>NC_135025.1:3723507-4334132 GCF_051020955.1 Megalopta genalis
CGAAGGGAGCTGCAAAGAAGGCTAAGAAAGGCGCTACTGGAAAATCACGTGGAAGGCCAAAATAATTCATAGTCACTGATGATGTACATTCAAACAATCTCTCTCATATGTATATCTCTTAATTTACGTCTGAAATTATTCACATTATTCAATACAGGAAAAGTCACAAGGAATTTAAGTTCGTCTATATCTAAATGTATTATAACTGAAACGTACTTATGCACCTTCATATTTATTTGATAAAATAGATCATACATTTTTAAATAACATCTTTGATTTCATATATATATAATAACTAGTGTTTGTCAGTTAGTTTGTTATATAACTATTTATTTCTTCTTTGTTTATCTCATTTCATGTAAATGTATAAGCAGATAACAATTTAAAGTCATAGAAACTGTAATCAATTACGTCGTTTCTACTAGAATAATTCGTTCAGTCTTGATTTCAGCACCACATTTACTAACTATATCTTTGTAAATTACGTGTGGAATTGAATTTTGCATCGAATGGCAGTTGGCAGTGCTTTGGAGCTACCGTCAATATTTACATTAGGCTTTTTAAGAAACTGTAGTACGTCATGCATTGGTGTATATAAATTTTTGTGCATTAAAAACATTCAGACGTCACTGAAATGTTATTACTGTACTACCAATAGCATCAGGATCTAATACATGCTGCAGTGCTTGTTCAATATTATGAGGTGCATATACCCTGTCTACAACCACTTGCAACTGATCAGCATCGACTAAATCACTCAATGCTTGTAAGTATGTTACATTTAATTTCGAACCTTCTTTCCATTGTTGCATGTTAAAACCAAACATATACTGCAAGGTAAAGTAATAAAGAGTAATTAGTAACTACAAAATCATAATTAATAATTATATTTACCTGGATAATTAACTTTATCCGTACCCAGCCAGCAAATAAGCTGCCAGATATAAAACCTAACGAATCAGAAGTTAATTGTTCAGGGGTCGTAGATACATAGGAACCATAAGGCACTAATCGTTGCTTTAAAATACGTTCGTCAATTGGTTGACCTCCAGTATAAAAAATAGCATCATATCTAAAGTATCATTACTTTAGTACACAGCATATAACTTTCTCTTACATAAATGTTTGAGAAATATATTCATACTTATCATATAATTGCAACTCTTTTTCTAGGCTTGAGCCATTTAATGCTATAATGTTATCTGCTCCCAAAGCCTTTGATGTAGAAATAGCACTTGGTCTACATATTGTACACACATGTCCTCCCCATAACTTAACCAGTTGAGTTAAAATACAACCAATTGGAGTATTTCCTCCATATATAAGTACTCTGCAAAATAATAATTCTGTTAATTCTGTTTAATATTTCCATGTCAAAGACAAGATATCGTAGTTCTATTTAAAATCATATGTACCGCTTTCCTTTTGCATTGCCCTCGCGAATCGTAGATCTATTAACTAGAGCATCCCATGCCAAGCATCCATTATATGGAAGACTGGCAGATGCTTCGAAAGTAAAAAGTTTTGGTCGCTTAACTACTCGGGTTTCTGGGACTACTATGTATTCTGCCATTGTTCCAGGAGCCCATGAAGGAACAGCTAAGAAAACTTCGTCTCCAATATCAAAATTGATAACACCCTGTCCAATACCTACCACTATACCTGTACAATCTCTTCCTAATGTAACTGGCAATTCTCTGTGTATCTGAAAATAAGTATATATTAATGTATTTTTAATGTTAGAAGGCTAATATGCTCTAATAAAATAGGGTTTAAAGTAAAGAAAATATTATACTCCAGAATTGAGCAGTCTTCTATAAATTTTGGAGTATCCAGAACAAATCTTTGTATCAATAATATTAACAGAAGCTGCTTTAACTTGTATCAATAAATCGTTCGGACGTTGAGTCATAGGCATTTCTGAATCATCTATCATAGATACACCCTGTAAAATTTGTATTAGTTATTAATATATATTGAGTTTGATGTTTATTATGAGAACTATTAAGAAAATTTAAAAAAGGAATTTGAAAACATAACACGATAAAATAATAAATTACTGTTATTTCTGCAAAATTTATTTTAAAATAAAATAATTGTATTGAATACCTCAATACCAATGTACTGGTGACATATTATAGCTTTTATATGATGCATGTGATGCATACTATATCCCCAATTAGTTCCAATATAATAACCAAGTACAGTACCCATAATTAAACCAGTCAAACAAAATGCTAGCTCTCTCTTTGACACTAGAGAAGGTAAATAAAAATACATTAGCATTAAAGTACATTCCTCTTTTTGAATTATTGATGTACCTTCATTGTTGCACAAATTTCTGTAAAATGATTTAACACTAAAATGTGTGTTATAATACTGAAATTGTATTTCTTCCCAAGCTTTTGCAAACCAACTAAGTATTGATTGTATTATTTCCTTCACATTTTGTACATTGTGATGACTATTTAATTCTTGAAAAAATTGACGAGCCTGTATCAGCCAATCTGTGATCCATTGTTGCCCTTGTTGAACAACTGCATATGTGTGAACCTTCCATAAAAAATGTGACATAATGTTAAAAAGGATTCTCTATATAAATTGCACTTAAGTATTCTCTGTATCTTTATTTCAGTACAGATCTACCAATTGACCTTCAACCATTTCTCCTTCAAATATTTTTTAGGACAGTAAAAAGAAGTTTTTAAAGTATAGAAAAAGTTATTTGAATATTCTATCCAACAAGTTCTTGATTATTATATAATAAAGTCTAATAGTCTGTGTTATGTTAATACAATAATAAGGTCGTTGAACATCATAAAAATTGTTTACTATGCAAGAATATTAAATGTCTTGATATAAGTAGTTACCTGAAGAGTTTCAAATTGATTTGATAAATGAAACCAGATTTCGTCCATGTTTTACAAATAGCACGTTAATAATTGAAATTTAACGCAACATTGTACTTTTAACAATGTAGGTATTGTGCACAGTGGCCGATCAGCTGTAAATGCACTACGGTAGTGATATAAATAAACGATTAACACATTGCGTATACTCGAAATAGAATCTGTTTTAAAGTATGACAGCTTTTGGTGGATATCAAAATTTGCTACTTTGGATTTGTCACGTTCTTTGTTACTTTCCTTATCATCATTGTCTCTAACCATCAAGCATTCTACACAATTCCCATTACATCGTTTTGCGATAATTGTGACAGGTTAGTTTGCGTCGTGTACTTGGCGCAAATTTATTTGAGTTTTTCACATGATGTAACGGGTGGTTGTGCAATTGTTGTCACGTGATCTAACAATAACAGTGCCAACAACTTGTGGATTTAATATAATTCAATTAAAAGCCACAGATTTCTATACATGACATGTATATATGACCAGGTCATAGAGACAATGTACAATATGTATTTATGTACATATATGGGTCTATTTCAATTTGTAGACAAATTCAGATAGATACATACATATTACTGTAACGTTGAAAATCCATAAATTTTGTAATGTACACCTGAAACGCACCAATCGTATAACGATGAAGCTTGGAAACAAGAGATTAAAACAACTTTAAGTTAAATTACCGTCTAGTTTATAAATTGATTAATATTAAACATTTTACACAGATTATGGTATTAATACCGTTATAATATGCGAATACTTTAATTCAATAAATATATTCTCACATCGAATTTTAAAAAATTAATTAAAATCGTAGAAATAGTATTTGATGCATCTTCAGTGGATTCCCGTATGCGTATAGGTATGCACATGCACTATAGTGTACGTATAGGTACAGAACACGTGTTTACGTACTGTGCCCATGTGGTTCTCGCGTTTAGAATTTAATGTGATTGTATAATATTTGTAATGCAAAATGGATAATAATTGTGATTTAATTAAAACTATCGAAGATGATGAAGACGTGCCAGATTATTCTGAAAATTCTGATACAGAAGATGATGTAAGATATTGTAATTTTTAGTAGAAACAGACAAAACTATAATCGATTTGTTGCTGTCAAATATTTGTATATCTAAACAATTTATTGTTATTGCAGTTTCAGCCACGAAAACAAAACCGGAAGAAAAATAAAGATTTCGACAGTAATTTTCAATTTATAAACGATATTTCGGAGTATAATAAAGACACATGGAATGATCTAAGCAAGTACATTAAACGGAAAGTAAAGACAAAGCTCGATGACAAAATTAAAAAGATTAGAAAAGAAACAGGGAATGAAGTATGTATAATAAATTAATTGCAAATTTAAACTTACCACATTACATATTACTATTTAGGTTATTAATGACAGTATCTGTGTAAATACGATTTCTATAATAAAGATGTATTGATTCACCCAAAAATCCTTAACAATTTCAAACGAATGTCCATCTATTAATATTTTCTATGTTTTATTTTTAGGAAGTGAATGAAAATTCTGTTGAAGATTTACCTAAAACTAATCAAGAAGATGATAGTGACATTTCTTTGTCAGAAGATGAACTTAAGAAAGGTATAACTAGATTTTGAGTATGTTGTATAATTTTATATTTAAATACATTTCTATATTTTATTATAGATGTGTTTAAAACCAGAGAGAGAAAAAGTAAAAAGAAGAAGGCTATTAAAGATGATGAGAAAGAAACGCTTAATTTTGAGGAGTACTCTAACTCTGAACCATATGCAACCTTTTACCAAATGAATTTATCACGACCTTTATTAAAGGTACATCTATTTTGTTCTTGAAACAAAAACTAGTAGTCAGTGTATCCACTCTTAATAATTAACTATATGTATATTTTATTACAGGCTATAACAGCTATGAATTTTGTACATCCAACACCTATTCAAGCTTCCACTATTCCAGTTGCATTAATGGGAAGAGATATATGTGGGTGTGCTGCTACAGGTACTGGTAAAACTGCAGCTTATATGCTTCCAACTCTAGAAAGATTATTGTATAGACCTCTAGATGGTCCAGCTGTTTCTAGAGTTCTTGTATTAGTACCAACAAGAGAACTTGGAGTTCAGGTATATCAAGTCACTAAGCAATTGTCTCAGTTTACAACAGTCGAAGTAGGCTTGTCTGTTGGTGGTTTAGATGTAAAAGTGCAAGTAAGTAATTAATTAAGCATCACATTTTAAAAATATATTAGAAAAATCAATCTTCACACCTGAAATATGAGAACATTCCCTAAAAACGTTTTTGTCTAAATAGGAAACTGTATTGAGAAAGAATCCAGATATTGTAATAGCTACACCTGGTAGATTAATTGATCATTTAAAAAATACACCTACTTTTTCACTAGACAGCATTGAAGTACTCATACTGGATGAAGCTGATAGGTAAATGAAGGCAAATGTTTTTCTTGCGGTCACTTTGTAGGGAAATTGAAATTTTTGTATGATTTTTATTTTAGGATGTTAGATGAATACTTTGCTGAACAAATGAAGTACATAGTAAGTCAATGTGCAAGAACCAGACAGACTATTTTATTCTCTGCTACTATGACAGAAGAAGTGAAAGATTTAGCTGCTGTGTCATTAGACAAGCCAGTGAAAGTATTTGTAGATAGTAATCAGGATGTTGCCTTCAACTTACGCCAGGAATTTATTCGGTAATAAAATCAAATGATACTTGTATTTTATATTGTAAATAAATATAGTTCGCTAAATATAAATCAAAAATTATTTAACATATAGAATACGAAAAGAAAGAGAAGGAGATCGTGAAGCAATTTTGGCTGCTCTAATTTGTCGTACTTTCCACGATCATGCCATGGTTTTTGTACAGACAAAGAAACAAGCCCACAGATTACACATTCTGTTGGGATTATTGGGTATAAAGGTACATGAAATGAATCTCGATTTATACGTAAAATTATTTTTACATAATTATATTATAGACGTCTGACTGTTTTACATTGTAGGTTCAAGAACTTCATGGCAATCTTACACAACCGCAACGCTTAGAAAATTTAAGAAAATTCAAAAATGAAGAAATTGATATTTTATTAGCAACAGATGTTGCTGCAAGAGGTTTAGATATTAGTGGCGTAAAAACAGTAATTAATTTTGTTATGCCAGCTACTATGCAACATTATATACATAGGTATCCACATATTGTTTATATATATACATACATATATGAATTAGGTCTTTATGATATAATTTATTTACCAGAGTTGGAAGAACTGCTAGAGCTGGTCGAGTTGGAGTGTCAGTATCATTGGCTGGGGAACAAGAACGTTCTTTAGTTAAAGATATTATTAAAAACGCTAAAAATCCAGTAAAAAATCGAATAATACCGCCAGACATTATTGAAAAGTACAATAAAAAATTACAATCACTTGAGCCTGATGTAGAGAAGATATTAGAGGAAGAAAGAAACGAAAGAGAATTAGCTAAAATAGAAAATCAAACAAATCGTGCCGAGAAATTTCTTAAAAATGTTAATAATAAAGCTGAACAAAGAAGTTGGTTCCAAACTCAAAGAGAGAGGAAAGAAGAAAAAGGTTTGTCGTAAAAGTCATTGTAATTGTTAAAAAATGTTGAATTTTTCTATTTGCTAAATATAACAATAAAATAAACAACGCTTTTAGAAAAATTATCATTAACGGAAAAAGAGCCGAAAAGCAAAACCAATAAAAAGCAAAATAGGGAGCCCAGGAATATTGTTGAAGAGAAAAAGAAGAAAGTACCCAAAGAACCAAAGAAGGAAACAGCTGAAGATAGAGCAAGGAATGAATTAGACAAGATTGCAGCATACCAAGCGAGATTAGCTAAAAAAAAAAGTAAACAGAAAAAGATTCGGACGGTTATGGATGATGATAGATCTGCAACTAATAAGAGAGGTATATTATAACAAAATCTCAATTTTGTATTTAAAAGTTTAATGTTACTTTTAATATAATATTGTTTATGTTTTAGTTGGTCTAAAACGACCGAAATCTTCATTTGTTGCCGACTTAACGGATACAAGTAAAAAAGCTGTAAAGAGAATGCGTTATGAGTAAGTATACTGTGTTTCACAATATTAAATATTTATAATAAAATGTTATGTATTCCCATGTTACAGTTCTAAATACATTTATTGTATCAATTTTAGGACAAATGTTAAGAAAAAGCAAAGTAAAACGAAAGGTGGACAAAAATTCAGCGGAGGAAAAAAGGACAGCAGAAAAACTTTTGGAAAACGTTAAGATGAATTTTTATATCTGTAACTACATCTTATTAAATACATACCATTTTACTTAATTTGTTTTATTATAGAACCGTTACAATGCGTCACTTACGTCTCACAGATTGACAGATGAATAGCACTGAGTAATTGGTTTTTTTCATCAGAATATGTATACTTCATAGTCTATAACCTGTTTGAAAAAATTGCAGTACTATGCAATTGAATATCTGCAAAAACAGATATTACTAAAATACTATAAAATACAAGGTAGTACATTGCAAAAACGTTTAAATTTATCAATTGCATTGAAAAACGTTAAATGACATTTCATCGAGTTTAGACAGTAACAATGCATTTAATAATGTCCTATGAAACAATACTTCGAGGAAACAAAAAAAAAATTTATGACAATGAAAAGGAAAAGTAGAAATCGCATTATTTGCATTGTACTGTAATTTAGTGAAGAGGTAATAGGTATGTATAATTCTATATTGTTTAGATAATAAAAGCAAACATTCATCAACATTCACAGCCTCATTCACAATTTCCATTCATCTTTAGGTTTAATACAGTTTAATGCTTAATGCTATTAATCCTAATGTTGAAAAAGGAAATTTATAAAACCTAGGCCCATTTTAAATTACGTGAATTCTATTCATTTTTGTATCCAACTTCTTTTCTGTCTTTATAACAGTAAATTTCCATATTAATTTGCATATTTTCATAAAATTCCGTATGGATCATTTGTTTTCAATTTCCAAGAACATTTTGTAAACTATAGTTACTTTATGCATTAAATAAATCCAGAAATACTTTCGTTATTAATCATAACTGGAATAATCGCTTTCTAATTTATTTAAAATATATGTAAACTATTCGAGCATTTATATCATGGAAAGGGTATATTGCTGTATTTCAAGAATGGAAAAATTTTTGGATACAAATTTGAATCAGAGTGATACGAAAGTAGTTTATAATACATATACAATGACAGTGATACAGGAATAACTGTCACATACGAGGATTGTGAACTTTTTAAATTGATACATGTATAGATACCATTGAAGTATTTATAAGGTCACCATGTTTGAAATAAATTAATAATTAAAGGCCGTGCGCTGACCAAATTTTAAACAATTTATGTTTTAAATTTAAGATTAAAGTATAAACAGATAATTTTGGGACACAGTGATGTTAGAGCTATAATTTCTTCAGTAGAATAATAATAATAGTCGCAATAAGATAATATAATTATAATAATGATAATCAAATTAATAGAAACAAACAACTTTGGATCACAAAATCACAAAGCCAATTGACACACGCCTTTTTATCTGGAACACAATGTTTATAGAAATCCAACAATGTCATGTTGTTCTCTTCTTCATACAAAGACAATGTATTTTATACGTACAGACACCTTTTTTAACAAAAACTGTTTTCAATTATCTTGTATTAGAAATGAATATTAACTATAATAATAATAATAATAATAATAATAATAATAATAATAATAATAATAATACATATGAGTTCATCTATTTGGAAATAGTTCATCACATATATTTTTTACACTTATTTGAAGAAAATGGGCATAAAATAGTATAAACGTTTATATTCGTTAGTGCAAAAGTGAACAATACAACAATTGTAAGATATTTTATAAGGAAGAAAAACCTTCAATTAGAAAATATTTTTTGACACTTCTATAAATAAATGTTTCTCATACATTTATCAATCCAGTGAAGGAATCATATTTTATACCATCGAATGTGCCACTGCTTCTGTTAACATATAAAGAAGTTGAAAGAATGACGTGTTTACATACCCTTTTGTACTTCAAAGAAATACATTTGTCAAATGATGTTAAATGATAAGTTTTTAATTTGCAGTAACTCCAGAAAATTTTCTCGAATTATTAACCTACACGTATTCATTATTTGACGTTAATGTATAATTATCTTAACACCTTACTGTCTAGACATACGCGAACGACAGGTTTATTAATTGTTGTACATAACCAAAATATTCTGTTTTCTAATTTGTAAAGTATTTTTAGATTCTTTAATTCTTATGATCATCACGTCCCTTAAGTCTTTCCCCTATTACTAACATCCCCTTCGATACAGTTCATTCATTTAATTATTTATTTACTTTATCCGATTCTCTTAATGCCCTCTTTGCTGGTGGTTCCTCAATCTGAAAATTTATATTTATAGTATCCACAGAACTAATATTATAATTCTACTTGCTTACCTCGTCCTCTAAACCAGGTAATTGAATTCTAGTTTCTGATGCTTCTGCTGGCTGTAAAAAGATTTCATATCAAATTTATGATATTATTCGTTAAATGTGTACCAAACATTTGATTTTGGATGATAAATATTTTACGTAGCTATATAATATTATTAATTTTAACTTTATCTCTTAAAATATTTATCACTCATAGCCGAACGTTTTATATAATAACATATAAAGTAATATAAGATATTTTCCAACGAAATTCTGAACCATTTTACCTGTGCATCAATACATTCCACTTCTCCAATTTGCAGCTTGAAATCATATTTCACATATTCAGAAATGTTTAATGCTACAGCTTGCTAATTATTTATTACTCGTAAAGACTGATCCATTCTATTTCTACAAATTTCGTAAAAATCGAAAATGTATATATCATCTTACCCTTGCATCAGTTTCATTTGGCCCAATGCCCACTTCTTTTTGTTGTTTGGATTTAGTCCTGCGTTGTGGCCTTTCGCTGACAGAATGAACACTGTGAAGCGATCCTTTTCCTTTGGGACTGGACATGTTAATTTGCATTTCAGCAGGTAAATAATTCCTGTTGTTTGCCAACAGTTCATCTACACGCTTGAAGTACATAGTAGGAATCCGGGTCTCGCTTGGGAATTCTTTTAAATCGAAATTTGTCGTCTTAGTAAATATTACGTTCATAGCTAAGTCACAAACAGCCCATAATTTCTGCACACAAGAAAATGATATTAGTATTTTATAAATAATGTATGTATAATAAAATGATATTTGAAATAATTACATAGTTTATGTTGTTATCTTCTGGTTTCAAAGCATCTTTGTGACTTTTCATTCGCTCTATGAGATTTTTATAAAAACCATAGCAATAATATTCATTCTTTGTTATTAACGGTTCTAATATAAACCATAAACATTGCTGTATGACTTTCAATTGGGAGACCATTAAGTGATTCGTGAATTCAGGATCGTGTGCAAGAATTGGGACAGCGAATACTAGCATGTAATCCGGAAGAATATGAGGCAATTGACCTGAAATTATAATGTAACGAAGTTATTAACATCGTTTTGTTCTGTGTAGCACTGAATTGTAGAAGAAACACAATCTTAAACAATATTTCGATAATGCCTTACTATTTAGTTTCTTACCCATGGCCCGTTCTACGGTACCCAGTGATAATGTTTTGACATAATCCCTCCTCTTATTTATATCAGTTTGCATATAAGTTTTTAATACACCCTTTAGTCTCTTGTCTTGTTCCTTTCCAGCGAGAGCATAATAGCCCATGAAATCTAGTGGCAAGCACTTGTTTGGAATTCCCCTCCCAAGCCCTTTATGCAATTTACTACCAAAAGCCTCTCTCACTTGTGGAACTTCATCCTATGAATCAATTCGAGTAATTTAAGTGCAAGTTATGTTTTCACAAGTATCTATTAATATAATATTATATATTGTAATTTAACTAATAACATACCACCATGAGTTGTGACAGATTATAGAACTGTTCTGCTGTGAACTGATCACCAACACCTTTTTGTTCGCATATTTTCAACATCGAACAACCAGCTTGCAATCGTAACCAACTCATTTCTGCTTTACTTAAACGACCTTGTTGTATAAGGTCACCTTTGTTTACTACAAATGCATGCAGCATTCTAAATGTTTTTTGTGCAGAGAGAATATCAGTCTTCAATCCTAATAACCAGCGTGCCATACATTTTAATCCTTCTAATCTACAACGCGTTTCCTCAGGTAGTTGGTCTTCTCTGCACCAGTCTCCTTCGATGGTGTCTGAAGTCTGTTCACTGTTTTCTTTTACTAACAGCTCTTTGACTATCTGCAAATGCATATATTAAATGTAAGTACACTTTTTTAACTGCAATTTATAGGGATTAATTAAATAGATAAAATAGTAAAGTTTACCTTTCTAGACACCATGTTTTTTATGTGTACTTGATATTTCTCTGGTAAATTATAAGCTATGTGACCTAACGTGACTATTGATGTTCGATAATATTCTGAAGTTGGTGTAAGTGTATTTTTAATTCTCTCAATAATTTCGGGGAATATGGTATCATGAATATTGGTCATGTTGACGAACAAACATCTAACCGCTTGTTTCGCTTGTTTTGATGTTCCCGTTTCAGCAAAATTTTTACAAATTGGAACCATAAGGTTCATAATGTCTGGTGCAACATCGCACAAAGGTTTATATTTCCCTAAAAATGTAAAAATTGAAAGAACCAATGGCGCAACCATTTCATCCTCCAATTCCAAAAGATGAACAAGTTGCATCAAAATATCATTGTGAAGAAAATGTGGCCCAAATACGAATGAAAGCATCTGAAAATAAAAAATAAGCACATACAAAGAATAATTAAAAAAATGTTATGTCTGTTAATTCAGGATTCATTTATTGCCAACATACCACAAGTAATCTTAGACCTTTCTCTCCTGCATTATTTGGGTTAAGTCCAACTTCTTCTATCACATTTCCTCCTTTTAAACAATCTAGTACGTATCCAATTAAAACCTGTGGAATTATAATTAGATGTAAGGTGTTCATAGCACAATTAATTACAGTAAATGCATAAATTACCCTAATAGCTTCCTCATCGATCATGACAGAACTGACTCTTTCCAACAGCATCTTTATAGTGTTGTAATACAAATTGATCATTACCGGTTGACCCAATTTTTTAAGAACCATACTTATTGTATCTGCACATTCCTTGCATGATACATTTGGTTGAACTATCGTTTCCATTCCTTGTAATAATGATAGATCTTTCCTCATATGAGCACTAAATTTTTGTAAAAATTCTTGAACTTTCATAGGATCTGGTAAAAAGCGAGATATTTGATGAACTTTAGTCACTAGTTCACCCACTGCATCTGGTTTCTTCACTATTTCTAACCATTCAACCACTGCCCTCCGCACACTAGTGGAAGTAGAAATACAAAGATGATTCACATGAAATGATATACATATTTACATTAGAGTATAATGTCAATGTGGCGTATACTCACGCGAGTTGATGTTTTTGTAGTTCAACAAAAGCTTTGGATGCATGATCATCGATTGTACCTAGTAAATGATACAACTTCTTCATTCTCTCATCAGCTGGCAACTGGTAAGGAACTAAACAGGTGTTCAGTAACCTTTCTACCAATAATCTATCTTCCATGCCTGCCATATAATAACCATGTAATATTTTATCTTTAATCCAAGTAACAGCTTTCTTTGTAGCTTGTGGTACATCTGCATCATTTAAGTGCTTTTTATATATCATTGCCAATCCGGCCATTGCTTCTTTTCGAATTTTAAACTAAGAATTAAAGAAATGATTAGGATACGCAGACGAAATCACATTTCTTTTATTAGTTAAGAAATTATTCGCACGAGAACATACCTTTTTATCTAAAGTTCTTTCTTTAACAAATTCAAGTAAATCTTCACTGTCCGATACCACTTCGAAATCTCTTCTGGCAGTGGTTACTATAGCCATAACAACTTCGTATCGGACACTTTCGTCTGCGTCGTGTTGTCTTAATTTTAATGTATCAGTAATATCCTTCCTTAATTCAGGATGGTTTAGTAAAAAATGCATTGAATACTGTACACATTTTATACGAATTGATACACTGATGTCATTAAACCTTCCTAAGAATGCTCGCCACAGTTGTGTATGTTGTACAGCTAACTGAGATCCTTTTTCAGAGAACATTCGGGCTAGTAATGCTACAGCGCCCAATCTTTCAGTTTCAGAAGAAGACTTTAGTTTACATTCTAATTGTGGAAGGACGGACAATAAGACGCTTGGACATATGTGATTTAACTCGTAAATTAAATCATACACTTTCTTGCAAATTTGTAAACTTTTCTCCTCTTTACCCAAAATCAGTACATGATTAAAGAACTATAAATTTAAAAACATAATTCTATTATTTCTTCCTTTAATATAAAAATATTTAATTGCAATATTTAAATTTTAGTTTACTTACTGCTTGAATATATGGCTCTAATGTATCACTACATTTAATTACTAACTCCTTTGCGAGCAAATATGCATTCTTTTTCTGTGTTTTGTTTGGTTCTACGATATTCATAAGTATAATATCTAGAAGTTCATTACTAACAATATCTGACTCAGTAATAAGTGGACATAATACGTCTAACATAAAGCTTTTCACTTTTCCAGAATGTTCATCGCTGTAATTACAAAACAAATTATGTGCTTACTATTCCCTTGTGCATGGCATGCTTTTCCCTTTAAATATACTCACTTCACTATCCTAAACATAAGAGAAAAAAGAGCACAAAAAATTTCTTGACAGTCTTCTAATTCAAAGCACATATTAAAAGATTTCACGTACGCCAAGTTTTCCAATAGGTAAAAATATCTTTTGAAAGCAGGATCTTTAGGATCTTTTAAACCAGCTAATTGCTTGATTAAGAACAGGAATATTGTTTTAACCTATAATAACAAAGGATTAATTTAATTTAAATGTAAACTTATGTAGAATTTTATAAAAAAAATCATTACTGATTTGTTTGAATGCAATTAAATGTTTTTTTGTTTTACCTGTTCTGCATCTTTATAAGGAGCTTCAGGTGCATAAACTCTTAAAACATCGGCGATACAACAAGCAATTAGTAGTTGTACATCTTTACTTTGATGCATTAGAAAATGTTCTTCTGCCAAATGTAATGCAAGTGGAATATATTGCTGATACATTCCTTCATCTTGTCCCATTGCTTGTAACGTATGAGCTAATGTCTATTTAATAAATTTTTATATAAGTCTTCATTGTGTATCCATGTTACCATATCATTTATTATAAATAATGCCATATTTTTATTCACAAATGTACCTTTAATCTCCTAATGAGTTCATCTGGACCTAGATCTTCTGTCACAGACCTACACCCTTGCGGGTAAACTATTTCCGACATAGTGTTTACTTAATGGTTCAACCAAATATGAGAAACTTTATGTCCTTAAAATAATCTAGAACACTGTCCAAATTCTGTAATATTATATAATTTATTAATTATTAGTTAATTATTAAAGTATTTAAAAAGAAGACAAGTCATTTTCATGGAAGAAGTAAAAACAAAACTTTTGCAACAACTAGTCACGAAATAAATGAAATTGTACACTGAAAGCTGATATTTTATTCACAATAAGTTAGCGATTTTCACGATTGTACACTATTTTAGCTTCTGCATCAGCACAAACAGCAACTGCAAATTGTCACGTATAAACGGTAAATACAAATCATATAACGAAAATATGACTTAAATCAGTTCATTGAAGAAAAGAGCTACATGCTGATTCATTTTTATGGTTGTTGGGATCTATTAATTATATTCTACATTGAATAATAGTAAAACACGTCACGTAGGTTATGTACACTGATCAGGTATAACTACAGAAACGCGGCATAAACAATATTATAATTTCTCACGTTTGGAAGCTTGAAATATTTCATAATGTACATTTGTATGAAATATCAGATATTAGATGTATTGAAAGGTGTATTACCTCAAGATATGCATAGGCACCACAAGGCCTGTGACACTCAGAATATCAATAAAGCAAATATATGTGATGGATACACGGCACTAGTTTAGTTTTGATGTTCACACACGATCACGATCTAATTATTACTAAGTGCGAATATATCGCTTTCGGCGTAACTTTCGGAATTTTTTGTGAATACTTGGCATGGTAAAACGATCAAAATGTCATCAAAAATGTAGCGAAACAGTTTTCGTAAACGGTTAAGCGTGTCAAAGGACGCAACAGCGCAATTCGATCACTTGAAGTCAGCTACATTTTACGATACCGGGAGACACTTCAGGCTTTAAGCGGTAAACGACAAACAATATGAAAACCGAGGGACAGTAACGGTAATTCAATTGGTTAGAGTGTATACATGAAAGTAATGAACCAATGATGCAATGATGTTTCACCGTGAAGTTAGAACACAATGTAATGGTGAATTCTAATTAAGATGATAAATTATGACTGACAAATGTTATGTTACATTATTGCTGATACTGAACACTTTGAACTGAATTTAAACGAACAGCTTTTCATTTTACGGAAACGTATTTCAATCTTTTAATATACCTTAGTAAGATAATGATACATATCGTACTACATATGCTCAAAATTACAAGAGTAATAATAAATGGATCATAACAGACTCTTAGTACACATGTATGAATGCATGCATATGCATACAAGTATACATAAATATTGCATAATAAAATTTCGTCTATGAACAATATCATAAGACAATTTCATACATGTGTATATAAATACAACATATATATGCAATGAGTTATATTATTTTAAGAAATTATTAAGATTAAGAAAATATTGGTACATAATATCAAAAAATACATGTGGGTTTATATACATATATACAAATGCATGTCCTTAAACAATATGATGTAAAAAATATGATGAAAACTGGAAGTTACACATGTATGCGTGTACACCTACAGTACGCTGCTAACTGTTAACCGGAAACCGCGTTCTTCTCTATCTTTTCTGTTTGGTACATGCAACGTGTGCATACACTGGTTCAGCGCTGGTCAGTTTAGTTATACAAAACTTGATCATCTCGACCAGGAAAAAGTTTAAACAATGGTAAGTCTTTATATCGAATGCCTCAATACCTCTCAGAAATTTTTTAAGAACATGTTTGTTGTAATTGCATGTTTTCTTGCAAATAATTCGTAACATGTTAGGTTAGTTACATTCTTTTAGCCACGCGGTTTCTAATTTGTGCCTTAAACACTGAATCATAAGTCTAATTTCTGTTTTAGCTATCAATTTAATATACATACGATTAAAAATCCATGATTTGATGTAACATAAGCGACTTCTTTCTTAATTGCATAAAAATGTTTTTATATATCACATTTTAGAGTAACTGTACTTAGCTGATACTTGTTCTTGACTTACTAGATTTTGTTTGTAAAAGCATCAATGATATTAAATTACACTGGTTTATTTGTTTCACTGATATTTGTTGTGATTTGTAATATAATGAATATAATGTTATTTATAGGCAAGTACAAAAACTGAAAATCCTGAGAAGCCAGGACAGGAGGTAACTCCTATTCACAGAATTAGAATAACTCTTACCTCTAGAAATGTTCGTTCTCTTGAGAAAGGTGAGTTGTATTCTAGAAAATTAATATTATTTTATATCACACTCTAATAATGCATTATTTTAGTTTGCTCTGAATTGATCAATGGAGCAAATAAGCAGAAACTTAAAGTTAAGGGGCCAGTACGTATGCCCACAAAAATTCTGAGGATAACTACACGTAAAACACCGTGTGGAGAAGGTTCGAAGACTTGGGATCGTTTCCAGATGCGCATTCATAAAAGAGTTATTGACTTGTATTCACCATCAGAAATTGTAAAACAAATTACAAGCATTTCCATTGAACCTGGTGTTGAAGTGGAAGTCACAATTGCTAATGAATAAGACATTTGGAGAAAAGTGTATAAAGTTTTAATAAAAACTTGAAAATACTGAAATGATGTCATAGTTATTGTATATTAATGTTACATTATAGTACACCTTACAAATGTGTACCCAATATTACAAAACATAAAAAAAGATCCTTAATACAGTATAAAGAGTTTTTATCGTATAAAAAATTTTTTGTTGATAATAATTTAAATGATGTTTAGTATTTATTTTATCAAGTTGATAGAAAATTATTTATAAATTATAATACATCATTTTCTATTTTTATTTGAAATTTTCTGTGTCCAATAAGACATGACTCAGAAATAATTGTCATTTCATGAGAAAAGAATATATAAATCTTTTCTTAAGTTTATTCTTCTTCTTGAGAGTCATTTTCGGGTTTTTTATCATCTTCCGCATCTTCTTCGCCGCTAAAACCATCCATTCCTTCCACTTCTTCTTCGTTATCATCACCGGCTACTTCTGCGTTTTCAAGCTCAGCTCGTTCCATTTGTTTAGCCAATTCTGCTTCATCCGTTGCAGTAACAACTTTTGGCTATGGATTGACATATTTTATTTATAAATACCAATGTGTTGTTACTATATTTGTTTCTTAATAAGAAATCTAGAATAATAAAACTTACAGCCATTTGAACGTTAAATACACCTCCAAGTGTTGTTATTTTACCCTGTATAGCATTAATAGCGTCATTCAATGCTTTTAAACCATCTTGCTTTTCTGGTGTAGATGTTGTCATTACTAAAGTATCATAAAAATATAAATTTTGTTAGTTTAATGATTTTAATATTCAAATAACCTGCTTAAAAAATACGTAAAAGAAAGAAATGTATACCATATAATGGTGGTGCAATTAAATTAATTTTTATTGGGAGTTCATCAGTAGAAAGGGCTAAGCCAGCTTTTAATGCAGTTTTAACTGCATCAATTCCTTCATAACCATAACAAGCTACTTCTACATCTGCTCTAATTTTAACTGCCTGAGAAGTCAATTTTCTCTTAATATTCTTGAGTAACACTTCCTTTGTGTGTTCATCAAGACCACATTCTGCTAAAATAGATGGATCCCTAAAGTAACAATGTTTTAATAATCGTTATTACATATATACTGCTATTAATATTTTCTATTTTTTTTAACTTACAGAACTGATTGTTTAAAGAAGTCATAAGCAGATGCCTTTTGCTTCTTATATTTTTCTTCAAAATGCCAAGCTGTTTTTTGATATAATTCTTCCAGTTGGTCATCACTGTCATATTGTAATAATTCTGCTACATGTCTTAAAATTGAATTAACAGCCTTTGCTTTCGCATACCTCTCTGTACATTTCTCTACATCTTCAGCTGATACACGACGTTTGCTAAGATCAATGTAACCTACATTTAAAGAATTATGTTATTTAGTTTAATTCTATTTTGGAAGTATATCTTATAGTACAGATTTGATTCTTTTACCTTTTTCTTTGTCAACTCGAATAACAACAACTGGTTCAGTTTTTCCTACCCTAATGAGTTTGTTAATAGATCTGATACGTCTTCTGGACAATTCAGACAGCAGAATCATACCTTCAATATTATTATACTCCAATAAGTGTACGTATGCTCCCATCTCAGCTATACTACGTACATTTACCATTACTACATCTTCCACTTCTGGATATTTTTCTTTGTAAAATCGACACGATAACACCATTTTTATTACTGAAAGATAAAATTCGACTATTACTGGTATATACTTTTACGTATAAAAATATTTGCTGCTTAAAAGTAATGAAAAGCATTAAAAAAGCAAGGAAGATATAGGTTAACTTCACGAAATCACTAAATTATATGATAATACTGTTTCCATAATTACCTGTATGAGTGAATCTGTACGAAGAAAGATTAACTCTTTATATATATACTACCAAAGAGTATTTAAAAAGTAAAAACGTGTTGAAATATGTCAATAATCCATGTGCAATCTTCACTTAAATTTCAGTCAGGTTATTAAGAGGGTTACACGGCAATGGTCGACATGCATACTGCACACTCGTTGACCGACATACACATCTACACCAAATTTTGCTTGAAATGCGACATCTATCGTGATAAATAATTTCAAATTAATATTGAAACAAATGTAATGAAAAATTGTAATCGCTTTCAACATTAAAATATTTTAATGACTATATTGCAGAATATATTTTAATTTTTTCATTCATTAATTCTACTTAAATCAACTCCTATATGTATATAAGTATGTATGTGTATGGGCCATCACATGTACATACACCAATTTATATGTGCATATACATGCATTCCTTTTCTTATATTTGTTATCCAATTACCAATTACAATCATGCATATTTTTGCAGTGTATAGTAACGAAACTCCGGTGTTTTTGGTGACTAATTTTCAGTGCGCAAGCGTCCATAAATAGATCTCTTTTGAATTTGTGTCGCAAAAATGAAACTAATTTTACATTTATATTAAATATAAATTAACAATCCGTTTAATTAAAAAATTGATGTATATGTATATATTATTTGTTAGAATTTACGAACAAAATATATGCATATTATATATATTTTGATTTTTGAATGGTGACATTCTGCACTAATATTTGTTGTATATGCATATCTTGCTGTTTAACAGCCTTAATACCTACTCAAAATACATGTTAAATTTGTATTAAACATTTAGTTAGACATACATAGACTTTCTTTGTAATATTCAGTTCATGATATTATGTATATTCCTTAAGCACTGTTTTCCTCTACATTAGATTTCAAATATTACCGCGCATTCCAGCGTTTCCAATTGTTCGCATTCGGACTTTTCTTGCTCTATCATCCAGAAAGCCAGTGCAAGAAATGAAGATATCAATTTACAGAAGCGGCAACACTGTCCATATGTAGGTTCAAAATTTCGGGGTCACGAACATCAAAGGTTCCGACAGCAGTTTCGTCACTGTAAGAATGCTCTGTGATTTTAACATGTATGCACAAGTTAAGTTCTTCAATACAACTATCTCCAATGACAATCGTTTTCGTGGATAATGTTCGATTACCAGGAACGACATGTTTCGATCAGGTTAGAAAATGATTATAATTTCGAACAAGTTATGTGTATGTCAAATTTCGGACGGATGTAAGAAACTAAAGCGTACACGCGATTTCGCGTTCTATCATTAATAAAAGTTGACAGAACAAAATATTAAAATCCAAATGCCTCTCATATCGAGAAATTGTCCTCACATCGCCAACCGCGGTGATCTCGCATTTATCGAGACCATTGTGTCTCAAAAGGATGGATTTGTAAAATGTAGTGAATGTAACACCGATGGGCCTAATTTATGGTTATGCTTGTTTCCTGACTGCCGTTGGGTCGGCTGTGCTGAAACGCACTTAGACCACAGTACTGTACACAACCAAAAATTTCCTACTCACTGTGCTCATATGAATCTTTCTACAAGCCGTATATGGTGTTATGCTTGCAAACAGGAAGTTATAACTACGCCGTGCGTATGCTTCCCTGCACAGTTGGATATTAAAACGCAGAGCAATAAGTTTTCTGGGGATGGTCCTGGTAATGTGGATTGTAAATCTGAAGATCTTAATAGACTCATATTGGACAAGTGAGTATGACTTTTACTTATAGCTTCTTTGATATGTCTATTACATATAAATTAATCTTTTCTATTTTATGAATGATAGATTTTATGGTGAACTTATGAACAGAGTTAGTTATGAAAAGGATGGTATGTTTCATGAAAAATCTGGTGACTCTCCTGATAGTACCGACTCAGATGAAAGTAAAGATTTCTCTGGAAAGCCAAGGGGGCTTGTTGGCCTTCAGAATATTGGAAATACATGCTATATGAATGCTGCATTACAAGCTTTATCAAATGTGTCTCCTTTGACACAATTTTTTCTGGATTGTGGTCACATGGTTAGCTATATGTCCAAAGATAGAAAACCTGGTTTAAGTTTAAGCTATCTGAACCTTATTCGTGACATGTGGAATAGGAAAACAAGAGGGTATGTTGTACCACATGGAATATTGTCTGGTATTCGTACAGTTCATCCAATGTTTCGAGGATATCATCAGCATGACACTCAAGAATTTTTGAGGTGTTTTATGGATCAGTTACATGAAGAGTTAAAAGAACAAATTGAAGATGATCGTGATAATATATTAAGATTAAAGGGGCTTGGAGAACAGTCATCGGATGAAGATGAAACTGAAATTGATGGAACTGGTTCTAGCCAGTCTGATGCTGAATATGAAACATGTGATTCTGGAGTAAGTGAACAGAGTTCGCTTAGCGACGAAGGTGAACGTGGTACAAAAAGAAGGTATTCTCGAGTGTCTCAGTCAGAAAAATTGAGAAGTAAATTTACAAACAGAAGTATCAAAAAATCGACAGTAGATCAGCCTTTTGCTCCACCTCAGAGATCAACACAAAACTCGCCTGTTAAATACAGGACGAAAAAGCAAATGAAAACTCGAAGTATCATTAGCGATATATTCGATGGAAAACTATTAAGTAGTGTACAATGTTTAACATGTGATAGGATTTCAAGAAGAGTAGAAACGTTCCAAGATTTATCATTACCCATTCCAAGTCGAGATCATATTGATATGTTGCATCAAGGGTCTCTCACTCCACAAAAGGCAGGGCCATGCTCAGATGTTGTTTATGTGACCAATCAATCTGGTTGGTTGTCTTGGTTTTTGCAATGGATGCGTTCTTGGTTCTGGGGTCCAGTTGTCAGTCTCCATGATTGTCTCTCTGCATTTTTTAGTGCAGACGAACTTAAAGGTGATAACATGTACAGTTGTGAAAAATGTAACAAGCTACGTAATGGAATTAAATTCTCCAAAGTCCTAGAACTGCCTGAAATATTATGTGTCCATTTAAAGAGATTTCGTCACGAATTAATGTTTAGTTCGAAAATAGCAAATTACGTTTCATTTCCATTGGAAGGATTAGATATGCGACCATACTTACACAAAGAATGTGTGTCTAAAGTAACTATGTACGAATTAATATCAGTTATCTGCCATCATGGAACTGCTGGTGGTGGTCATTACACATGCTACGCGTTAAATCCTATTGTTAATAAATGGTTCGAGTTTGATGACCAATGCGTTACTGAAGTCTCACCCGAAACTGTGAAGCATTGCGAGGCTTATGTGTTATTTTATAAAAAATGGTCACCAGAGATGTTGCAATTACGCGACAGAACCTTGGAATTGATGGAAATTTCGTCTCGAGAGTTATCCGATTTAAGTTTCTTTGTATCTCGACAATGGATAAATCGTTTTAATACATTTTCGGAACCAGGACCTATTGATAACTCCGACTTTCTTTGTCCGCACGGTGGAGTTAATCCTGTTAGAGCACAATTTGTAGATAAGCTCAGTATGCCCATTCCACAAGCAGTTTGGGAATATTTATACAAAACGTAAGAGAACATTTGAAATATTTAACTATTTTCTTCTATTTTATTCTTATTTTAGTAGCGCTATATTGTTAAATAATGATGGTATTGGCCATATTACAGATTTGGAGGTGGTCCCGCATGTACGCATTTATATGAATGTCCAATCTGTGAGGAAAAATATGAATCATTACAAAAACGGAGAATTTATGAAATGGAAGTATTTCAACGACTAACACACAATACTGACAATCCAACTGCTATTTATGGACTAGCTATGGCATGGTTAAGGCAATGGCAAAGTTTTGTACGGGGTAAAGAAACACAGCCACCCGGTCCTATTGATAATAATTCTATTATAATAAACAAAAATGGTCAAAATGTTCTTAAAGTGGGTAAGTTTCCAATCGAAAAAGATTGATTTCAATATGATTATACTATCCAACATGTATTTTGTATTTCACTAAAGTCTTCTTCAAAAAATTAAGATTTGTTGGATAGTGTTACATGTTACGCGAGTTAATAGATTTTACCATAAAAAACGTTTGTAGGTTCAGATTATGGACAAATATCGGAAGAACTTTGGCAATTCTTTTTGTCAACATACGATGGAGGACCTGAATTAATGTTGCATGCATGTCAAAGACCTGTCTCTGCTCAATCTACTGTTTCGTCACATTCCACTTCAAATTCAAATTTAGATCAGAGTTTTAAAACCAGTCGTACGGAGGCTAAGACCAATAAACTGTGCATGACTAGGAGTTCTGAAACAATATCACAGCAAGACAGTGCTATTGAAAGTTTAACTTCAGATAGTGATTCCCATCAAACACAAAGGGATGTTAGTGAGTAAAGTCATTGCTTTGACGTCCCCTAAGCTGTGTACACAAATTAACATTTCTACATGAACGGTAAAGTTACAGTTACATTAAAAAGAAATTGTTAACTGTCATGTTTTAGCTGTGTTACAGATTGTCACTAACTTCGTAAAGCTGATATATCTCCTTCGATAAAATCACTTGCACTGTACTGCTACTGTACAATGAGTAGAGTATTTGTACAATGTTACGGAACATTGTACAAAAAAATTGAAGTAATTCCTGTGTATCTTGTAACATTCACTTGGTGTGT
The DNA here is from genome assembly GCF_051020955.1 of Megalopta genalis. Classification (NCBI taxonomy): domain Eukaryota; kingdom Metazoa; phylum Arthropoda; class Insecta; order Hymenoptera; family Halictidae; genus Megalopta; species Megalopta genalis. The sequence goes on from NC_135025.1 coordinate 3,747,052, forward strand.
TTTTGTTTGTCACTATGTGCAGTTTTACTGTAAATTTGTGGGTATTATGTGTATTTTGTGGGCAATTAGTTAGTACAAAATTTGTTAAGAACTGTATTATTTAAAGACAAAATATTTAATTGTATCGTTAGTCCGAAGTTGGGTATATATTGTCATTGCTGACATTGCTATAAAATTTAATATTTTTCGTTGTTATATATTTATTACAATGTTTGTATGTCATTCCTGCATATACAAAATGTAAAACTCTGTCCGAAATTACATCTTTTTCCGACGTAAGTGTATTTATTTGGAACAAAAACATATACATATGTGTAAGTGGAAGACTGAAAATTAAATCGACTTAATTTAGTGAAAAGTTTTAGTTCGTGCTGATACAACGTACTGTGTATGATTAAAACCGTAACAGAACATTATAAGAACGTTAGTAATACGCGTAAGCTTTGCAATTTAGGAATCTCTGATAGAAACTTCAAAACGTGTACTGTAATCGAAATATTGTAATTAACTTATGAATGCATAAATATGTACATCTTCGAGGTAAAAGAATGGAGAAAAGGAGAGAAAGAAAAGCATTTTTCGTTGTGATCTCACGGCCTTGTATTGTTACCAGAATTATTAAAACCAATTGTTAGTATTTATTTTGTATACTAACGAATCTAATCGGATTCTACGCGTGAAATGCTCGTTTAGATGACACTATAATTTCTATATAAAAACAAATCCAAAACTCGCAGGGACACAAACGATTGTAAAGTTAATATGAATTATCGATGAACACTGTGAAAAGTACGATACCTAAGATAAATAATAAACAACTGGTCCTTTTATTTATTCAAATTTACACTGGTTTTTATTGAAACCTTCAAATATTGTATCATAATGAAAAGTAAAAAGTATTGTATTATAAGTTCAATTAGAATATAAATGATGCTCACACGTTACGTTTTAATGTTATTCTTTTGTATTATGCATTCATTTCCGCTAAATATGTTAATCAAAAGATAATTTATAAGTTCTCTCAATCAAGCGTCTATTTTTATAGGTGAAGACACTGAAACTGCGTCGCCAGAAAAATTAAAAATATGTACATACGATGAAAAGCTCTATAAATTATTGTAATTATTAATAATTGTTTATTGATTTTATATAACCCACGCATTTGTATAATTTATTAACACACCACTTAAGATTAATATTTTTTTAAATAAATAAAATTTATAAACATATTTTCAATATATACATTGCATAAGAGATCAAATGTGCCCAGCTATACAAAATCAATACGCTTAAATATTTTAGATCATTTGTATATACAACTCCATTGTCATCATTCGCGTAACTGTTACGTTATTACGTTACTTTTATAATTCATTTCACTTTTTATTATTCGCGTTACTTTTTATCGCAAAGAACAAGAAGAAACTAAAAAATGAAATGAAAGTTATACATCGAGTAATGTTTATAAAACCTACCGCCGTATTATGTCAATTATTGTTAATTTTAAAGGATCACCTAGCAACGCAACGTTGATTTGTATACGTCAAGGTCGTGTCAAGGTCATGCTTATTATACGTACACGTGTAAATGCATTTTCGATCGTCTGCGCTCCACACAACGATGCAACATATAAAATAAGCAGTTTCACGGGAGAAAAAAGATATCCTTTCAAAAAGGTCATTAAAAATCAAATTTACAGAAAAATAGTTTCCTCCCTTCGATTCGTCTCTGCGGATCATTTGTACCGATATGTTTTGCGTCTGAAAAGCTCGAGGAAACATTTAAGCCGACCGTAATTGTGCCTGCTTGTACATTCCTCCCGTTTTTATTGTTCGCAAAGCGGAGAAAAAGGATCGAATTTGCATTAAAACTCGAACGAACGTTTCGATCATTTGAAAATGTGGCCAGCTCTGGCGACCGGACCCTTAACTACAGTACTGACTTGCGGAGGGATGTCTCGTGGACAGCATCGATTCAGGCTTGCGCGTACCAGGGATGCTGGCCATATTCCTCCGATCTCCCAACCCCTGTAACACGCCAACCCCCTTTAGTCTATGTTGCGATTAAGTGCTCGCGATTAGGGACTCGAGGATCGTGGTAGACCGTAGACGACCATGCGGTGTCGTAGCCCACGTAGTTAGACGATTTCTCGACCCTTTATTTTCAACTAATTTCCGTTCTCCGGGCCCGCTGCGACCCCTTTTTCAGTTTCTCGCCGTTCAGCCGAACAGAGACGAACGGGTCCGGGTCGTCCGCGCTGGAAGAGCTGTGCCGCCCCGACGTCCGTGTCCTTCAGGAACCGTAGGAACCGTTGCCGCCGCGAACCGGCCGGACGAATCTCTGGCACGTCGTGTATCGGTAAGTGGAATCGACAGAAGAAGAAGTTGTCCACCTAGAGACCCCATATTCGATCCTCGAAAGTGTCTCCTCAAGGACTCCAGGGTGACATACCCCTAACCGCGAGCGAACCGGGACGAACCGTTCGACGGGGAACCGCAAGCTAGAAAATCTCGAGTCGCCCGGACTCGAAGTTTCAGGGAACGTTTCCCCGAGATTTCCCGATGCGGGGGTGTCGGGGTGGTTTTCGTGCACGCTGCACCCTATTAACAGTCGTTCTACCTTGAAGGGCAGGATCCAAGTGCGAAAGATATTCGGAAAAAGAACGGAGAAACGAGATGTTCTGCGCTTGCTCGCTGTTATGTTGATGTTGCTCGCTGGCAATTAAAACACTCTCGTTCTCATTCTCATTTTCATTTCGGTTTCGTTCCGAGGTCCGGCATCGAAATTAATTGGCGTCGGAGTATGTATGTCGGTCACACACCGAACGCTGTTCCGTGCGCCAGATTCTTTCGCCGAGTCTCTCTGCTCGATTTTTTCGTTATAGTTTTGCTGCCCGAGTTTAACGCACACGTAACGCGTGTCCTCGGCGCGATACGCGGAAAACGATCGCGCCTGGTGCACCGATATCGCGGCCCTACGTCGCATTCCATTCTGTAATGCTAATCGCCCGTAACACTCGACACCCGATAAACGGTTCGTTATCGAGTTTCTCAAGCCCGGCGATCGTTTTCGAACGTCTGACAAGCCTTCGAAAAGAATCGTCGAGATGTCGACGATGTTTCTCTGCTTCTCGGTCGGCGACCGAATTTCGGATGTCGGACGTCGTCGAGCTGGAGAAACCGAAAGTCCGTTTTATTTCCAGAGCAACGAAATAAAAGATGGCCAATTTCCGGGGATTCTACATACCATCCATCGGGGCGACCATCAACGTCGCCTGGGAAACAATAAAATCGAAATGGCCGGAGAACAGCCCCTGCATGGAGCTGATCCGCGGTCCTGGCCAGCAGGCTCCGGGACGGGACGGCCAAGGCCAGTTCAAATCGTTCGACGAGGGTCGCGACAACACGGAAATGATGACCATGAACGGCGACCAGGTCTATCGGGAACAGAACAACGTGGCCATGGCCGAGGATTCGTTTAGCTATCAGCGGAACGGGTAAACTTTCGCTTGGATATCAATCCGATCGGGGAGAATCGATGACGTTTTAACAGCGCTCACCTCGCGTAAAAATACAAGCGGCTTATCTTTCGTGTGCAGGCGGTACTCGAGGATATCTTGAAATGTCGTGTGCATGTTACATTTTTAGCGAGCCGTTTCGCGATATTTCCGATAATATTATCGCGGTTGATAATTTATACAGATAAATGCTCGAAAAAATTGAGTGTCACGTGCTAAAAAGCTCGTCACAGCTGTCGTTGCCTGACGGAAATTAAAAAAATTACAAAAATTCGCGTATATCTGAGCGGCGGCCAGTTGGTGTCGCTTGTTAATATCGAATTAAAATATCTTATGTTATCTTAACATAATTACACGTATTATCTTAATATAATTATATATATACCGTTTTATACAGGCTGTTCGGAAAATCGTGGTACATCCGGCAAGGGGATGATCCTGCATGCAAAAATAAGACGAAAAAGAAAAGAGAATAGCATTTTTTCATTGATATATATATATTATTATATTTTATATTATATACATACGGTCTGAATATAATTAAAATATGGAATTTTGCAGGGACAAGATCAGAACAGGAAGCGTGAGCAGCGGCGAGTTCAGCGAATACGACGAGGGTGGCGGCGAGTTCGGTAGCTCGGGGGTGAAGATAAACGAGTGGCAGGCTGCTTGGAATGTCACGAACGCCATACAGGTGATTTCCCCTAAAATACCCGAGACAGTCTAAAAATCGTAGCCCTCGATTCCGCTAGCCAGCTCAGACCCGTTCTGATCGCTCTTCCAGGGTATGTTCATCGTGTCGTTGCCGTTCGCCGTGTTGCGGGGCGGTTACTGGGCGATCGCCGCGATGGTCGGCATAGCGCACATCTGTTGCTACACCGGCAAGATCCTGGTCGAGTGTTTGTACGAGCTGGACACGGTGACCGGGCAACGGGTTCGTGTCCGGGACTCGTACGTGGCGATCGCGAAAGAATGCTTCGGGCCAACGTGGGGCGCCAGGGCGGTGAACATCGCGCAGATCATCGAGCTGCTGATGACCTGTATCCTGTACGTGGTGGTCTGCGGGGACCTGATGATAGGCACGTTCCCGGAGGGCGCGATCGACACCAGGAGCTGGATGATGCTGATCGGCATATTCCTGCTGCCGCTCGGCTTCCTGAAGTCGTTGCAGCACGTCTCCGTTCTCAGTTTCTGGTGCACGATGTCCCACCTGTTCATAAACGCGATCATCGTCGGCTACTGCATCCTCGAGATCGGGGACTGGGGCTGGTCGAAGGTCAAATGGACGATCGACTTCGAGAACTTCCCGATCTCCCTCGGCGTGATCGTGTTCAGCTACACCTCGCAGATCTTCCTGCCGACCTTGGAGGGGAATCTGATCGACCGGTCCAAGTTCGACTGGATGCTGAACTGGAGCCACATAGCGGCCGCCGCGTTCAAGTCCCTGTTCGGCTGGATCTGCTTCCTCACGTTCCAGAACGACACGCAGCAGGTGATCACCAATAACCTCCACTCGGCCGGCTTCAAGGGCCTGGTGAACTTCTGCCTGGTCGTGAAGGCCGTGCTATCTTACCCCCTGCCGTACTACGCGGCCTGCGAGCTCCTCGAGAGAGCGTTCTTCAGGGGCAGACCGAAGACGATATTCCCGACGATATGGACCGTCGACCGGGAGCTGAAGGTCTGGGGCCTTGCGTGGCGGGTCGGCGTCATCGTTTTCACCATCCTCATGGCGATCTTCATCCCGCACTTCAGCATCCTGATGGGCTTCATCGGCTCGTTCACCGGCACGATGCTCTCGTTCATCTGGCCGTGCTACTTCCACCTGAAGCTGAAGAGAAACTCCATGGAGTGGAGCGAGGTCGCGTACGACTGCTTCGTCATTTTCCTCGGTGTTCTGTTCGGCGTGATCGGGGTTTACGACTCGGGCTCCGCCCTGATCAACGCCTTCGAGATCGGCCTACCCTTCTGAACGGCCAGCCGCCGGTTCAGCTTCGTCGACTTTCGTTTCCCTTTTACAGGAACAAACCGTAAACGTTCTGTTTTAGAAGCTAGATCAGATAACACCGTGGAGCCGCAGCTTGCAGCTTGTCGGTCGATGAGCCACGTGTCTTGTTCAGATACCCACGCCCGGTCTTCCAGAATTCTACACACATACACACCACACACACAGGCACACGCACGGTACAAAAAGATAGAGTCTCGTGTCCAAGAGAATTTCTCGGGCGCGGTCGAACGGCTTCTCCGTCGCGTCTGTCGTTTTCATATTAACTTAGCCGGTGTACGTACAAAAACAAACGTCTCGATCGCGTCGCGTCTCGTCGATCGTTTTCACGGGGAGATCGCCGCGGGCTTGATCCTCGTTCAAATGATGAAAATTCGCTTCGTTCCGCATTGAAACAGAGACGGACAAAAAAATCGCCGATCGAATTAGCGGACGGTTAATCGTCTCGTGATCACGATCGATAAGATCCGCCGCCTCCACCGCAGGATTTAGCAAACCTCGTGTACAAAACAAGAAAATACGGCCTCCCAATTCGTTCGTTGTAGACACTCGAGGATTCGTTTGATCGAGGGCTGTACAAACGTTCAGGCGTTTTGAGATTGTATATTTATATTCCAACCAGAACTCACACATATCTAGCAAATGAATCTATTTAAGTGGAGAAAGATTGAGAGCACGAGCGAAAGGCAGCGAGAGAACGCGTGAGAACGAGAGAGAAAGTGAGTGAAAAAGAGAGAGAGAGAATGAGAGAGAACGATCGTCGTAGAACAACAATCTACAAGGTGTCCCGAAAATGTCTTGGGATCCGCAAACGGGCGATTCCTGAGGCCGTTTTAAATAACTCTTTCCTTTACAAACATTTCCTCCGGGGCTCCGTTTACGAGTTATCAACGAAAAACAGCGTTTTCGCAGAGGAAAAAGTTCCTTCGAATGACCTCAGGATCCCCGATTTCCGGATTGCGAGACGTTCTCTGTACACGCGAGAATCTTCGGACTTCGGAATTGTCGCGCGTCTTCGTTTTTTCGAAAGTTTTGACAATGATCGTCGACAACAGGGGCTTCCTTAGGCAAAAAAAAACCACCTAGAACTAGCGCGCAATTTACGTGACAATATCTTCGCCTAGCTGTAAGTATATCGATGTCTTCCACGTGTGACGCGTTCGGCAAGTGAGGAAACGAACACGGTGAATTATTATCTACGTACAAGTTGACTACTGTTACGCAAGTTTCGGGATTTTATAATCGCAAACTAGCGGGTCTTGTGATTTCTGTTTGCGCGTCATCGACGACGCCGCGCCGGGGAGGCGTTCGGTTTCTCCTTCCAAGGGCGTTTCTCAAGGGGATGTAACGTCCCTGGCGCCACTTCCGGGTCACGGATGGCCCGCGATCGACGATATGCTCGCCACCGGAAACCTCGTGGTTTCGATTCCGATAATTTCCGATCGAAACGTTCGACTGCGATCTAGAAAAGAAAACGAGGACGAAGGAACCATTCGAACGACGCTCGAATTTTTTGTCGAATATTCCACGTTGTTCTAAATGTTACCGTAAAGCAACACTTCGTCGAATGCGTCGTCGAGCTGAGTCAGAAACAAATGTCGCCGACTATAATCAACGCGATTCAGACTCAACGAGAATCGTTAAAATTTAATCGTAGCGACAGATATGCGTGCAGTAAATGAAATATTCAATGTTATTTGCGTTCGTGGATAAGAACTACGAAAGAAGCGCGCAGTTTATTGACTCAACTGGACGAGCATACCGGTTCTCCGAAGTGTCGCGAGCGAACTTCGCCAGCTGCGGGCCATTACAACCGCCGATTACAATAGAATTACTCAACGGAGCGTCGAACGTCTCCTCGTCGTCGCAGGGGAACGGAAATTTGTAAGCGCTGTTCACGAGTTTGCGTAAAAAAAGCGGAGCAACAACGGGTCCCTCCCGAAAGTTCTGACGGCAAAAGGGACGGCGACAAAGTGACCAGGACGATGGAGAACAATGGCGGAGGCGACCAATTTGTAGAGAAATTAGCCGATCGTTGAAACGTTCAGAACGACGAGTGAAATATTTTTTTAGGAGGAGGATCCTTTCGGGCAGATTTATTTGTATCTATGTATTGTACATCTAACGTTCTCGATATCGCGAGAAATTCACACCCCGTGTCAGACAGTTCTCGTTACGAAATATTTTTGTACGTTCGCACCGATTGATTTTCGTACTTTAGAAGCAGCTACTTTTGTCCGACCAGTCGAGATTTCAGTTTCTCGTAAGTTTTCACACATCGGTGGCAGGGGCGACCGTTTCGGAATTCATTATTCTCAGAGCTTCCCGGGCAAATCTCACGCGTTCGGCGTGTTGCCCGCAAATCCGGGGGGAGAAAAAACGAGAGGCCGAACACGGCGAAGGAGTTATATCGGGCTCTGAACAGCGCGAATGTAACACGTTATGTACGGGCGAGTACAATTAGTTATATAATCCAACGTCTTCCGAGGCCTGCACAGGTCATATAGATCACACGTTAGCGTAAGCAATATGAATGTAGCCAATGCAGTAGTTCGGCGAAGGTGGCGGGATGCTCTTTTTTTCGCGTTTCGTTCATGCTAACGCTGTGTTTCGTTATCGGTCCCCTATTTAAAACGCCGACGGAAATGAACAGACAAATAAGATGATCCTGTCGATGTCAAGGTGAAAAGCCGGGGAGCGAATCACGCGTTAATATCGCTTCCGTTGATCTGTTTTTATGCGAGAAAAAAGAAACAAAAGAAGAGGAGACGCGGATCGACGCTGTCTTCGTACGAAACAGGCGAGAAACGGATCAAAGAACATCTCGCAGCCGCAGAAATGTGTTACTTAAAAGGAGATACGATAATATTTATGAAACGAGTCTTCCAAATGATGTCTTCCAGAATGATAACAATAATTACTGTACTACGATCTATTGATCGAAGGAAATCTTTGTCAATGATATTAAACGTTATATTGAGAGTTATAGGAGTTAAGCGTTAATTGTTAAGCCAATGATCAAAGTTAACGTATAAGGGAGGAAGAAAAGAAGTCATCGCTGTTCGTCATTCGACTAGTTCTATCATTTCTCGCGGAATATTCTCGCGACCCTGGGCATCGGTATGGGCGATAGCAGGGCGGCCAAACGAAGCGTCGTATCGCCTTATCCTCGTCGAAAGATCGCCGCCGGAATGTCGCAGAGCCCCTTTGTTTCGGCCGTGGGAAACGAGGTTTCATACCAACCGTCGACCAAAGAAATAGATAACAGTTAATATCAGCGATCAATGTTGCATAATCTTAACGAAGAATGGAAATTCGAAAATATTCTCCGTAATTCGCGCTCGGATCGCGCAGAAAAATGGACAATTTTGGAAGGGGAGACGCGATTATTATATCACCGATTGTCAACGATTAGAAAAACGAGATAAGCAAAAGGCTCGGATGATCGTGTCTCCTCTTCCCACATTGTCGATTTTTGTGCGCGATCTGAGCGCGAATTACGGAGAAATTGCTGTACTCGTCGAGGAGATTGGCGGAATTTTAGGGGTTGAAATTCTCGTCTCGGCGTCCGAGTCTTTGCTCGGCGATGTAACGGCGTTCTTTCGTTGACAGGCAAGGTGTTATCTCTGCTTCGATATGCATTCGATACGCTAACATCCGTTGGACGAATTCGAGGAATGCTCATACGATATACCATTGTGTCCATTCTATCCTCCGGTCTGTTCAGAGGTTCTCTATCGGTCGTGAAAAAAAAGATCAGTACGGTCCTTTCACGGTTTGCCACTTACGCGAATTATTTATCGAATTATAAGGAAGAAATGACGCGCGGAACAATGCAGATCCAACGCGACAATAACAAAATGTCGTCTCTTCTGGCTTACCTTCGGGAATATTTATTATTATTATTTGTATTGTTATTTGTTTCGTGGTTGTTTGCTGCCGATTCCTCTGGTCATTGTCGAAACGATATTAGACGTGCAATCTTCATTGGCAACAAACTAAGGGCAATACAGTTTGATCGATCTTCCGCACAATTGTTCTTCCTGACCATCGAAAAATATCCGACGACTTCGTAGCGCGTCTTTAATCACGAAGTGCCAGCTAGAAGAAACGAGACACGTTATTGTCTATCCACGAACATTGGACGTCATTAGCATTCGTTGCACAATGGATTTTTCAGGTTGCGCGTACGAAATATTCTGTTTGCGAAAGCCTAAAAAACGGTGACGAGTTTTACGGCAAATTATATATTAGTACACGCATAGCGTTCACGAACTTACGATACTGGGCGTAGAAAACCGTTTAAACAAAAAAGTTTACCTCCGTTATGGAACGTGATAAAATATTCCTAAGAAATCGAAGACGTTTATCGTTTAATTTCGTTTATCATAAATAACAATGTATGCCTGCGCGAAGATCCGCTGGTCCAGCGCGACGAATTGCAAATTAGAAAGGCTAACAGATCATTTCTCGATACATCGATGCCTATGATTAACACGAATTTCTGTTCGTGCTAGTACCTATGATTTAGATGCGAGTCGATAAAATGGCAATAAATGACTGAGAGCGTACAATGATAAAATTCGGTGGCCAAGCATAGAATGTTTATGCGTAGTATTTGAATGTTTTGATCGATTCGTAAATGCGTTCGTGTTCGCGCTATCGACGGCTTTCCGTTTCTAAATGCGTTCTCGCGTGAAAATTGTACATTCGCATTATTCTTGTTTTTGTCAGCAGAAAGTCGCCCGACGTTTTAGCCAAAAACTTATCGCTTAGATCGGATCTCGCTTTCAACAGAACCGCGATGCTTTCCCGCGGCGGTTGGCGGACAACCTCATTACTGTTGTAGTTAAATATAAAACGTATAAGCGTTATAAAACGATGTAAAATGGGCTTCCACATATACATAAATATATGTATATAAATATATGAATTATGAAAGACGAAAATACATTACCAAAATTTTATACGCGATCTATTCACTTCTCCTCGAATTACGGCGAACGCTTGAAATTGCACCGTTTTAATAATACCACGTTCATTGCTTTATTACGATGCTGTTGGATTTGTTTTTATTAAAGGGTAAACGCTGAAGGAGATCTGCAAAAATTAAATGCCTCATGATAAACCATTTACTATGAATAGATAGAAAAAAATAAAACGATATCCATTTATAGGAGTTCCGTATATATTTTTTGAAGAGCAGAACAAGGTTTATTGTTTCTATCTTTTTTTATTTCTACAACAAGAAACCAAAATTTGTGTGACTCAATATACACTAAACTAGCTAGAGAATTGCATCAGAGGTTCGTAGACATAAAACAATGTTATCTTCGATAAATTCCATTACAAATTCAAACGATAGCTTCTTAGTAATTATTTAGGGAATAATCATAGTGGGTTGGTACCTGAACGAAACGTTTCGACGCGCGACACTAGCGCCGCGTGAATTCTTTCTACGATGGCACGGTACATATTACCAGAGACGTATAACATAGTTTCAATTATTTAATGAGAGATTAATATTGGTGAGATTCAAAATATAGAAATATAAATATTAAGCATTCCATGCTTTGGATATTTTACGTAAGGCAAGCTGCCACTTACCAACCGTATAGAATGAAATGTCACTAACTTTCAATACAACTTCGTATCGTTACGTTATTCATTAATAAATTTTATTAATAACGTTATCATTTTATGTGCCACCATATGGGCAACATGTGTCATTTTTATGAAGAAATCGTTATTAAATATGCTTTCATATGAAGATTGCATAAGATTGCGTAACAGTATAGATGTATATTCGCTATACAGGTAAGGAGTTAAAGGGGGAACTTCCATGGGGAATTACTGCAAAGTCCCGACCCCTTCCACTCATCGTGTTCAAACATATAAATAGCCCGCGCGTACCCTTGCTTCATTAAACGTATTAAAGTCAAGCACGAAGGTGATTCTGATACTGTCAGAAGTAAAAAAAACTTCAACAAAATAATTCAAAGTAAGTAGATTGTGTTCTTAACAATATCTTGTCATTTTTTAAATCTTTCAAATAAATCTACATTTATATAATCTCAACTTGTTCTGTAATATCGTTCGAAACGAGGAATCCATGTACAGCTACTTCATTAATACAAGCTACTCTGTTACACCGCACATTTTAAAATCGAAAAATACTGTCTCTACATTTCTTTCAAACTTTGAAGTTTATCAGTTTACATATCAGTGCGTATATAAGTGTTGTAATGTAATTTCAATACGAATTATACATATGACATGTAATTATATCCTTTTGCCAGATGAACAGTGGTCGGGACAATAACAGAACCAATCAATGTAACCCGAATCACACCAGGACTGGGCCTGGTCATAATACGGGCTACCATGGAGCTGGGACAAAAGCAGACCTGGATAACCATGCCAGACAAATGAACCCGAACAACCCGCGATATCAGAAGTAATCTATTCTACGGAATGTATTTCTTCCAAAATGTATCCTAATTATGGTTGATTACATTTAATTTGGAATAAAAGTTAAACCTTGTATATTTTGTATTATTCCTCAATGTTATTATTCCTCACTTGTCCCAAAATTCCAACACCAGCGGATGTCATAGTTGAAATACAACGGAATTTATTAATCTTTCATAGAATAAATGTGTCTTTCAACTTAAGATAATTGTTAAACATTAGAAAATTAATCATATTCAATAAGAATCCAAAACTAATAATTTTCAAATCTAATATATCACTACGGCAAATCGCTCTCGGCTGGTTGTTTTATCCAAAATCCCCAAGTCGAAAACTGCGTCCCACTCTGTATCTTAGGTGGACTTCGAAATACTTTTATTCTTACACGAGGCACATTGTCTGAAACAAGCATTGTACAAAGTACATTTTGGTTGAACAATTTTTGTATGTAGAAGCAGTTAGTCGAGATTTAATTTTCACGAACATTGTTTATCATATATAATTAACAAAAATACAATACCATCCTCCGTTGTATCCCCCTGAATAAATCTTTTTTCAATATTCTGTTCGGCGTTCACGAAAATTGCCAATGCAAAAAGATACAATAAACCAGCAATCTTCTATAAAAATTAGAATATACGGACAGCTAGCGTAGCAACAGATAAGAAATGGAATAAAAATGTTCTTCGCAAACAACTTACCAATAAATCCATCGCGATCGCTATAACTGCAATGCCATGTTCCAATCGGACGGTCCCTTTATGTACTGATAACCAGTTTCCAGAGCATAACGAATTAACGTCACGCTTCTTTCATAGGCTTCGTCGTAGAGAAAGTTCTTTTTTCGTCTTGTGAAAGATCCTGGAAGCTGCGGATAATTTCCATTCCATTATAGTGGTCGTTTCCTTTATCTTTGAAGGTATACGAATAAAGGGATCGATACAACCTGCAAGAGAAAGTTTGGTTTCAAATGTCTTAGCCGAATAAGTATTTTTGATGAAATAACAATAGAAATTATCCGCAACTTCCAGTATCTTTCACAAGACGAAAAGAATACACTTTCTACGAGGAAGCGCATGAAAGAAGCGTGACATTAATTCGTTATGCTCTGGAAACTGCTTATCAGTACATAAAAAAGCCGTTCGATTGGAAAATGGCATTGCAGTTATATAGCGATCGCGATGGATTTATTGGTAAGTTGTTTGCGAAAAACATTTCTATTCCATTTCTTATCTGTTGCTGCGCTAGCTGTCCGTATATTCTAATTTTTATAGAAGATTGCTGGTTTATTGTATCTTTTTTCATTGGCAATTTTCGTGAACGCCGAACAGAATATTGTAAAGAAATTTATTCAGGCGGATACTACGGAGGATGGTATTGTATTTTTATTAATTATATATGATAAACAATGTTCGTGAAAATTAAATCTCGACTAACTGCTTCTACATATAAAAATTGTTCAACCAAAATGTACTTTGTCAGAATGTCTTCTTTCATTTTATGGTCATTAAAATTATTTATTAGCAGTACATAAGCTTTACCTACGCATTTGTCAGTAATATGTTGTTGCACTTTGTTTGCAGGTTCGCGTAACTTAATGTAATGCTAAGTCGCAATACTGTATTAACAGTTGATTTACAATGATACCGAATGCTTGTTTCAGACAATGTGCCTCGTGTAAGAATAAAAGTATTTCGAAGTCCACCTAAGATACAGAGTGGGACGCAGTTTTCGACTTGGGGATTTTGGATAAAACAACCAGCCGAGAGCGATTTGCCGTAGTGATATATTAGATTTGAAAATTATTAGTTTTGGATTCTTATTGAATATGATTAATTTTCTAATGTTTAACAATTATCTTAAGTTGAAAGACACATTTATTCTATGAAAGATTAATAAATTCCGTTGTATTTCAACTATGACATCCGCTGGTGTTGGAATTTTGGGACAAGTGAGGAATAATAACATTGAGGAATAATACAAAATATACAAGGTTTAACTTTTATTCCAAATTAAATGTAATCAACCATAATTAGGATACATTTTGGAAGAAATACATTCTGTAGAATAGATTACTTCTGATATCGCGGGTTGTTAGGGTTCATTTGCCTGGCATGATTGTCCAGGTCTGCTTTTGTCGCAGCTCCATGGTAGCCCGTATTATGACCAGGCCCAGTCCTGGTGTGATTCGGGTTACATTGATTGGTCCTGTTGTTATCCCGACCACTGTTCATCTGGCAAAAGGATATAATTACATGTCATATGTATAATTCGTATTGAAATTACATTACAACACTTATATACGCACTGATATGTAAACTGATAAACTTCAAAGTTTGAAAGAAATGTAGAGACAGTATTTTTCGATTTTAAAATGTGCGGTGTAACAGAGTAGCTTGTATTAATGAAGTAGCTGTACATGGATTCCTCGTTTCGAACGATATTACAGAACAAGTTGAGATTATATAAATGTAGATTTATTTGAAAGATTTAAAAAATGACAAGATATTGTTAAGAACACAATCTACTTACTTTGAATTATTTTGTTGAAGTTTTTTTTACTTCTGACAGTATCAGAATCACCTTCGTGCTTGACTTTAATACGTTTAATGAAGCAAGGGTACGCGCGGGCTATTTATATGTTTGAACACGATGAGTGGAAGGGGTCGGGACTTTGCAGTAATTCCCCATGGAAGTTCCCCCTTTAACTCCTTACCTGTATAGCGAATATACATCTATACTGTTACGCAATCTTATGCAATCTTCATATGAAAGCATATTTAATAACGATTTCTTCATAAAAATGACACATGTTGCCCATATGGTGGCACATAAAATGATAACGTTATTAATAAAATTTATTAATGAATAACGTAACGATACGAATTTGTATTGAAAGTTAGTGACATTTCATTCTATACGGTTGGTAAGTGGCAGCATGCCTTATGTAAAAATATCCATAGCATAGAATGCTTAATATTTATATTTCCATATTTTGAATCTCACCAATATTAATCTCTCATTAAATAATTGAAACTATGTTATACGTCTCTGGTAATATGTGCCGTGCCATCGTAGAAAGAATTCTCGCGGCGCTAGTGTCGCGCGTCGAAACGTTTCGTTCAGGTACCAACCCACTATGATTATACTCTAAATAATTACTAAGAAACTATGATTTATACAAGAGCGCCCCTTGCATTGGAATTTATAGAAGATAATATTGTTATATCTACGAATCTCTCCGATGTAATTCTCTAGCTAGCTTAGTGTATATTGAGACAAAATTTGATTTCTTGTTGTACAAAGCACGTCATTTGAATTTGTAATTTAACTTGTTGAAAATAATATTATGCTACATTTAATTATTATTACAAGTTAATCTTTTCCTTCAACTTTTTATTAAATATTGAGCAGTCATTTGTGCTGAAAAAGTTTCTGGTTCGATTGAAATTATTTTAAAACAGTTATCATTAACAATAATAACAATGAAGGGTTATTGAAATAAAAACTATGCGTTTTAATACGTAACATTATTTTAAATATCATTAAAAAAATTCTCCAACAATTGATATACGTTGCAAGAATGATTGAGATTGACAAGATAACATGTGATAATTCATTCTCGCGGTAATATTTGTCGGGTATAAATTTCTTTTCCTAATATTTTCAAGTAATATTTGTGGTTCAAATCTTGTTATTTTTGTATTAGTTTGTTTAATAAATGATTCTGTATCATTTCCCACAATGGGTGTACAATAATCTCCATGGGATGTAGACGGTGTTTCAAAAGTATCAATACTTTCGCTATCATCAACTTTATAAATTACTGAGGGAGGTGCAATGACTTGTACTTTCAGTGACTCGGGATTTCGATTGTCTGCATTCAAATTATCTTCTTTCTCGGATGTTATAATTTCATCAGTCTTATAATTTATAGGTGGCATAGGATTAACCGCATTTTTATTTACACTGTTCTCTATATCGTTTATGAAAGTATGTCTTATTTCAGACAGTTTTATTATTTCGATCGGTTGTTTACCATCATCCTTTTCTTTGTTATCTTCTTGGTATGGCATATTCTGTTCTATATGTTCCTCCTCTTTTTGGTCATTAACTGGAATGAATTTCCATAACGTTGCTTTCTGATCAGAAAACAAATTCTGACTTGGATGACAACAATATAGTGCTCCAGGATCTATAGGGTGTGCTTCCGTATTGAAAATGTATCCCCCTGCATCTACAATACATTGACCCCATTGTGTTTGGATAACTTCTCCTTTCTGGCCTGAATTATGAATAAAATTATCAGGATCAAAGAGAAGATAGAGATATTTTGTTGTCTCTGCTAAAAAAAAAGATTCCATCCTATCTGCCTTTCGATGGTCTCTAACATCATTTATAGTTGCATAGCCGCATGTTGTTTTAGCACTATGTTGCAAACTTCTTAATATGTCTACTCCAACTTGAATCAAATAAGGATCGCTCGTTGCTCTATACAAGTACATAACCGATTCTATCAATTCTGGTCTTAATGGATATCCTTCTCTGTTAGTGCCTGCTTCGGCTTGAGGAATATTATAAAATTCTGGAGTAAATCCAAATTGCTTCCAAACACGATGGTAATTATGCAACGATTTCATAGCATCTCCAATTTCTCCGAAAAGACTCAACACTCCAGGCCAATAAGCATCCAAAGACTGAAACACAGGTAAAGTGACTTGACCTTTTGTCATAGAAACCCATAAATGCCAATCTGCCCGACGGATATATTTTTCAATCGCTGCCTTATGTTCTTGAAAAATAGATGCCAACAATGGATCTTGGAACAGCAACGTGCCCTTCGCTAAATATTCAAAATAAGAATCTACACCTGCACCGATTCCTGAATCTTGGGCCGTCCAATGTCCAGTTAATACATCTATGTGATTACCAACAAGTCCGATATTTGATTTGTAGTAATGCAATGCTTTAATAGCGTTCAAGGCTACCTCTTCGTACAATGGGTCCCCAGTTAATCTTGACAGGGTCCCAAATTCCAAGAGAAATGTACCTATGCCAGCAGTACATGTAATACTTGTTTCACCTTCGGGTACTCCATATTTTAAATTGACTGTACCATAAGGCATTCCTGTTGGAGTATCAAAAGCAGCAATCAATCTTTTAGCCATGTCCTCTGCAAGACGCAATAAGGGACCATTGCACGGCCAGCCAGGTTCCAGATTGATGCCAGCTTTACGTGACAGAAGGTGAGCACTGAGCAATCCTCCAACTACTCGTATGTTAGTTTCAAATACAGACACGTTTATATTGGCTTCAAAATTTGCTCTACCACTTATTATTTCTGCCACGCGTCGAAATTCGGAAAAATTACCCATCACGGCAAGAGTGTCCAAAGCATCGATAAGCGTCAACGAAAAGCTGCCCCATGTGTCGAATCCATCGCAACTCAATGAGCGAAGCTCGTCGTAAGGGTATGCATATGCTAAGTAACTCGAGTAAGCATGATCAAACATGGATCGCACTTCTTCCCTTAGAGCGATTAAATCTTTTTTCTCGTACTCACGTACTCCGTTCACTGACGATAAAAGTCCAATAAGTAACCCTATACTAATAACAGACATTTCAAAAATATTTTCCTAAATACTGTTATATATTATATTAATCGTGTTATAAATGCATGTGTAAGGTAAAATGGTATCGTTTGAAACGTGACATTACTTAATAATAATATCAAATATATTTTATGAACCGGCACCCATCTCGATGCACCACGTTACATGTTTTCATTTGTCATGTTCCATTCTTAAGTCCGTGGGCCCACTCGTCTAGTTTGTGCACCGTCCCTCTATTACTAAGTCCGTGGTTGCAACGAAATTACAATCACAATTTGACGACAGATAATTGATTATTGTACCAATTTCATTAGAACTTTTGATCTTACACACGTCTTTTTCTTTTATGTTTTTACGTTCAAGACACATCTATCATTCTTGATTATTTTCGTCTAGAATTTTTCTTTTTCGATTCTTTTTAAAAATAATCGATTCTAACGTATCGATGTTTTATAAGAATCGATTTTTGGGTATCGATTCTATTTATCGGAATTTAATTGGCAGTTTATGCTCAGTTCTTTAGGTCCATGATATGATCTAATGCAGCACATATGCTTCATCCATATTGCCCATATATTCTTATGTCGATGCATTCACGTTATATAGAAATCATTGTAAATCTGCCTTACGGTATCTACTGTATGTATGTGTACATATAGTATGTACAATACTTTACATAGATCGTACAATCACATTCCGCTCCAACTGTTAATGATACGGCACTGGCACTGTCGACAAGGAATATAGTAGAATAGAATGGAGTAGAATTGATATTGCCCATTGCCAGTTATGTTGAGGCATATCATATTCATTGCATCAGATTTGATTAGTAAATACATTATAAATTAAAGACAATTGAAGATCATCGTGATACGTACTTCATTGTCACAGTTGTTATTGAGAATTACTTAAACGATCGTGTGTTTTCGACAATGACGTAGAAATTAACAAATGTATCACAAACGTCAGTCACACTTTGTGTTTTTCGACTGTTTGAATATCGTGAAATAAAAAGCTTTTACCAGTTATTGCTCCTTATATATTATGGAAGCAACATTTTCTTTACACGTACTAACAAAAATATACACAAAATTATCTTCCGCTTATTCAGACACGTCCAATTGTTGGGCAAAATTAAAAATTAATAGCGACACTGTAGGACTGCGATAGCAATCAGCAAAAATGAAATTAAATGAGCTGGTACATTGGTAAGAAATGTTTTCATTCGATGTTATATTATGAAGAAAATGATTTGAGTATAAAATATATTCAACCTGAGAGATAAATAACTTTTCTATTTCAGGTATCAGAGGAAAATTGGTACTTATGATAAACAACAATGGGAGAAAACTGTAGAGCAACATATACTTGGGGGATTTACACATGTTCCAATGAGAACTGCAAAACTTAAAACAGAACTGATCGATGTAGATCTTGTGCGAGGTAAAGTTTCAAATGTGGATTCTATGGATTATTTAATATTTTTTGAAACAGCTTAATGTTTAAATAAGTAATTAGAAAATATTTAGTTAATAATCAGGAATGATTAACAAAAATCCTTTATAGGTTCTTCTTTCCCAAAAGCCAAGCCAAAGCATGGATTGTCTACAGTAGCTTGTCTGGCTTTTCAAAGGCTATTATTTCTACCTTTATATAGAAAATGGTGGACACAACAAACTAGTTCAAAAATTTTTATATTATTTTTACTACTGTATAGTTTGCAGTTGATCAATATGTGTATATATTTTTATCAAATGGCAAAAGATGATGAAAGTGATGTATGAAATCATTGCATTTATGTTGAGTTATACAAAAGCTTTTTAAAAAAATATTTAAAAATGATATACTTGTATTTTAGATTGTGACTACATCAGAAGTATTAATACCTGCTATTATGATGCTTACTCTATGCATCGTTCATTCCCATATTGTGTCAACACATTCAGGTCCAATAGTAACAAACGGACATAGTAAACAGAGAATAATTAGGCGCTCCAGGCACACAAGATGTAGATTGGGAAAATCGAGAACAAGACATAGTTTACGTAAGTGTTGCTTTCGCAAGATATACATATAATCTTTTTACCAATTATATGTTTCCATAGGTATACATGAAGATTCCAAGTCATTTCAAGATAATGCTTCTGAGAAAGCTAGTAGAGCAAGCGGGGAAGTATTGACTTCTGTGCGATTTGCAAAGAAAGTTGAAATTGAAAATTCCTTGACTGTTAGCCTGTCTCAGGTAATTACAATTTATTAATCAAAAGTGTCCATAATTAACAACGTTTTAAAAGCAGCCTTAATAGTATCTTATCTTTAAAGGAATTTATGAATGTTCAAGCATCCTGTAATAATGAGCTAAATAATGCGGCTGTGAACAATCCTCTTCTTATGAATGAAGCTACGACTAGTCGTATTCAATCAAGTTAGTAGATTGTAATATTATTATTAATTATTATTAGTATATACATATTAATATAATGCAATATATCTAATTTAAATGGGATCATTTAAATATTTATTTTACTTATTTAGAATTAGGTGATCACAGTTAGTTAGGTGACCATGTATAATGTTAATATTAATTTATAGTCACTGTATATATTCTTTTTATAGATGATGTTCCATATGTAAGAAATATACATCAAGATGATGATGGATTTGAAAGTTTAAATGGAAATGTATCGAGTGACAATGATAAAGGGGCTGCACAAGCAATGTTAGACAAGCCTAAGAAAAGAAGAGCTGTATTGCATAAAAATAATGATGATTCTGCTAGTCAACAGACCTTATTGCAATCTAAATTTTCAGGTTTGACTTATAATACTTTTCAGTTGAATGTTAAAATTATTAAAATATAACAAATTGAAATTGGATACTGTATTAACATATTTAACATATTGTTAAATTTTACCAGTGTGCATACATATTATATTTATTTTTAAAAATGTCGGATTTTGAACTGCTAACATGAGTTTTCCTTAGAAAGGTAAGATGGCAAATTAGCTAAATGATTGTGTTCCACTTTCCATGCAGCACGTGAGTTATTGAAGACTGAAGATAATTCTTCAAAAAGCGTAGGAGAAACTTCTAATAAAATGGTAAGCAGCTTTAGTTCTGTTAAAATTTGATTTTTCATACTATTATCAGAAAGTAGAAAATATTTCTCATGTTTTATGGACACACTTACGTCCTTAATAAAGAGGTAGTATAAGTTTTGTATGACGAATAATTGTGTTTATTGCTAAACAAATTATTAGAACTAATTTTATATTCGTAACGTTTCGCGACATACGGTTAAATGTCTATTTTTTAATTTTCTTGCAGTGTTATATTTTATTATGTGACATAATTAGGTTTCACAAACGTTTTACTTAATTGTAAAACTTAATATGATGTACACCTCTCTCTCTCTCCTCTCTCTCTCTCTCTCTCTCTCTCTCTCTCTAAATAATAAATTATTAAATTTTGAGAATCATTTTCTAAAGGATAAAGTGCCTACCCCCATCATGATTGGGCCAAGAGAAGGTCGACAACAATGCGAAAGCGAGGAAGAAGGAGAATGTGAAGAAGCTGCCATAAATCATTTGACAGAAGCCACAACATCTGCTACTGAGTGGATGGGAGTAACTACAAATAGCGATGAATGCAGCTATAGGTGCGGAATTAAATATACATTAAATTAATTTCTTGCAATTTTAAGGTCATATTTTTACTTCTCTTTTGTATAATGAAATTATACATATAGACTTCAATATTATAAATAAGATAATATAATAGATATAATAAACATTTTTACAGTTCGGAGCTTGAGGAGTCTGATATCCATAATGAAACTAACAAAAATTATTCAGAATTCGTGGAGCATCCTTTCTCTTGGGAATTTGAATTACCGCCTTCTATAATGCTTAGTTCTAGTTGTGCTTCGTGCGACCGTGGTAATGTATATAGAAATAATAAATTACAAATTGTCACTATATAATGGTCACTATAATTATTATTTAAAATTTTTCAGTTTCGTGTACTATATGGGCACGACGCGATGTAAAAAAAGCTGAGCTATCTGTGCTAGACATCAGTTCAGCAATTATTGCTAAAGTAGAATCAATGCCAGAGAGTATGAGTTATTTTTATGGGGGGCTGATGGTCAGCGTGGCTTTATCGTTAATACCGTCTATAAATCGGTTAAGTGATCACGCTGGAATGGACAATAGCAGTAATCTAACCAGTTCCTTCATACCAAATGATTTGATTTCCGTTAATTTGGAAACATACAGCGATATTTTATGTAAAATAATAGGATTAACGTTTGGGGCAACTCTTTGGTAAATACAGATTTATTGTATAATAAGATTCTGATTTTCGATGTGTCATAAAAGAAATTAGAATAAATTAATTTAACGAATTGTTAACTTGATTTCAGGGAACGTGTAGTAATTCTTATATCAGCATTCGAGAGGCTTATGTTATCTTCTTTACTATTTTTTCTATTAGCAGTTGCTGAACGTACTTATAAGCAAAGGCTTTTATATGCTAAACTGTTTTCACATTTAACATCATCAAGACGTGCAAGAAAATCGGATTTACCACACTTCCGATTAAATAAAGTGCGAAATATTAAATTGTGGTTGAGCGTTAGATCTTATCTGAAAGTAAGTTGT
Source organism: Megalopta genalis (assembly GCF_051020955.1). Taxonomy (NCBI): domain Eukaryota; kingdom Metazoa; phylum Arthropoda; class Insecta; order Hymenoptera; family Halictidae; genus Megalopta; species Megalopta genalis. Next base: position 3,769,315 of record NC_135025.1, read on the forward strand.
GTAAAAAAATATTATAATGTTTTTCTTTGTATTTGTTTTAAAATATTATTATATAACAACAAAAGAGAAAAAATGATTAAAGATACACAATTGTTATACAATTTGTTATAGAGGAGAGGTCCACAACGTTCTGTAGATGTAATAGTATCAGCAGTATTTGTAGTTACATTACTATTGTTATCATTTGTGAGCTTGGAATTAATTAAGGTAATAAGTAAATAAATGTTAAAGAATAGTAACACGAGAAGACTGTCTGACTTTGTATACATTGTAATTTTGCAGGATCTTGAAAGTTTGCATTCCCGATATAACGTTGAAGCTTTATCATGGAGCTTTTCTCTTGGAATATTTATATTACGTTTTATGACGCTGGGCACGAAAATTAATAAAAAATATAGAAATCTGTCTGTCTTAATAACAGAACAGGTAATTACAGTAATAGATTAGATTCGTAATAGTTAATGTGCATTCTAAATTCTGCTTGATTCACCAGCAACTTTATTTCGTTCGTTTCTAGATTAATTTATATTTACAAATAGAACAAAAACCACATAAAAAGGAAGAGCTCATGGTAGCGAATAACGTACTCAAATTGGCAGCTGATCTGATAAAGGTAATGCAGGTTATTGCTTTCTTTTTAAATCATAAGCTGTATTTGCAAATATTTTGATTATATTGAATAACTAACATTGTTTTACAGGAACTTGAAAGTCCATTCAAAATATCTGGTCTATCAGCGAATCCCTATCTGTATACAATCACAAAAGTGGTACTGTTATCTGCTCTTTCAGGAGTGCTTTCAGAATTACTTGGATTTAAACTTAAATTACATAAGATAAAAATCAAATAAAAAGGTGATACTATTCATTTTCATGTAACTACCTCAGAGATGTTAAATAATTAAGAAAGGAAACTCAATTTTGTTATTGAATATTAGTGTTCTATAAAATCATTCTATATGGACGAGTAAGCAGGTGTTTTCCTTTTTGATAGTTTATTTCATTGCATATAAATGATTTCGGTTATTTTTTTAATTGCTAGTGATTTTATGTTTTAGCTAGGAACTTCGTGTTTTATCACGAAAAATAAATCACTACCCTCTCTGGGTGTGATACACGCCAAAACTTACTTAATGGGCCTTTAAGATGCTTAGGTGAGAATTTGATGCACCTTAACACTGAAGCACCTTGGGAGACTGATCGCAGTTCGCGATACAAAGTGCTCAAGGTGTGTTGTAAGTCAACAAAGACCCCCAGACGTAGTAACTGGCTATAAAGGAGCACTAAAGTTTATAACGTTTGGGATCCCCTTTCTTTGTAGTTTTCCTTCCATCAGATTATAATATGCAAAATTTAAAAAAATACCTGTATAGGTAATTTTATAGCTATTTTTCATATGGTTTTTAGGTACAAAGTTTGCTTGCCGAAGCAGCTTTTTACACAATTCTTCTATAGAGACATGGGTACAATGACTCCCTAGGAATGAGTGCACAGACCTGAATGCTTTAGTAATAATGAAAATAATTACAACATGTGAAAATAATTAATTACACTATAATAACACAAAATAGTTGAATTGTTATTTGTTAGATTGCTTTTTTCATTTTGTATTATTCCGGACGTTATTTGTATATTTGTATTATTCCGGATATTATCTCGGACGAGTTAAAAGATAGCCCTTCTGTCAATAGGCACATTATTTGATGAAATACTTTATTCATTTTCTAAAATTATAATATATTAGAAATAAAATTATTTGAAAGGTATTGTTACTAATATTTAACAGATCATTTAGATATATAGCTCTTGGTGCTCTGTGTAATTATAATGTTATCAGTGCTTTGCATGGAATATACAGAATGTATCCCTATACATATATATTTACAAAGTACCAGATGTTGTAAATGATATGTGTGTAAAATATGTCAATATTAATAAGCTCAATTACCCCAACACACTTACCGATGAGAACTGAGAAATTACATGCAATAATCATGACTTTTCCTTTCGATGTTCAATTTCTGTATAAATAATATATTGTAAAATATACAAAAATAGTACCTGCGCAATAATTCATCTAATTAAGATATTTTTAACACAATTTTAAGTGTATCTATATCTGTTAAATAAATTAAAAAACTTAAAATATATAGTTGTGTGTAAATAATTGCATTTTTATTATAAATATCATTTTTCTGGAACCCATGCATTTGAAAATTAAGACTTCGGTACAATCCGTCATTTTTTTTCAATTTCTGATATATACTATAATTATTTTTTAATTGAATTATGCTTATCGTAAAGTGCATTCTTCAAGTTTTAATTCGATACCTATTTGAAGCACTTAAAAATTCCGACGGGAAAGTTTGAAAGCAATTTTTCTTGATTCTGGCATGAATCATTAGCTCCCTAACAGAAATAAATCTTATAAGATGTTCTAACAAAGTGATTATAATGATTTTCCTTATATTCGAATTGTAATTAATTAGTTATAAACGATTTTTCATTTTACGTTCCAATATTGAAAATTGGAGAAAATGATTCGTGCCGCTTCTCTCATAAGGAACCGTGTAAATTCCGGCACGAATTTTCTGCTGCTTGCAAACAGCCGAATAGCGCCAATTTTATGCAGCGGCAAAACGCCCAAACTGCTAGCCAAATATTGATTTAATAGTTCTACCATTTGTCACTAGATGGCGCTGGCAGTCAATGTTTTGGTGCAGAGTTGGTAATTCTATGTTGTTTGACGAATAGTTTGGGCGTTTTGCCGCTGCATAAAATTGGCGCTATTCGGCTGTTTGCAAGCAGCAGAAAATTCGTGCCGGAATTTACACGGTTCCTTATGAGAGAAGCGGCACGAATCATTTGCTCGAATTTTCAATATTGGAACATAAAATGGAAAATCGTTTATAACTAATTAGAATGCATAGAAATATAAAATTGGAAGATATATGTCATTCCTTACATCAATGAAATGCATTTATTCCATGTATTCTGATAATTTTGTGTTCTTATTACTGCATTGTTCTTGTTATATCTTGCCTAATTCCTTGATATTTAAAATAATACAAGAACACTTATGACCACTTTGTTTATTGTATAAATCGAATACAAATATTGTTAAAGTACTTGAAAATACACAATATAGTACAGTTAACATGCCATAGGTAACTGTTATTTATTTGTAACATTGTATAATTGTATTTTTGGCATTAATGAATTCAACCATTCATGTTTAATATTTAATTACACGTTCTATTAGGAAAATACTTGCTTGAACAGCGTCGCTTATTAGAATGCCACGTGGTAAAGCGTTTATTTCACAGGCAGAGTGAAGGGACGATAGAAACGCGTCCTCCGTTAAATACGGAAAGCGATTGATCTGCTCTGGAAGGGGAATAGACTGACTTTGATTAACTCTTTGATGCATCGGTTTTGGCTTTACAGAATTCCCGTTAGGGTAGACGACTGTCGCCTAATGAATCAGATAGTCGCGATTCAACTCCATTCACGGTTTTACGTTGATAAAAGCAGATATTTTAAATGTGCTCCAAACTTTATAAATATATTTTCCGAATGGGAAAGAAAATCATTAAATTTTCATCTTGAACGTTTTTATCGATTCTTTAAATAAATATTTTCATCAATACTATAAATACAATTGTTTCAATTAAAGTACCGTTTTGACATTTTCTCCGATCTTTTGCAACGACGGAAGTAATTTCGAAGTCCAACGTAAGCGATGCACCCTGCCTGTTAGGCGTTCATTATACTGCAAATCGAACAGATTCGTAGAAATCAAAACCAGCTATTGATTCATCAATCAATTATCAAGTATAGGTAAATATTTAAATATTCGCTACATGCTGAAACTAGTAGCCGGCACCATATAATGGCGAAACAGCCTGTTTGACGATCTCTCCTTCAATAGATTTCGATCAGCCAGAATTGTGCCTGTGCACTGATATAGACTGATAATAGCGTTTGCACTCTGTTCTCAACAAAGGGCTAGATTTGACCGCTCATATAGAGCTGCCTGCAATAGGTGTCCCTGTTTGGTTTCTCGTCGATCATAATCATATGCGTGCAGAAGTATCCGACGATTACGTGAAATTCGCGACAGATTCGTTGGACTGATTTTTCAAGTTGATATCACTTTAACATTGATAACGTTAATACAATATGGCGAGAGAGCAGAATAAAGGTTATTAAAATTATGATACAATAGAATACAATACAATGCAATATAAAATAATATAATATAATATAATATAATATAATATAATATAATATAATATAATATAATATAATATAATATAATATAATATAATATAATATAATATAATATAATATAATATAATATAATATAATATAATATAAAATAACACTGACTTTTAGGGTTAGCTAGGCTTCGTTTAGCAAATGATTGTAGAACAGTAAGACGAGTGCATATTATTTGACCAAAAACAAGAGAAACTGTAGTAAATAATAATGAGCAGACAATCTCTTTATTAAATTATATTGTATCAACAATATTAAAATAATATATTAAAATATTATACTACTACTATTATATTATAAAAGACGTAGTTTCAGCTGTTATAATTTGAACGTCTCCTATGCAATTCCTAGTACTTAAGCACGTGTATTGTGTACTGTGTTATTATTATTATTATTAGCAGACCTGCAATGAAAATATGTAAAATGTATAAAATATGCCAAGGTTAGCAGATAAGCGGGGTGTTCGGCAACAGGTGGGCGAAAACTGTAACGTGTTATGCGAGTGTAATGGAAGAATTCCACCTCTTAGCTCGAATCCATCGAGTGCCTTGTATGCTACAATTCAGCGTCTTCGCATTCGTGGCATGTTTCATTTGCTGAGATCGCTGAGATCGTATCCTATAAAAGCATCTGTCAATGGAACAATCTCTGAACTGTATCCTTCGCGTACCGAATCGAGCGCGACGGTTTTTACCGTTTCACGCGATCGAGCCGGTATAATTAAGCACGCGCATCGAGAGTCGCTCCCTATCAGTGGCACATTTATGGCAGGGGAGGCGGACCGAGTGGGTGACGAGCTGCGGTTATTGTTGCCAATAGCAGACGGTGATCCACAATCCTCTTAGCGACCCACAATCGCTTCTCCCGTGAAATGTCACCATTCGATATCGTACAGCCACCTTTCCGCTGGAAGATCCTGCACGCTTTAATGGAGATTGCGATAACCAAATATACTCTCTCTCCTTCTCCCCCCTCACTCTCGCTTTCTCTCTTTGTCGAAAGTATCTAGATTATTGGAATTTTTGGTTGCAATGCGTAACATCGATTGGAAGTAATAAGTTCGAACGTGAAAATTGATAGCTGTCGTCGTAATCGTTGAATATACAGGGCGCCTCAAAAATGTCACGGGAACGGGTGATTCCTGAGAGGATTTGAAGCAACTTTTTCCTTTACAATAATTTTCTCCGGGGCATCGTTTACGAGTTATTAACGAAAAACAGCGACCAATGAGAAGCGAGCTCGCCTGGCGCGAGGCGGCGCTAGGCGGCCGAGCCAATCGGCTGGAACCGGGCGTCGACCGCTCATTGCCGAGTGCTCGCCTCATTGGTCACTGTTTTCCGTTAATAACTCGTAAACGACGCCCCGGAGAACATTTTTCTAAAGGAAAAAGTTGCTTCGAATCGCCTCAGGAATCACCCCTTTCCGGCTGTTAACGTAATTATGGAATTGCTGTTAAAAAGCATCGCACTGACTATAAAAACGAGCAGCAAAGCTCGGACAATCGTATCTCCTCTTCCCAAAATCTCCATTTTTTGTTGTACAAGCTGGTTAATCAGGCAGAATTTACCGTAACGTTGGGCGAGAGGTATCGCGAGGAACCGTGACAGGCGAAGACGCTCCGCTAATATCAATGAACGTGCCGATTACGTCCAACGAATGGCACTTACGTATGCAACCAGTAATAAGATTCCCGCTACAGAATCTCGTAGCCACGGTTAACTACCTGTTCACGGCGAGCTGAAACATGCTCGCTGAGCAATCCAATTGTGCAGAGTAGCAGCAGGTCGCCTGTACGACGATACATCTTCGTATCGATGCCGTTCCATCAGGCCACGCTTAATCGATATTAAATCTCGGCGTCTTCCCTCTCTCGACGAGTTGTCGGATCGATTTCCTTCCTTCTTTTTTCGCACACGGCATCGTAAAGTTTAACGTTTCAGAAACACCGTGATTTCTCTCCGTAATTCGCGTTCAGGTAAATGGACAAGCACATAAATGGACAATTTCGGAAGAGGAGACACGATTATTCGAGCGTCGCGAATTAGGCAGAAATTACTATGATATCAGCCGAGTCGAATGAGAATTATTTTCAGTAGCATTTTAATAACAATTCCTAACAGATTCTTCTTCTATTCTTCTTCTTGCGACCTAAACAAACTTCCGTATGTCGACGTATCGACCCTGTCACGGTCTTTAAATTCAATTCGCGTGAGAAGCGTCCGGGTCAGAAATGACCCGCGCATACGAGACTGGTTGCATCTCGAGTCATCGACGCGTTTCCGACGAAAGACGTCCGGAAATGAGACGGCATCGTGCGCGAATGGAAGAAGCGCCGAGGCGGCGACACGAAAGCGCAACGAAAGTCTGTAACGAAGTTTGAAAAAAGTTGTTAGCCGACTAAGTTAATTCGCGGCCGGGGAGAATTGGCCACGGACACGCGTGGACATTGTGAAAATCGTGGAAATCCAACGGGCATTGTGCGCCGGTTGATGCACACCAGATAATAAAGTTCGGCGCGTGTTCGCGTACAACCGCATTCTGGAACGATGCCGATAACGTCGGGATATTGCGCGCTTTTTGTTAGTCCGCCGGCCGGTCGGCCGCGCCGCGCCGGTAATCAGTTTAATTGTAATTGGAAATCGGCCAAATGAACTGTAATCCGAGATCGAATGCCCCCGTCATAATTTAAACGAGACCACTTTGGTCGAATAATGCGACGTAGATCAAGGAACGACGTCGCCGACGGCGTGAAACGGCTGCGCAAGAAAAGAAAAAGAAAAATGAACAGATTCGTTCGAGAGGGTGCGTCGACGAGGCGATAATTTCGCGGCGTTCTTAACCCTTTGCCCTCGAATGGCGACCCTGAGGCGCCGCTGAAAGTTGCTATACCATTTTTCCAAGTAGTTTTTACACGACTAGATTGCTTAATATTTAAAGAGTTGTGAAAAATGACGAAATATGTAACAGCAATTAATTCGGTCAGTGAATTTTATATCCATGCGATACGAAACTAATACAAAAAATCGAAGTACCATAGGTTGAACTAAGTACCATAGTTTTCAAGTCGAAACAGCTTCGAGCTGTTAAAAGGGTTAATCATTGCTATGTAAACAGGCGTCCGTATACGTCATATGAAAAAAAAGAACGTGTCATATGAATAAAAAAAAAGAGATCGATCGATCATCAACGGAATACAGTTTCGGTGGTTGTCCAGGTGAACGTCAACAGGTTTTATCGGTCCGATTTACAGGGTCGATCTCCGAACGATATTAAACAATTCGCGAAACACTATGATCTATAGACATCGAAATGAGCACACCTACTGTTACGGTTCGCATAATTTGAATACGTTTTGTTCAGGTATTATACCAGGTATACGAATGTACGGCCGGCAGAACTTCCTTCGCGTGCCAGCTCGGTATAAAACAGGAGGCGGACGTTAATGGGAGAAGGAGCAGACAAAATGTTAAGCTGAATTTTCACACGTGACCGGATTGCGAAATTCGTGTATTTAACAGGGCCGATGAAACGAAGGCGAGAAACGAAAGTGTTGCGATAATAAAATTGCAAGAAATCGAATTTCACTTTTCGCACGGTTCGCTCTGTCAATTTCTCGTATTCGCCTGCGCGGAAAGTTTATTACTATCCTTATTTACTATCCTAGGATAGAAAGGAGAGGACTCGTTAAGAAAGCTGGAAACAATCGTAGACAAATTATTGTGGCAGTCGAAGACTTTGTTTCGAGCTATAAATTATTGATCCACGATTTACAGTGATTTCTCCCGGAAATGCCGAATTTCGGGTTGCTGCGAATTTCCCTGTGCTAGTGCTACGCCCATGTGATTAATTGCTACGTCGATGATAAGGTTCGACGGAAGACGACACAAAATGGCGTCATCGTGTCACGTGGCCTACGAATTGCCTTCGAATCGTGGCACGTGGCCTACGAATTGGCTTCGAATTGCTTTCGAATCGTGGCATGTGGTCTTCGAATTGCCTTCGAATCGCCTCGGAATCGTGTCACATGGCCTCCGAATCGCCTTCGAATCGTGGCAAACAATTAGAAATAAAACAATCAAGCCATCGTTTTTATTCTGCCGCCTTTTTTTCGCCGACTGCCCCGAGTTTCTATAATAAAATCGAGTCCCGAAGAATCGCGACTTGGTACACTCGGATCCGCCGGTTTCAATTCCGACCTCCGATCGTTTCTAGCAGAAATTACCGTACTTTCCTTTGTCGCGTAAATGCGGCAATAATTGAATGTCGAAAACGACAAGGCGCCGGCCATTGATCAGCGAACGCACCCTTTATCGTTGCCGGTTGTCTGGGATATTGAACAATAACGGCAATCTATCGGATCGAATATCCAACAAACCTGCTTCAATGAACAACAGAGTGTCCGGGCAAAGGTTGACCCGGGAGGAGTGGATGATGGTTCACGATCAAAAGCTGCGCGTACAGGATCGTCCTAGATAACGACATTAATTGAATCGCTATCAGTCGTGCCGTGGTCTCGCGTTATTCTAGTACCGAAGCAGCTATTGTCTTCCGTGCTTTATAGTTCTCCCGTCCTTCCTCCCCCGCTCATTAGCCCGTGTCCTTCGTCCTTGCCGTTCGCCATCGAACCGTCGTCCACGTCCCGTCGCCATTTTTCCGCACCGTGCTGCGCCGATTGCTATTATTTGGTCGAGTGCCGGATACCAAACTCGAAAGTTCCCGCGATATCGAAGTCGCTTAATTAATAAAAAACGAGGAAGCTAAAATTTCCTTGTTAAAATACGAGGAAATTTACCATAGGATGAGTTTTGCCCTTTCGCATTCTAAAAATTCTAGTAATAATAATAATAATAATAATAATAATAATTAAATCCACAGTAATCGGCTCCGCCGCCTCATCGAGGACGCCAATTGTTAACTAGGCTTTGAAATTCATTTTTATTGCGACATGTTCGAGCGATTATCGCTCGCAGGAGGAAAATATTTGAAAAAGAAAGGAAATTACATTTGGTAAATGTTAACCGAATATTTCTTGTAACGATATCGGAGAGGACTCGTTAAGAAAGCTGGAAACAATTGTGGACAAATTATTGCGACAGTCGAGGACTTCGTTTCCAGCTATAAATTATTGATCCACGATGTACAGTGATTTCTCCCGGAAATGCCGAATTCCGGGTTGCTGCGAATTGCCCTGTGCCGGTGCTTTCCCGTTCGATCTTGATCGCGCAAGTTCTTTTTCTCTGGAATATTCGTCGAGCTCCTTTATTCAATCTGTGCAGGCTATTAAGGAGTAACTCGATCTTCGTTTAGCTATGCCGCGGCACATAGTCGTGTTATTTAGCGATAGAAATATGGCGGTCGGCGAACAAACCTAAGACACGAGTGTACACGCATATGCGATTTTTCTTCCCGGGCGATATAACTCGATAAATTTATAAACCGCGGCTGCCTTCCGACAATGCTGGAAGAACCATTCATAATGGGAGCATCGCACGCGAATCATGTATCATTCTAATTGATTCTAAGTACAGAGTCAGACAGAACGAGCAGATACAGCCGCGTTTAGAACGGATGAATATTCATCGTGCAAGATCGCGGAGGAATGTTTCCGGGGTGTTCCACGCCTATGCCCGATAAACGAATATCGCCGGAGAGATTTGCTCCGCGGGAAAAGTGAAACGCAGGATGGATGGGCCAGTTACTGTGCCCTCGGGCTAATCTTTCGCGGGGTTCGTTGAATACAATTCGGTACAATTCTTCCGTTTGTTTCGTGTGCCTCCAAGCACTTAAATTGTAATTTAAGGCATTTTTGGTTGTACAATAATTGTTTTTCAAATAATAATATTGAATTTGAGATATCAACGCTATAATTACTGTGCTCCAAATATCGTAGACCATACAAAATACTGTGATTCGGATATTCCAACAATTTTTGTATGATGTGATATTATATATATTGTACATATAATTTATAAAATATAATATGCATATATAATTTACAAACCATAAATCTATAAAATATAATATACATATATAATTTATGAACTATAAATGTATAAAATATAATATGCATGTATAATTTACAAACTATAAATCTATAAAATATAAATATAATATAAAATATATATTATAATAAAAATATAATATTATAAACTATAAATTTATGAAATATAATATATAAGTTGACTGGAACATTTTGTTCGCAAAAATCAGCGAAACAGCAATAAAGCTCCGAATTCTGCGGAGATCTCGCGACCGGTACATCAAGAATTCGTCGAAAACGTTATTTTCAGTTAAGCGATGAATATGAAATTTAAATGTAGAGGAAGCGTTATCTACGGCCCAAACAGTAATCTCGTTACGGCCATGGGAAGTAATAAAGATCGAGGAAGGATCGATATACATCGAACTAAACGACCTGTAGTGGCACGAAATCAATTTACATTTTTGTCAGAGGGGTATCACTGAAAAATGAATTTGCATCCCTGGTTCGTGCGACCCTCGAAACTTTATTCCCCATCTGAAAGTATAATGTCTTCTGAAATATTAAATTCCTCGCAAACATACACATATTCGCGGTTGGTGAATGGTGACGTAAATGCTCCTTTTGTACGAAAGTACAGCAACACATGGATACGTTTCGGAATTCACGCGTCGAGGCTTTCTTCGATTTTTCCCTTCGATTTTTAAGCGGAAAAAATTTCGCTGCGTTCGCTCATCGATTAATCGTTACTTCGGCCAAGAATTTCTTCTTTTTTCGTAAAAATTGTTTCTTTCTTCGTAAAAACTTTGTTCTTTCTTCGATCGTATTAGCAGATTTCGCGTTTTCAGATTTTATGTAAAAATACCACGATAATCAAGCGAGGAGATCATTGATTCGCAGAGGAAGATTCGAACGGAATTGAGAATGCTTCCTATATAACCCTTGAAATTTATGGAGTGACCAACGTCTCCTATTTTGTACTTAAGTCTGGGTCTTGGGGCATTTGTGTTATCTACGCGCGACACGACTATCTGAGAACCACTCCATTTCTATAAACGATCGTATATTTATCTGAAAGAGGTTTCGCTTAAAATTTAAGTGTCTCATTTCATTTTGGAAGCGCACCTCTGTCCACATTAATTACTTCTAAGCAGTGATGAATATGTATATATGTATATAAAAATAAATAAATACGAATACATAAATATATAAATATATATAAATAACTTTAAAAGTAATTAATGTGGACAGAAGTGCGAGCCTTGCGCTTCTTTTTTATAATAGTTGACAGTCGGCTTTTATAAAAATGAGCCACGAGGCTGGCATAATCGTATCTCCTCTCCCCGAATTGTCCAGCAGAGCGTCAATTAGGGAGAATTTCTACATAACCTTAAAAGTAATTAATGTGGACATAAGTGCGAGCCTTGCGCCTCGTTTTTATAATAGTTGTCAATCAGAATCTATAAAAGTGAGCCACGAGGCTGGAATAATAGTAACTCCTCTCCCCGAATTGTCCAGCAGAGCAATTAGACAGAATTTCTACATAACCTTAAAAGTAATTAATGTGGACATAAGCCTTGCGCCTCGATTTTTATAATAGTTGTCAATCGGCAACAATAAAAACGAACCGCAAGGCTCGAATAATCGTATCTCCTCTTCCCAGATTGTCCATTCTCGTGGCCAATCTGAGCGTCAATTAGAGAGACATTACCGTACCCCGTATTCGTTCGTTACACCGCGTTCCACGCGCTCGTTACAGAGGAAGCGCACAATTTCTGCACATTTTATTCCAGAAGAGTTACGAAAGTGCTGCGTGACGAGTATGTGGAGCGTATAACGAGATGACGTGCGGACGAATGCGTCTCGGAAACTATAAATATATGGTTGCATTCGAAAGAGGAACGTCGGGAAGAGAGAGCCAGCGATCGTCGGTCGGATTCGGCGCACACAGGAATAAAACAATCGAAAGTGGTGTTAACGACAAAGTTTTTTTCTCGACGACGTTGTGCCAAATTCATCGAACGCGCCCGGGAATTCTCTGACGGAAGGATGTTGAAGACTTTGGTAATCGCCGGGCTGTTCGGATCCATTTGTTGCGGCGCGTTGACAAACGCTGCTCGCACAGCGAATAGTTTCGACACGCAGAAGCTTTATCCAGTTGCTTCCAGAACTGTACGTAATATTTCCGAAACGTTGTCCGCTGAACTGTAACACTCCCTGGGAAAGAGGATCAGTTTAGTACGGGAACCATAACTGTTGTAATTAGATTGCGGATCTCTCTGCTCGAAATACGAATTTCCTAAATCGATTGTAAGAGACTGAAATTCAGTTAAATTATATTTCTTCTGCCGATGAATTCGATAAATTGAATAGACATTAAGGATATTTTAAAAACCTTCTAACATAAGCTTGACATTTTTCTATGTAAATAGCATAAATTCGCAGTCTAGTTTTAATCGATACGAAAGAAAGATTCCAGAACAATTATTATTTTTATTGAAATGTTTTCAGCCATAAATAATAGTTGTATGTTTAGGCCAAGGATTAAGCAACTTCTTAAAATTCTTTGCAGTACAAAAAATGATTTATTGGCAACGAAACCATTTCTCGGTCAATCGTAATTGATTGTTTGTAACCAAAAATTGAAATTTTCTTTTATATTTCACGATTAGATACTTCAATTTGAATTTATCAGATAACTGTTACTTTTGGTCCACGATTTATTATTATTTTTTTTTCGGGATAAAGTTCCCAGGATTCAACGACATATTCGCCGATTTCCAAAGAAAAAGTTATTACACCGGTCAGGCGACTCAGACGTCTATGGCTCCTGCCTACTATCCGTAAGTGCACTCCGAGACGAACAATGCTCGATTTCGCCTATTCAATTTTTCACATTCAACTCGATTTATTTCCTAGAATTTTTGATCCTTTGAGCGTGCTGGCGTCATTGGCGTTTCTGGCGTTCTTGCTCCAATCGATCGCATCGTTGTACGATCATTCGAGATCATTGTCGTCGACGACAGTTACAGCTCGTCAGTTTATGGAAGTCGAGATGTTGACGTTGGTTACGCAAGCGCTCCATGCTTTAGCGAAATACGTGAGTAATTTAACAGTAGCAAATGCGCTTCATTTTTAATTGAGCTATTTATTCACTGCTTCAGGTTATGTCATGGTTATATAAACTATATATAATGTGTATACAGGGTTTCCCAAGATTATGGCACGTCCGGGAAATGAGGAGTTCCTGAGATTATTTGAAATAACTTTTTCCTTAGCGAAAATGTTCTACGAGGCTTCGTTTACGAGTTATTAACGAAAAACAGTGTCCAATGAGAGGCGAGATCAGCTGGCGCTCCGCCCTCGCGACCACTGCCACTGCGCCAGACGGCCAGAGCGTCGCGGCATTGGCTGCAAAGGCGGAGCGCCGGCAGCGCTCGTTCTCCGATTGGTCAGCGTTTTTCGTTAATAACTCGTAAACCAAGCCGCGTAGAAAAATGTTGCAAAGGAAAAAGTTACTTCGAATGATCTCAGGAATCCCTCATTTCCCGGAAGCACCATAATTTTAGGACAACTTGTACAATCTTGACATAACATCGACACAACACTTACAAGTATATTCATTTTCAGGATAAAAGTCACAAAGGGAAGTTGTCTGCGAATGCAAAACGCGGCGCGAACAAGACGGTGTAATTGACGGAAAATTTCCGAATAAAATGGTATCTGTTACAAGCGTAAGCTTCGTATTCTTCGCTCAGCAACAATTCATTCGGTAACAACTTGCCATATTATGAATTGCGAGACAATTTTCATGAACATATATTTATTCTGTTCAAGATGTCGCACTCGGAGTACAAATATTCTCAATGCACCATTTAGTTTCCGATATTTAATTGGGGGAGAATTTACTGTACCGTTCGTCCATGGTTACAGGACGAAGAAGACAACGTTAGGCACCGTTTCACCTGTCCAGCCGTTTATCTCGGAAATTACGCCTCGTATATTCGCGGTCGGCGAACGGCGGCCACGTATAGAAACAGCGAAACTTTATGACGCGTTGTAGAACTTACGGAAACTATTACCTTTTTGCATATCGGGGATCCCCGTAACTTCAAAGTCGGCGCAGGAACGCAAATAACTTGACACTGTCTCCTCTGCGCGCAACACAAACGCCATAGTTGTCCAACTATGCGGGAGGACACATTCGCTTGACTTGAACGACAAGGTTTTATAAGATACAAAAGCAAACTGGAGGGAAGAAGCTACATCGCATCTTGCACAGCAGTTCGGCGCAGATTCTGGACCGTCTCGTACCACGGTTTCGTCGTCGGACCACCAGGCTTCGCAATTACGGTAAATTCTCCCTAATTGACGCTCGGATTGTGCAAAAAGACGAGCCGCAAGATAATGCCAAGGTTGTGCCAAAAAATCGACGTAAAATGAATAAAACGAATAAATCGAATAATCGTATCTCCTCCTCCTAAATTGTCCATTTCTGTGCGCAATCTGGGCGTCAATTGGGGAGAATTTACTGTATTCCCCCTCCCTCCCCCTCCCCGACCCTCGTGATTCCTCTCTTTTGAGAAGGAAGAGTTATTTCCCTCGCGACATGCTACTTCGAAAGAAACACGCATCGTTTAGTGGCTGCGTTTGACGTTTTTTTCGCGGAGCTCGTTCTACCCCTTTCTATTTTTCGTCGAAGATTTGTAGTCCCTGGGAGGATTCATTGGTCTGTACATGTACTGGGCAATAAATTAGAGCAAGAAATCGAGCTGATCGAGCACCAGACAGGGAATTGAACGTAGAAAACCTTCTGTTTCCGAATAACTCGACCAATCGTCCCTCGCACGAGAACGCTTGGCTCCATTTTTGATCTAGTAGTTCAAAGCCGTCGTTGGGTTTTTTTAGTATAAAAGTAGTACAAAGACGGCGCATTATTTATATCTCGCATTAACGTTAAATTCCGTTGGCAGTGGTCGACGATTCTCGGCACAATGGCCGCTAACGCCGACGCCCGGTTCGAAAAATTGTTTTTCTTAGGCGGCCACGACGCTTTAAGGGAGCCGCCATTTTCTTTCTGCCACGCTTCAAAGTTCTCCGCGCAGAAAGGATTACGATCCACAATACCGGGGATAAACGTTTCCCGCTCCACTGACCCGTTTGTCACTGTCGATCGCTAGCAAAGCGGACGACTGTTAGGTTAGAACAGCCCCCGGACCCCACAACCCCTTCTGCTCCCGCGTGAACCCGCAGACCAACCACACTTGGTACTCTCTGTCTGCAACCCAACACCGGCTGCCTTTGCATCCACCGGAAAATATGTCTCTTCTCTCTGTTAGAATCGGAAACGTTGCGGGGGTTTCGGTGGAGCCGGTGCCCGGCTTCTTGTTAGTTCTACAAACTCGCCGCGATTTTACCCTCCGCGTTAATAGAAAACCGCGCTCGCTCTGTTCTCCCACTGGATAACAGTTCCGCTTGGGCCACGAGACGAAAGAGAACCGCTATATATTTATATGTTTGTTTATTTATTTATTTATAGCAGTTGCAATCGAGACGAGAAAAATCGTCGCGTAACAATCGTTGTTTTGATGTAGATTTACGGAAAACCCTGCATAATATGCGATCGGAATACAATTCCCGTCGAAATAAAAAACCTAAACGAATTTTTGACTCATTATAATCGCGATCTGCGCCCGAATAATTGAAATCCTTTGATCGTGCGAGGTCTATAGCAACGATTTCTTCTACGTTTATTGTTGTCTTTTTCGCAGGAGAATTTGTCGAGCGAACCGTTCGTTATCTTAACAAATTTTCGTGCGAAGAGATGAACAATAAAAATTTTACTTCTCCCAAAGTGAACTATGGACAAGCGAATATAGTAATGTCTCCCTTGCTGTCGCTCAGATTGTCCACTAAATTGGATAATTTGGGAAGAGGAGATTATTCGAGCCTTGCGGCTCATTTTTATAATTGTGGACAATTTATAACTATCAAAATGAACCGCAAGGCTCGAATAATCGTATCTCCTGTTCCAAAATTGTCCATTTTTCTGGACAATCCGAGCGTCAATTAGAGAGACATTGCTGTACGTAGCGTTTCTCTTTTCGTCGTCGCTCTGATTCGCGATATCACAATATCTGATCCGCAGGCGTAATTAGCAAAAGGTGAATTTTGACTGGAAGACAAAGATTCCAGGTAACAGAGAGAGAGAGAGAGAGAGAGAGAGAGAGAGAGAGAGAGAGAGAGAGCGGCAGCACGAAGACAGTGGGAACACAATGAGGTCGCAACGAGAAACAGAGGGGAGAAGTCAGATGGAATACGGAGAAAGAGCACGGAGAGAGCGAGTCTCATTCGAAGTTGTTACAGAATAATTAATTTGGGCCCTCCGTCCGAACAGGCAGTCTTATATATGTTCCACGGTCGTAGCGTATGGTAATGCGCTTCAGCCTGCGTGACATTTTATCCTCCCACCCTTCCTTTTCACAGGGGTAGCGGCGCAGCCGAGCGTTTTCATGTTCCAGCAGTTTGGTCCGCGATCCGTGCAAATTACGGTCGAGGACGAATTTCCGCTCTACGTTACGTCCTAGAGCGGCCGTGATTTAGGAACACCTCCGAAAATGAAAAGTATTTAGCTCCTTTCCCCGGCGCGAATAAAAGATTCCCCGGGGACAATTAAAAATGTCCGCGCACTGAGAGCATTTTTATCGGCGGATAATTCGACGAGACTACGTTCCTTTGGTATAGAATGTGTTACAGAACGCGAGTCGAGACGACGACGTATTCCAAATTGTTTAATTCGCGATCGTTGCGGTTACGAAGATGCGTTTAGGGCGAGCTTGCTCGATGAATTTATTTCATTGAATTAATAATAAATTAATGCTTGTTATCTTCAATGAGTTAGCTGTGCTCGACGAGTGTACTGTTATCGAGGCTCGGTATTCAGGAAGGGAGCTCAGTAGTTGGAGCACGGTAATTGAAGCACAGCAACTGAAGCACCGTGATTGAAACATTGTAATTGGAGCACAGTAATTGAAGCCCAGTAATTGAAGCCCAGTAATTGAAGCACAATAATTGAAGCATAGTAATTGAAGCACAGTAATTGAAGCCCAGTAATTGAAGCACAACAATTGAAGCATAGTAATTGGAGCACAGTAATTGAAGCCCAGTAATTGAAGCACAATAATTGAAGCATAGTAATTGAAGCCCAGTAATTGAAGCACAATAATTGAAGCACAGTAAGTATCTACGCTTATTAATTTTAGACTCCAGCCCGAACAAATACGCTTCGACAACGAGACAGATATTAAAAAGGTGGAATCGAAACAGTTTTAAAAATAATGCTAACAATTAAATATAATTATCTCGAAAGAAATTAGCCGAGTCATTGCGTTCAAGACCCGAGAAATAAATTACATTGCAACATGATCTGGAGAAAATGTGAAGAAAGCCGGATTTTTGCTTCGTATTCGACGGGAAGGAAAATGAAAAGAGAATTCAAGAATGGGAGGCGAGCTCGAGAAACGAGATCAAAAGAACGGATAAGACCAAAGAAGATGAAAGAAACCGACGCGATGATACCGATAAATAGGAACGAAGAAACTGTCTGGAAAGTTTTGCTTAGACGGCAGTGGCGAAGACTCTGGGATTCAATGACCAAGTTGTCATAAAAGGGCTCGGAAAATATATACCCGAATCTTCTAATCGATATATTTACAACCCTTGTAAATACTTCGAGAAATTGTTGTTCCGCGTCATGCAAATTATTTACGCGTCCGTTCTCGATCGGTATTCCGATGAATTTTGATTCGTTTGTTTCTCCGCCTCGATTTTTGTTATCGCTCGCTCCTAATATATAAAGTAGGACAGTAAAATAATAACAGTAAAATGTGCAAATTGAAATATCCACAATATCATTTCACAATGATCTAATCGCGAGGCACAATAGGCGAAACGAACTTTATTTCCGACACGCAAAGAGAAAAAAGAAAAATAAGAAAACACATTTACCGTTATCTCCATAAAATCTCCATAAAATCTCCATGATATCTCAGCCGGTACGTATCGTCTTAAATATTCCCGTTCCAATCCGTCCACCCCAAAAGCATCGTAAAACACAGAATTATTCGACGCGTTGTTAACATTCCCGTTCGATACATCCGACCCGTGTCACGGCGTTGTTGCTCTCTTACCGTAGCTTTTTAATTGAAAGGATATTAAGTCGCGCGGGAAGAAAGCGTGGCGGGTGTAGAAGGGACGGCGAGGAGCGGGGAAGAATAATGATGGTAATTCCGGGGAATCTCGTTTTGTAGCCTGGTCGAGGGCTGCGCAGACGGCAAATTTCCGTGGATAGAGGTTGCTCTTCGGGGCGGCTGAGGATTTGATGACGTCATCATCTGCTCTAATGTTCAGACATTACCTGGTTTAATTATACGCTGCCCCCACCGCCGTGACCTTTCGCCATGCTTCTATGCCGTTCCGACAGTAATCGCCCGGTGCCTGAACGTTTCTCCTTTCGTCGGGGGAGCAAGCGAGCATGCCGAGCTCCTCATTCACAGAAGATGAACACGGACGCTAAGAGTTGGAAAAGGAAGATTTGCGAATGAATAGGGCGCAAGCAGATGGGGAGTTAAAGGATAATTACAGTACAAAAGAAAATAACAGTTATAGATGCAAAGGAACCGGGGAACGGCAAAGAGAAGAAGACGGGCTCTGGCTTCGCTGAAAAACCGGGGGAAAATGTACTTGCTCTGTGTTTCGATGCGGTGCCGGGAAAATATTTAACGCGCGCGTCGTTCCGGCGTTCACGAAAATGTTCCTTCGAATCACCTCGGGAATCCCCCGTTTTCAGATCGCGAGACATTCTTGGGACACCCTGTAGAATATGAGCTGTAGAATATAATAATAGCTGTTATTATTATATTTCCAGATCGCGAGACATTTTTGGGACACCCTGTAGAATATGAGTTGTATACATATAGCTATATAGCTATAGAATATAATAATAGCTATTATTTATTATATTATTCTATAGCTATATAGCTATATATAATATAATAATAGCTATTATTTATTATATTATATTAGAATTCTATAGCTATATAGTAATATATATATATAACATCGCTCGAATGTTATAGAGTGCGAATTTTATGCCTTCGTGATAAAAGAACGAGCAGAAAAAGGAAACGGAAAGGAGAACACATCGAAACAATTCGAAACGATTAAATGTGGCGATACATTTTTGCCCAACTTCTGTTTCTTAGAATTGATTTGCCAGTTCGATTTTGGGCGCGAAAGCCGGAGGCTCGATTTATCGCGAAATCGGGGGAAGAAATTTAGAAAATGTCGAGTAACCGGACACGCCCAATTAAGGCAATAACGATTATCACGAAACGCTCGATATTTCGGCCGTCCGTCGCGCGTGCATGTGTGACGAGGAAATATTAAATATGAATCCGTTATAATTAACTTTATCTACGCGAAATTACCTTAATTATCTGTCCACCGACAGACTGCCATAATAAATTCCGGAGTCGATCGAATTGTTCGTATAATTCACTTCGTTAACGTATAATTCCGTCATAATGAACGACTTTGGCAATACGTAATGCGGCGCAGCCGTGAAACGCGACGGCGAAATATCCTTATAACGATGGATTTGCGTCCGAACGGTGATGAAAATTTGCGCACACTTTAATATACATGTATAATAAGGACGCGGTGGAACCTCGATCATGCGAGCCGGCAAACACGAATGCTCGGATAATAAAACAGTCGCTCGGTTATCGTGTCGAACGTGATTTTTCTTGATTTTTGCTGTAGATCGTTTCGCATACGAGTTGCCTCGGACAGAGCCGATGGTCTACGAAATAAATAAAAGATAAATAAATAAATAAATGAAAAATTCTGACGTTGAAGCTCCGGATAATCGAGATTCTACTGTACGTTTTCACTTCATGGCTGCTAATCTACTCGCATCAGAGCCTACCGAAGTATTTCACATCGTGAAGATTACTTATTATTATTTATTATTATATATTAATTATTTTATTTCGCATCGCGGAAATCGCGCGCTCGCGAATAGAACTCGCGTCGACGAAAATAGCGCGGCGAACGTAAGAAACGCGAATATACATGGAACATAGAAAGGCCTGGTTGGTCCGCCACCCGGGAGAAGTGAAATAATTTACCATCTGGCATTTTGCGGGGCATCTCATATCCGTCTGAGACGGCCGATAACGACGAACCGCCGTCGTGACACCGTAGACGACGTCGCCGCGAAATATTATAGACCCGCATCATTTCCGCGTACTGATTGGAAATTGTCAGGCAGCAGAACCATCTCGGCTCCATTGGTTACGCGGATATTAGCAGGAAACGTGGCCCCTCTGCCGTGAAAACTTTTTGATTGTGTTCGAATGGACTAGGAAAATCGCCGGTTACGTACGTACAGCAATGTTCTCCCTAATTGTCGCCGAAATTCTGCACGAAAATAGACAATTCGGGAAGAGGAGGCGCGATTATTCGAGCCTCGTTTTTCATAATTACCGATTGTTATTATCTATAAAAACGAGCCCCAAGCCTCGAATAATCGTGTCTCCTCTCTCCAAATTGTCCATCTTTGGGGACAATGCGAGCGTCAAATAGGGAGACATTACTGTATTTCGGACGTTGTGGATTTTTGGTGCGGCATTCCTTTATCGAACAGGCTGTTCCATAATTATGCGAACACGCGGAAAGGCGTGATTCCTTCGGTGATTCGAAGTAGCGAAAATCTTTGACGTGGCTAATTAATAAAAGCCGGAACGAGGGAAGAGATTTTAATGATCTTTTATTTCCTTCGTTCGTATTTCACGTCGCTTCGGAAGCACAGCGCGCGCAGCGAACTTCCCCGAAATATCGGGTATACTATATAATTATCATCGTAAAAGAAGGAGAAGCACCGTATAAACTTTGCAGCACACAATGCACCTTAGAATTAGGCGCGGGAACTTCCACATTCGAACGTGAAATTCAGAGTCCATAAATAATAGCTACGCCGTTTGCGAGCACGCCGGATAATTTATGGCCCCGAAGATTATTCGGAGTTCGTTGATAAGATTATTGCCCGTAAGTTTGACCGATGTACGCAGACCGTGTAACTGTTCGACGTGCACTCGAACACGGTGCAACTTTGCGTGCATCGTGTTGCAATAAGTACAGACCGCGGATTCTATATTCTTGGAAACTGAATACAGTAAATTCTCCGTAACTGACGCACAGATTACAGTGATGTCTCCCCAACTGACGCTCAGATTGTGCCGAAAAATGGACAATTTGGGAAGTGGAGATACGATTTTATTAATTGTTGACAATCTGTAACTATAAAAACAAAACCGTATCGCTCGAATAATCGTATCTTCTCTTCCCAAATTATCCAATTTAGTGGAGAATCCGAGCGTCGGTAAGGGAGACATTACTGTATTTCGTATAGTTTCTCTCAGATCACGTGAACAATAAAGGAACTGCGGATTCAACTACCTTGATAATTCCGGAAAGAAAGGGTTTTCAATCTCATCGTGTAACAGTTGATTCCGAGACCTCGGTCGCGCAAAAATTATACTCGTTTAGCGTCCCTTATTTCTTCGTCGATTTACCAGATACAACGGCGTAGGGTATCAGCAGCTGTGTTGAGCTGTATTGAGCACTCTTAGGACACGGCACGTGTTGTGTCGCATCGGTTCAGAGACCGTCAGGACAAATGTCGGCAAACGGGCAGAGAATTTACAGAGAATCCGGAATAGAAGTTTCGAAAAATAAATGAAATCACAAGTCCCGGATGGTATTTTCTAGGATGCACTCGGCTTATCCCGAAGATATTGCTTGCGTTCAGCTGGCTTCGCTGTTCGAGACAAGCCTCGATTCTATGGCGACTACGTAGCCGCGAGTTAAACGGCATCGAACGACATTTTTACCTGAAATAAATATACCGCGGACTCGCGCTAATTGATCGACCGTTCAATCAGGGCAGCGGTGTTTATTTGAGATAAAAGGCGAACTAAAGAACGGCACTTAATGCCACTTATTTCGCACAGACAAATGGAATACCGACGGCTTCAATCGCCATCTATTTTTCCACTCGGCATCGGAAGACCATTTGCGAGGATACGAACTGTTCGTTAATGACATCGACGAACACCGATTTCTCACCGATGTCCTACAAATATTTAAGTCGATCCTCGCTTCTGTAACCGTTTTAAGCACTGCATTTTCTTAATCGGACTGGGGGAAGAATCCGCTGTATTGAATGAGACGAATTTGGCAACAAAGTTGCTTCTTCGATTGAGATTAAACATCGATTTGTTCATTTTTGAAACGCGTCGATCAATCGAGCGGCGCACAATGAAACCGTGCTCCTTCGACCGGACGGATTTAGAGTGCCGAATTTTCGATCTAGCCTACCGCTTCGCACCGCTCGAGAATAGGGTTTGCGGGCATTCGCTTCATGGACGTCCGAGTCATATATTTTACGGCGGGCCGCAGTAACTAACAATTCCTAGTTTGTGGGCCGCCGCTATATTTTCGTCAGCTCATTCCCCCAGGGTACTTGGGAACCGCCGATTTATTACCGTGCCCCTATACGCTTTACCTTCACACTATCTGGATGCCCAGGATTCTTAGTCAAGCATAAAGCCGAATGAGAGTCGATTATTCAACGGCGATCGCGATCCGCGCGATGCGTTAAAGAACGAACTCCGCCGAGTAAAGAACCCCTTCGAAACCAAAACTATGATCTGTTCCGTGAATAAATTAAACCATTTTAATCCACAATTATAAAAAGTAGCCGCAAGCCTCGAATAATATTATAATTATAATATTATAATTATTAATCTTTGTATAGGATTATTCGAGCCACGCGTCTCGTTTTTATAATTGTGGACAATTTATAACTATCGAAATAAACCGCAAGGCTCGAATAATATTATAATTACAATATTATATAATATTATATAATATAATATAATATTATATAATAATATTATAATTATTAATCCTTGTATAGGATATTCGAGCCACGCGTCTCGTTTTTATAATTGTGGACAATTTATAACTATAAAAATAAACCGCAAGGCTCGAATAATCGTATCTCCTCTTCCCAAATTGTCCATTTTCATGCGCGATCTGGGCGTCAATTAGAGAACGTCAACGTGTAAAATACCGAAAGCGACCTTGACGATTCCGAGAGAGAAAAAGGGTTAACAAATAGAAAAAAAAAACAGAAATGTTTTCGATATATTGAACTTGACGAATTGACTTTTGGACGCGACGAGCGAGTTTCCAGGCCACAGGATTTTCCAGGCCTGTTATTTTGCAACGTTCATCGGCAGAGGGCAAAAGGTTCGCGAGGCGAGCGTGCATTCCGTTGCACTGAGATTTCAAGTAAAAGCAATTTAAAGCAACGCTCGGTGTATCGCATTGTTGCTGATGCAGGAACGAGCCGCAGTGAATATGATACCTTAGTCATTCGGTATCGAATATAAAACAGCTACCATATGTAGTTCACCGGCTGTGTTAGCCGGAATAATGAATCGCATTGTTATTTTCCACTTCTGCGCGTCAAGAGTCGTTTATCGAAAATCGATCGACGCAAGTCTCATCTTTCCCGTGCCTTTTATTCCCGGCTGTCATATACCGTAATGGAATGCCGTTCACTGATTCCGTGGTAAATGCGTAACATGAAATTCCGTTAATGAAGAGGCTTTAGAATAGCAAAATTCTGCATCGGGCACAATTATTGCGCATTATCAACTTACTATTCAAATGTCTCCGAAGTTGTGCGCTTCGAACGTTTCAATGCACGTTCACGCATCTGCCCGTCGAATTATAAATCGAATTTCATGACAGTATTTATAGTCAATACTCTAATTTAGCCGCGAAAGTGCGGGTCTCGTACGCGACAGCACGCGCTCGCTGCGAGAGCTAGATTCAACTAGAAGAAACGTTTCTGTATGGATAGCAATAGCAACAGCAATAGCAATAGTTATAGCATAGCGATAGCGATAGCAATAGCAATAGCAATAGCAATAGCGATAGCGATAGCAATAGCAATAGCAATAGCAATAGCAATGGCAATAGCAATAGTGATTGAAATAGCGATAGCAATAGCAATGGAAATAGTAATAGCGATAGCAATAGCAATGGAAATAGTAATAGCGATAGCAATAGCAATGGAAATAGTAATAGCGATAGCGATAGCAATAGCGTTTAGCAATAGCGACTGCAATAGCGTTTAGCAATAGCGACTGCAATAGTGATTGCAATAGCGACTGCAATAGTGATTGCAATAGCGCTTAGCAATAGCGATAGCAATAGCAATAGCGCTTAGCAATAGCGATAGTGAACGCGATAGCAATAGCGTTTAGCAATAGCGATAGCAATAGCAATATCAATAGCAATATCAATATCAATATCAATATCAATATCAATATCAATATCAATAGCAACAGCAATAGCAATAGAGTTTAGCAAGAGCGTAAGCGATACCAACAGCACTAATCACATCGACTTACGTTTTTCATTGGTAAATCAGCTCCACAATCAAGCCGGGTACCGTAACAATGAATCAATTTCGGCCGCAAATCCAGTTACGTTAACTTAAGCTTAACGTTCCGGCCGAAGAAGACACTGCCACGTTTCTACGTCGGTGTCCCGGAGTCGCAGTTCTGAATTTCAAATTGTCAGAAACGGAAGCAAGAGAGCAGTCGAGCCTTTGATTTGCGTACGGCTGACCGCGCGTGTACGGGGGCTAGTAACAAAACAATAACAGAAAATTGGCCGCCCTAACTTTCACGAGTGTCAGATTGAGCTTGTTGTGTTGTTCATACCGCACGGTCTGCCTGTTGGTCCCCGAAGCTGTCTTGGTTAGATCATATACATATATAAAGGCTAGCAGAGACCACGGTTGGCCACACACAGGGCTGTCGCCGTTCCCGAATGAATGGAGAATCGCGCGCGGGATGAATTTGTACAAGGAAAAAGGACACGGAGGAATATTACACCGCGAACGAGGGGGGAAACAGATATAGCAGAGCAAAGCAGAGATCTTCTTGCTTCATCTTCGGCTCGATTTGCACTGGTTCGGTGACGTTTCCAGGATAACGCAGGCGGAATCGTTCAACGATGACACACGCTTGTCAATTATTTGTTGCGTCGGACATTCTTCCAAGAGACAATTGTTTGGCATCGAGCGGGGCGTACAAATAATTTCTCTTTGTCGAGATATGAATGTTCGTATCCTGATTTAATACAGTAAATTTTCTCCAATTTTCTTGCAGCTTGCGAACAAAAATAGGCGTAGGACTGGCACAGGGAAATTCGCGGCGACCCGAAATTTGCCATTTCCGGGAGAAATTACTGTGGACGATTCCACTGTCGGCGCGACATCCTCTAACGAGGCTGCGATCGAAGAGGAGGCCAGCCACATTTTTAGGAATTATATGAAGGAATTATATATGTAAGATTTTTGGATCGGGACCTCCGAAGAAACGTGTCGGCGACCGAAATCTCGAAT
This sequence comes from Megalopta genalis, assembly GCF_051020955.1. NCBI lineage: Eukaryota > Metazoa > Arthropoda > Insecta > Hymenoptera > Halictidae > Megalopta > Megalopta genalis. Next base: position 3,795,125 of record NC_135025.1, read on the forward strand.
CTGCTTGCCGGATTGCTTTTCGTTTGCATGGCTAGCTGCGCTCGCCGGACATGCAGGTCCCGGCGAGGGAATACAACGAGAGACCAGTGATCTCGGGCCGATACGCGTTCCGAAATGAAATAGCCCGACGACGAGAAGCGCTGTGTATCGGTGACCGCGGAGGCACAGAGTCCAAACCAGTCGCTTGGGCGAAGCAAATTTCTTTGAGAGATGGACCCTCTGCAGGAAGTTCGTTCTCACCCGTTTACACTAGCAATCGATATTTCTGTTTTCTCTAGTGGATTGCGGATGCGGGTCTCTTACTCTCTCCGCGCGCTCTCGAACTGTGTCACCGTGCAGTGTATAGCAACGATACGTGCAGCAGCCGTTATGTAAAAAAGGTGCACGCGAAATTTCTAAATAGAACGGAAACTATTTATTCGTTCTTTAAAATCGATTTCGTCGTCGAAACATTTTTCAAACGTTGCAGCAAGCAGAGACTTCTTCAAACACCTTCCGCGAATTCTTTCTTACGGCTTCGAACGCTTCTGAAATGCCTCGAAACTTTTCGTGGTCGTTTCAAAGCCGTCCATGCTGTTTCAGATGGCGTTATGTACAGGGTGTACACGCGATTTAGAAGAAAAATAGAAACTGACATATGTCCTTTAGTATTTCGAGTAGCCAGATTTTTTTAATGCGAATCACCCGAAAAGGGCTGATTCTTGAGGCCATTTAGAGTCACTTTTTCCTTAGCGAAAATCTTCTACGAGGCTTCGTTTACGAGTTATTAACGAAAAACGGTGACCAATGAAAGATCGCGTTCGGCTGGCGAGAGGCGGCCGAGCGGTCGAAGTCCAGTACCGCTGATTGGCTCGGCCGCCTACCGCTAGGCAAGCTCGCCTCTCATTGGTCAGTGTTTTTCGTCAATAACTCGTAAACGAAGCCTCGTAGAAGATTTTCGCTAAGGAAAAAGTTACTTCAAATCACCCGAGGAATCACCTCTTCCCGGGTGTTCACATAATTATGGAACGCCCTTTATAATGAAGACTATTAGTAGAAAGGAGGAAAATGATTGATCAGCAAAAGGATGCACGTTAGATCAAAGCCAAGCGTAGTTTCAACGACGATTATTTATGTCTCTATTTTTATAGCATATTTAGAAGTGTGCGCGTGTAACATTATAAAATATTATAAAATATTATACCAACCTAGGCGAAGCTGTTCAGGATGCAATATATTCTGCAACTTTTACTGTTCCCAAGTACGCAAATACATCGTCGACGATTGTCGCTTCCACAACCGTGTTGTTAGCGTCGGTTTCGACGCGAAGTAGCTTTACGAATTTATCCTGCGTCCATTCTTCGATCGGTCTGCCAACTACATCGAACTCGGAGTCCTCAAGTAGATTTATAGTAGTTACCGCGGCGCTGGGATACCTTTTGCACCAACCCCCGAGGGGTCCAAATGTGTTTACGGTTCCCGTGCAATGTAAACCGATCACTGAATACGTGGCTTTCCATATATTTTCATGAGCGGGCCGGTTACACAAACGCGCGCCCTCAATCAACATAATTTCGGGAAGCAAGTAGGGGATGAATAATGACATTGTTGACAGTGCATGAAAGCAGACGTACTCGAAGAAATGGAAAAATCTTCGACGTTGCGAGAGATTTCACGGATCATTTAAAAACTCAGATCATCAACCTTAACGACAGAGTTTCGAAAATGAAATATCTCTTGCTATCTCTAGTTTTATAAAGTACAGTAATGTCTCTCTAATTGACAATATGTATGCAATTGTCTGTGGACAATTTTGGAAGAGGAGATACGATTACTCGAGCCTTGCGCTTCGTTTTTATAGTCACGAAATGTCAACAACTGTAAAAAAAAACGAGCTACAAGGCTCAAATAATCGTATCTCCTCTTCCAAAATTGTCCACAGACAATTACATACATATTGTCAATTAGAGAGACATTAATGTACTTTATAAAACTAGAGATAGCAAGAGATATTTCATTTTCGAAACTCTGTTGTTAAGGTTGATGATTTGAGTTTTTAAATGATCCATGAAATCTCTCGCAACGTCGAAGATTTTTCCATTTCTTCGAGCACAATCTGGGCGTAAATTTAAGAGACATTACTGTACAGTGTTAACAGCGAAACAGCCATATTATGATAATATAATAATTTCCCCAATGGTCACGTCATTTCCCCGATACTTTTGTTATGCATTTTATTGCCTGTATGCAGATGCTCGAGTACCTGGCTCCTCTCCAACACTCTTTACCTAATACGTCGGTATTTACACTCGCATTTGCAGCAGACCAGTTGAAACAAATAAAAACGTGACCGATCGTGGTTCTACACCTTAGCATTTCCCTCGCGCACGGTCACGTATTTCTATTAGCACATCTGCTTTTTTCATTGGGGGAAATAAACGCGGCGAAATCAAAGCTACACAGCTCTATGGGTTTCTGTTTTCTTTGCAAAGTACAACAGCCGCGCGCGGACGCATCGAATTTATTGTCAGCACACACACACCTTGACAATGCGGCGACGATGAATAGCGGGACAATGGCGACGATGAATCGCATATTCGCGCGTACGCGTGTGTATATATGTATATATCATATACATACATATATATCGTATATATTTATTTCACGTGTGGCTTTTTCGACCCGTAAAACATGGGCAATAGCTTCGGAAACCTGCGCACATAACAAAATCGTAAAATATTTTTTATTCTCATTGATAGTATTCCTATTTCTCTAGTATTATCTATAAGTATGGTAGTAGCATATATAGTATTCTCTCTCACTCTCCTAAACGTTCCTTCATTATTCCCGAGCTTGTGAACAGGTTTTTACTCGTTTGAATACTTTTTAGCGTCAAAATCAATTCATGGTACAGTAATGTCTCCCTTACTGACGCTCAGATTGTCCACTAAATTGGACAATTTGGGAAGAGGAGATACGATTATTCGAGCCTTGCGTCTCGTTTTTATAATTGCGGACAATTTATAACTATAAAAATAAACCGCAAGGCTCGAATAATCGTATCTACTCTTCCCAAATTGTCCATTTTTGTGGACAATCTGAGCGTCAATTAGGGAGACATTATTGTATTCTGTATCTTTCGAGAGAGGTAGAGAGAGCGAGAGAGAGAGAGAGAGAATAAGATAGGGAGAGAGAGAGAGAGAGAGAGAGAGAGAAGAGAGAGAGAGAGCTACAGATAAAAGAATCTGCGTTCCACTCTTTGTTGCCCCTTCACTCGCCATGGAACCGTTTCTGCGCCCTTCCCTCCGGGTGTTCCGGGCGCAAAACAAAGTCGACGCTCGTAAAATATTATGTAGGATAAGGAGGTCTTGGCTCTGGGCCACAATCAATGGCGATGCAGGAGTCTGGAAAGTTTATCCGGCTAAAGGGCTTAACGTAGCCACCGTTGTCCCAAACTTCCGCTTTATAAATAAACTTCGTCACGACCTCCATTCCAGCATGTCCAGCTTGAGCGCCTAATACCGCTGCAACACACTTATTACAGGTGCATAATGTGCCTGTTCATTGTTTACGTTGCCCGTCGATGTACATGTGCATATAATATATGTGTAGAATCTTCACCGTTCCGCATCGAAGCACAGATTTTCTCTCGTGAAGTCGACCAGTTTCCTACCAGTTCTACCCTTAGCATTAACTTGTTGCACACGCGAGGTTATGTTAAGGCTACGCGAAAGTTACGTCTAGGATGTAACAAGTCGCGTTTATAATATCGAAACGCACTTATATCCGACGTTCTTCTAATATAATTTGCGAGTTATTCGTTTTAAGGATAATCAAAAGGATAATTCAAAGACAGAAATTGCACGATTCCAAAGGGGTGGGTGGGGGAGTGGTCTTTCGGATGCTTCTGTTGGTGGGTCGAACAAACTCTTCGAAATAAATGTTAACGAATATTAGTTCGGTTTCGTTGTCGTTGTGGGTTATTTTAATTAGTGCCGTTTGAGTAATTTTTGTTTCCTGTGAATCCTATCACTGTGACGTTTCGTTTTCTCGTCCGTCGAGTTCTCTAGCGTCGAGCGATGACGGTTGGCGGCATCACGGTCGAAATGCTCGGCGAAATTTCCCACGAGCCAGTGAATCGAGGAAGTTCACGTTAGACATTGTTTCGCGCTTTGCATCGACGTTAGATTATAGCTGGCGCAGAAAAATTCTGTCACGTCCAGCAGGAAGCGACGTGCACGGCGTGTCCTCTATGGTACCGTGAATCGAGTCAGCGTAAATTCAATTTTGGTCAGCACGGAGGGTCCGGGAGTCGCATTATTTTTACCAGCATGTCAGCACGTGGCGGAAAGTACACGCTGCGTGCATTTTGCTGCACCACTGAGTGTCACGGATATTATTGCTTTAATATGTTAACGGGCCGCGATACCGTCCGATGATATTGCCTTTAACAGCATGGCCGATCGAGTTTTACATCGTCTTGTTCGCCATGAACCGCGGAGCCGTTACGTATTAACGAGAGAACGGTTCTACAAAATGAACATTTGTCTTGCTCGATCGCAACAGGAACTTTGTTTCTTATTCTTCGCCCGTATCAGTAGATGTCGCGGCGCGTCGTACAAAGAATAGTTCCGTGGAAAAATAACGGCGACTTATCTCGCTCTTTCAACGGGTTTTTTGCTCTGCACTGTTGAAACAACCTGTTTTTTGCTTTCCGTCATTATTCTCCTCGGTAACGCGGTTTCGTTTCGTCATGTTTGCACAGCGAATTACTAATGGAGACGTCGTCCATTGAACTTCTTCAAATGAAACGACGTAGAACTCGTACATCGCGTGGATTCGCGTGTTCGATAATTATTCGAAAGTTTTACAACGTGGTTGCTGTACACTTCGTACCGCGATTTTATTACAGGGAATTTTCCTTAAGCGACGCTAAGCGTGTACACGAAAATGGACAATTCGGGAAGAGGAGATGCTGATGAACGCAGTCACGGATAACAAAATGTTATGTCAATCGTTTTTCTGATTTTTTCGCGTCGAAATATTCCTGCTCGATTGTACTACGAATATTTCGGCTCACCCCGTGTATGGAGGCTCACCCCTCCGTTTCGATTGCTTGGAAATCGGTGGTTTCTGGTTTTGACACTGTTTTCACCAAAAGGACGCTTCTTAAAATTTTAATTTCACACCAGTGCCTCCCTCTGTTGTCCAAAAAATAAATTCAAGTCATTTGGTTCAGTTTAAAATAGTTATTGCGTTTCAAAATGTGTACGAACACTTTTTTTGAGCAACTGTAAGTATTTTGTGATTATACTTCATGCAGAAGTATGCGGTTATACGTAGCAATCAATTTGAATTCGCGTTTCAGAAATTCTTTCCGACGAGCGATTGTAGATCACCCGGTACGTATCCACGTTAGGTTTCTCTATTTAACTCCATTATCTTGCCACCAGCATAGCGGTCTTGTCCCTTGCAAGTTAGTTAACGAACTGTCACCCATGCATTGTGACATTTAATCTCGCGCTACGCCTTTCTCAGAACAGCTCACAGCTATCGGCTTAATAGGTATCCAGCTTAATGGCATTTAAGAGCGATCGATTAGCGGTTGTGATTATCACAATTGTTATTAAATGGAATTTGTAACAGAGGCGCGGGATCGTGAAATTATAATGTGGTAAATTGAACAAGGGAAATCATCGACGAAGTGTACATATACATGAACGCGTTGGAATCATAGCTGCGTAAACAGATTTTCCTCACTGTGAGAAACAAGAAGCGTTATCATTCGCTAACACGCGCATTGTTTACTGAACAGAATGCACCGTTAAGATGATTTAGCGTTACGTTAATCGCGACCAAGAAAACAACGATCGTTCGAAGACAATGTTCGAAAGACTTCATCTGCTTGGTAAATCAAAATAATGTGAAATTTTATGAAGCGTCTTTTTGGTAAAAATAGCGATTTCTCCAAGTAATCGAAGCGTACTCTATATACAGGGTGAGCCGAAATTCATAGTACAATCGAGCAGGGACATCCTCTTTCCAAAAATTGTGTCCATTGTTGCGCGGAATCTGAGCGCGAATCCGGGAGAAATTACTGTAGAATCTGAGCGCGAATTAGGGAGAATTTGCTGCACTCTCGATTCGAAAGCGATGCGAACGACTCGCTGGCTGGCAGCTTTATTCGCTTAAACTGATCAGAAGCTCCACGTGAGCTGGGCCGTTCCAAAGTGTTTTCCGTATTGTTTGACGAAAGTTTTCGTACATGGGGAATCGATATAAGAAGGACAAAGCCGGATCGTAGACTGCGGGGGGACAAGATGAAGAGCCTGGTTATTGGTACGTCACGATTAATCGCCTCGGTTGACCCCGGTATAATTGAATGAAACTTCTCAAGAATTTCACTTAACTCCGAAGACGACGATCCAATGTGTTACCGATTCCTACAACGAGAGTTTGCCTGCCCAAAGGAACTTTGGACGTTTATCAAGTGAACCACTTGTGTCGCCATGAAATCATCCGGCTCTTCCGCTCGTTCTGCCGCGTCTTTCTCTCTTTTCAGCCGGCGTCCACACCTTCTTTCCCGTTCTTAGTTCTCCGGTGTCGAGTTTCTGGGGACAGGAATATTAATAGACTCGAGATGAAATACCAAGGGAGATCGTCTAGTCGTCGTCACCTGGTAATAAAGAGGAGGCCGCGCGATAATGAATATCAACATAAGGTGATAATGCTTCTTACCGGAGCCTCATTAATTCTCCGCAACCCCGAATTAATCCTGCTGTGTAACACGAATTATTTCCAGTTCGCCGCTTTCTCGCATTGCGATGCATTTTTCAGGATTTTCATTGTTCCCTTCGCGGGGACAACGCCGGTCTAGCGTTTTAATAAGATCGGCTCGCTTGTTGTGTCTATTTTTTTTAAGGGTGTGTACAGTGAAAAAGATTTCTCTGCGAGACCGATAGCCGAAGAAGAAGAGCATTTTTTATGGAGCACCTGAATTATTTTGATCAATATCAGGGGAAAAAGTGACCGAGTCGACGGGCTTTCCAAGCTCGTTGCATATTTTTTCACGTTAATACGAATTTGTTGTGCACCACGATGTCGCAGTCGTCGCCAAGCCTAATCAAGAGCGACGCAACAATTTCAGAACTCGAGGTAAAATTGATAAAAATTCGCGGTAAAAGCAACAAGTACGTACGATTCTCGTGCACGATAAGCATCGCAAAGTCGCGCCGAAAATATGAAGTAACTCCTCTTATCCCGAATGCTCCATCAGATATTAAAGTGCCTCGTTCGTTACGGACATCCGCGTTGAGCGCGGTAAATGTTTCCAGCGTTACCGACTTTCTCCAAACCAATGTTGTATTTTTACTCAACGGTGTTAAATAGAGTCCTTAGCTTCTCCCCGGAGATATTTCCAAGCAGCTTTCGCGTTATTAATGGGCTCGCTTATTCCTGCTGCTTTGTCGACTAACGTTCCCGTAGCTTACTCGGCAAGAAAGTGCAGCGCAGGAAACCACCGTGTTTTATAACAGTCGGTATCTTTCCCTTATGGTTTTCCATCGGCGTCGTCTCTTTTTACTCCCGTGTTGCGACCCATTTCAGCCGTCACAGTTGTCCATGCCGCCGCGTCACAGACGCGTTTTAGTCGTTGCCTCGCCTCTACGGCAAAGAATACGCGCGTAAACGTATTTCCACCGAAGCCATCTTACGGTGCAAGATTTGTTGTACAGGCTGGACCAAAATGCTGGGTAAAGCAACAATTTAGGTACGTGAGGTTCGAATAATTGTATCGTTTTTTGCCAAATTGTCCATTTTCGTGTGTGCGAATTAGGCAGAAATTACTGTACTAGGTACGTGACCGTCGAATCGTGTCATGTGGCCTATGAATTGCCTTCGAATCGTGACACGTGGCCTCCGAATTGCTTTCGAATCGTGTCACGTGGTCTACGAATTGTCTTTGATGCTATATGGCCTCCGAATTGCCTTGAAATCGTGTCACGTGGTCTACGAATTGCCTTCGAATCGTGTCACGTGGTCTCCAAATTGCCTTCGAATCGTGGCAAAAAATTATAAATAAAAAAGTTAAGACATCGTGTTTATTCTACAGCCTTTTTCCGCAGACTGCCCCGAGTTCGTATAATAAAATCAAGCCGCAAGGTCCGAAGAATCGCGACATTTCTGGGAGAAATTGCCGTAGTCCCAAACTCGATCACTATGTGCTGCGAGTATGTTTGCGACAGCTTGTTTTTAAGGGATATCGAAGGCGGATAGCCCGACGCTACACCGCTTTCGGTTAATTGATGGTAGGGTCAGGTATTCAGCGTGGCCTCTCAAGGCATAGTTTCGTCAGCGGACGAAGTTGCGCAGGTACTCGATCAGGTAAGGATCTGGTTATGGAGTGTGGGAAGGCAGGAGTATCTTCTGGTAAGAGGACCGTGTTAGACCGCTCGGCACTTACCAGAGAACCGTAATTGAACGCCGCCATTTCTGCCGAGTAACAGTAACAAAAGTATGTAACATACGCAGATCCACAAACGCATCTTAAAACAATTTTAATAAAAATATGGAACCGTCAACATATTCTTTGGCCCGCGAGGTCTCCTCCGACAATTCGCGACCAATCAAAATTGACGCTGATCACGTTGCAAAAACCTTTCTCTTCGTCCGAAACGCGAAGGTACAAGCGTGAAACAAAGACTGCATAGGAACGAATTAATATAAAAATCCGATTGTTTCATCGAGCAACTGCACGGCCGAATACTTTTTGGTTCTACTTTCGTAACCTTTTCAATGGATTTTCGAAGCTTCGCCGTTGTTTCGAAGAAACATGCTGGCAGCCATGGCGTGCAATTTGACCGAAAGTGGTTCAATCTTTTAACAAAGAGGTAAGTGAGTTTGGAATATTTTATTGGAAACCGATAATGCATTTGCATAGACGTATCCGCCGATTTTGTTAGAGTCTGAAGATACTACCCGTTCGACTGAATGCGATATATATTTTCTACAGAATCAATTCAACTTGCAATACCGCGTCTGCGCACATTATAAAACTTGCATAATTCTGGACATACACACGCGCCCGCAGTTCGCGTGCACACGCGCGACATGCATATATTCAATGATATTTAATAGCTGCGTCTGTTGAATTTATAATACGCGGTGTTCCGAAATTATTTCAATTGCTCGAAATGACCGACTTCAGAGGTCATTCGAAGTAGTTTATTCTCTTTAAAAAAGTTCCTCTTTCCAAATTGGTCCATTTTCGTTTCGAAGCTAAGACTCAATTAGGGAGAATTTATTGTATAGAGTAATTTCGCTAGAGGAAATGACAAATTTCGGAGTGTTGTGAATTTCTTCATGCTAGTTCTACGCCTATGTAATTAATTGCTACGTCGATGCTAAGGTTCCATAAAGTTGGTCAAGCTTGTGACGCGGCACGCGACGCGAATTCCCGGAATTGCCTTTGAATCGTTGCATGTGGCCTCCGAATTGCCTTCGAATCGTTGCATGTGGCCTCCAAATTGCCTTCGAATCGTATGCGACTTCCAAATTGCCTTCGAACCGTGTCATATAGCCTCCGAATTGCCTTCGCGACTTGGTATTCCCTAATCTGCCGGTTTCGATTCCGATCTCCGTAAATTTCCGGGAGAAATCATGTGTCCGGAACAAATAAGCGAATGCGAACCCGAAAAAGATATTCGATCAACCAAATATCTGTGTCTCAGGAGGCAACTGACGCAGGCCCGCTCTGTCTAATCTATTCTCTAATTAGATCGCTATTCGCTGGGGGCAATGTTTCGCCCAGCTATTGTTCGGCTTGTCAGTGCGGCGAGCGGTTCGGTCCGGTGGTTGGTCCGTAGTAGCGGTTAAATCGGCGCTGTAATCGGTTCGGCGGTCGGAACGATAGCGTTTCGGATGACGGGCAGACTTTCGCTAACTGTACCGGGTGGTCAGCACCCTGGCCATTGGTCGGGCCCAGGGGATCCTTCGCATGTACGTCACTGGTCAGCACCCTGGTAACAGTGCAGAGGTCATAGGATGATTGCCCGCGGGGAACACAGACTCCGGCGGCTTCGATCGGAGGATAAAGACTTATTCGACCGATTGGGTGGTTAGCACCCTGCTCGACCGGACGGCTTCCAGCAAAAAAGAAGGATAAAGAATGTTCGCCGAGCTGACGGTATATTGCGAGAAACACGCTCGTACGTTTCGCTCGTTTATACGTACAACGTCTGCCAGGGAACTTTTAACATGTAAAAAAAAAGATTCGAGCGATTGGGTGAAATTTTTAGGAAGTTTTTCATTTTTGAAAGGTGCTCCAATATTCGATTGATTAATTGCCCCAGTTTTCAGTTTGCAATAGTTCACGCGAATTCAGGGTAAATACTTCGGTTTTCCTTTGTTCCTGTTTCGAGACTGGAACTATCGAACCGATTTATTTCTCTCACAGTTATTGCAAATACAGAGACATTTCTATCAGAAATTTTGTTGACAAATTCGTTGAATAGCGTAGCTTACAACCGTTGCAGCGAATTATTATTATAAGATATCGCACGAAGTTCCCCATATATCTGTTCCTTTTCTATTCGAACACATTGTTTTATAAGAATGCCAAGATTGCTTAATAGAACGATATACATTAATCGCGTTTGGAGCTCGGAAACATTCGACAAGCCGAAGCGCCAAAACAGAAAGAATAAATATATCGGGAATATCCTGTCGATCCATTCGCAGGACATCTGTTCAAATTGAATTATTTCCATGCACATAGCACTGCCACAGTGTAGCTGCACGCGATCGCTGGGATGTTTGCTCCGGAGTCCCCGTGATTGGTTCGTTGCATATAAGTCCACGACTATTTCGTCGGGGTGGTTGGTTAGTCTTGATCTGTAACTACCGCGTAGTCGCATTAGTTCCTCTGGAACGGTGTTTAATTGGAGCTGCTTCCGAATTTCGTCGCTTCGAACCTAACATATTCCAATTACCGTTGCTCGAAGAATTTTGCATTGCTGCGTTCCGATACTTTGTTACGTGGCTTTTCATGATCCACACTCGACGACGAGCTCGCAATATCATTCGATTTTTTAGTATTATTGTCAGAACGACTGTCAATATTTTCCATTGGATCTTTCTCCTCTTAAGTTGGATTTATTATTATTATGTTGGCTTCGATCCAGTTGCGACATGTTTTTATAGTTAACAGACAATCGGTTACTATAAAAAGGTGCCGCGAGGCTCGACTAATCGTATCTCCTCTTCCCAGATTGTCCATTTTTGGGCAGAATCTGAGCGTCAATTGGGGAGAATCGACCACGATTTAACGGTATCGCGGCTTTAAATTGATCTTTCGGGAGATTAAATAAGTCAGTGTAACTGGACAGTCGTATAATACGGTATTAGATTATTGGATAAAGTTGTCCGGCATTACCGTTTGTATAGAATCGTGGGTGGTAAGCATTGGCACAATGATAGCTGTCCCGTAATAGCTTGACTTAGGCAAAGTAGTATAAGCCGGCAGTGGTCAGCCGTAATGACAACCTCAGAATAGGTAGCGCGACCTCAAACTAATGGCGGCTATTAGTAGTAGTCACTAGGTTTTATCCGATGGGACATAGAATTACAATAAAGCGTAGCGAAAACAACGGCACCGCGTACGCGGCGATTCTCGGTTGGTTAAAGTCATAAACTCGCGAGCTCGTATGTTCGTCCTTATCTACGGCAGACGAATTAATTTTCGGATAGCAAACTTCACGGCAGGATGATTAAACCCGCGCCTATTTACGGAATAATATAATAGAATAACTTCGCCGCGAAAACGGATCGACGCCTCGTGACCATAAATTACGAAATTTTAAGCGGACAGAAAATAAATCGAAATAAACTGTTTCGACTAATTATTTTGTTGGTAACACAGTGGAAGAATGTTATTATTCGAGACTCTTCTTAAGTCTCCACAATTTTATTTCATAGTTCAACTATTCGTTGTTAAGTTAACTAATCATTTTTCAACTATTCGTGTTGCAGAAATTATATCAGCAAATTTCTTTAAGATTGTTTCTTACAGAAAATTGTTGCTATTTCTTGGACTTGCAAATTTCGCTACGTGGGCGTTATCCGAACAGGAAACCACCCCCGATTTTCATTATTCCAAGCATGCTCACATCTAAGTTTGCGAACTGTCCCACAACCATGATGGAAGAGGTTGTTGTATTTTGATGGGACTTGGAATTATGAACATAGACTCGATGTATCTTATAAATTAGTTAGTTAGTTGGTTAGTTTACATCGTGGCTTTGAGACGAAGTGTTTTATTATCGTTAACAAATCAATTCATTCTGAAATTCGTTAAATATAATCCACTCCGCAAACTTTCTGGGAATTAGTATTCCATAATGAAATTGAATAATTGCTACACAGTAAATTCTCGCTAATTTTCCTGCAGCCTGTAAACGAAACTGGACAATTTGATTAAGAAGAAGGAAACAGTTGTTCCATTTTCATTCAAATGCACATTTAGGTGATCAAATATGCAGCATTTGCTTCTATGCACTTTTGCTAATGCAATCTCGATAACTGAATAGAATGTAATTTTTAAACGTGCGACCGATCAATTATTAATACAATCAGTAATAAATTAATAGCGAATAGATACCGATAGTACTCGCAAAAGATAACTTCGATTCCAAAGTATGGATTATTATGCCACGTGAGCTTTGAGGAGTGTACATGAACTGCATGTATAATGTACAAACAGCATGTTGGTTATCATATATACACACACACATACCGTGTATGTGCATCTGGTAGATCTATCGGAAGATTCTAGAACTACCCGCTAACTTGGTTGTTTGTCAATTTTAGGCGAATAACTCTGAGAAATACAGTAATTTCTCCCTAATCGACGCTCAGCTTGCGCACAAAAACGGACGATTATTCTCGCGGCTCGTTTTTATAATTGTTGACAATCGATGACTATAAAAACGAGCCGCAAGACTTGGACAATCGTGAACTATACAATAGAAATATTTGTTTACTTTTAACACAACCGAATCTTCGGTTCGAAATTTGCAAAATAATTAAAAGAAGATTATCACGCTACGATTGCCCCGCCATATAATTTTGCGACAGCTGTAAATTAAATCAGATGCTTCGCTAAGTATCTTAGATTTTGTCTGGCCTTTCATAGAGCTTGAAACAATAAAAATTAGAGCCCAGGAATAAGAGATCGGCGATACCAGCCGCGTTCAACGGTCCACTTCTCGCAGTACACTTTTCCTTTGCTATTGGTATTTACATTTCTCGATAATATTTAATCAACTACTAATGTTCGCCAACTGTGAGTCGTCTCTATGGTCGACAATCACCGCTAACCCAGTTCCATCACCTCGCCGAGGATACGGGGCTTAACACACGTAGCTAATTTTCAACCCCCACGGCTCGATGGACGGTGGATTACGTTTCACGGAACGACTGTGTCTACGGACGTACAGTTCGATGTACGAGTTGCCAGTGTACGTTTCTATGAACGTTTAGGAACGTTTAGAGCCTTTGTGCACTTCGGAACATCGTGCCAATATCATATGAAACGGGAGCCACGAAAATGAATGACATTCGAATTTCTCTGTGCTTGGAAGTACGAAAGATAATAAATAACCTTCTGTGAAAGAGATACGAAAGATAATAAATGCGAAAGATGGAACGTATGTAATAAGAGAGTATGAAAGATAATAAATAATCCGATAAATAATCTCGACAGAACCGTTTTAGAAGAATAAAGCGAAGTACGCAGGTACGTACGGGCACAACGCGCTTTATACAGGGTGTCCCAAAGCCCCGGTCACGCCTGAAAGAGTGCGATCCCTCGAAGATAGTCGAGTGTACACGATTCTGCAATTAGATCGAAATCGACGTTCGCTAAATTGAAAATTTCGCGAGAAGAATAAGCATTAGTTCCGAAAAATACCTTAGTTCGTGCAAAATATATGCGTATTAATTAATTAATTAATTGCGTATTAATCGCAAGAACTGCGATTAATAAGCTGCGAATAAAGTTCCCCTTTCAGAGTTCACGACCTTTTGACTATTGTATACTCGACGCATTCATTCTTCTCACAAACGCCCGAAGATCCGCAGTCTAGTAATTAATTACTAGCGTCGTTCTACTCCTTCAGTGGCGTAGACCCACGGAATGTATTCACGTTTTCCCGAGACGTCTCCGGGAAAAGAAATTAAATAAATTGTATGCCGCTTCCGATGGTCTGCGCAGGGTTTCAAAGGAATGTCGCGTTATAACCGTGAAAGAGCGGACCCTGAAGTAGCTCGAAGTAACTCTTTCCTTAGCGAAAATCTTCTCCACGGTTTCGTTAACGAGTTATTAAAGAAAAACACAGGCCAATCAGCCAGCGAATACGGTTGCCGCACCCGCCCTCCCCGCCACTGCTGTGTTGAGCTAGCCGTGTACCACCATTCGTGCACCGTACTCGTTTGCTCCGATTGCTCTGCGTTTTTTTTTTCATTAATAACTCGTTAATAAAGCTGCGGAGGATATTTTCGCCAAGGAAAAAGTTACTTCAGATCACCGCAGGGATTACCCCTTTCCGGATGAAACGAGAGCTCCGGGCCTCCTTGTATACGAATGACCTTTCATTCGCATCGTCTTACTTGATGAGCATTACTTTACTTGTCGAACGATCCTCGCACTGCAGCAGCATTTACTCCCAATGCAAATATGCACGTGTCGGAGATATTTCTTCCTTGCAGTAATTTCTCTCGGAAATGCCAAATTTCGGGTTGCTGTGAATTTCCCTGAAGGTACGCGGCGGACATAGTATTTCATCCTAAATCGCGCTCAGATTGTGCACAGAAATGGACAATTTGGGAAGAGGAGATACGATTATTTGAGCCTCGCGGCTTGTTTTTATAGTTGTTGCCTTCGAATCGTGACATGTGGCCTCCGAAGTGTCTTTTAATAGTGTCATGTGGCCTTCGAATTGCCTTCGAATCGTGTCACGTGGTCTCCCAATTGCTTTTGATGTCATATAGCCTCCGAATTGCGTTCGAATCGTGTCACATGGCCTCCAAATTGCCTTCGAATCGTGTCACATGGCCTCCAAATTGCCTTCGAATCGTGTCACGTGGCCTCCAAATTACCTTCGAATCGTGTCAGGTGTCCTCCAAATTGCCTTCGAATGCGGAAATCACGAATTATCGTCACATGGAATCCTTCTAACTCGGAATGCCAACGTATGAAGTCAAGGGAAGGCTTATTATTATACATTCGAGTGTGCCCAAGTGCCATTAATTTCCGACGAACGCTCGAGAACGTAAATGCAAAATAAGAACAGCGCGCCGGTGCCGGCGACGAAAAAAAGAAAGAGAAAAGAAAAAGAGAAAACGCGGTTGTCGTTTTTAACGGTAAAGCGACAAGTATCCGCATTCAACAACCGTGTAAAAATGCAAACGCGCATTACAGATAGCCCCGACGCTCGCTGGAAGAGGAAACTAAACGACTGGTGAAATTCTGAAGCGACCGGTAGCACTCGAAAAGCTCGAAGGACGATAGCCAGGTCGTATATCATGCCGATAGCGCGGCAAAAGATGCAGGGAAACGAGCGTGGCTCGGTCTCTCCTCGCCGGCTGAATAAAACGAGAAGAAAGCGAACCCTGGTGAAATCATAGGAGGGAAGACCGCTCGAAACGTATCCACGCACCTGCAACTCTCGCTATAGACCGTTATAATATTTGTTCGGTAAATATTAGCCGCCCGATCGATGCGGTTATTTATGTGCTGGTGAAATTCGGGGACAGTTAGTTTGCGCTCGACGTTAGGGTACCTCTCTGGTTTTTTGCGCTCGACACGCGCGCGTTTATGAATTCATGCTCTGCGGCCTTTTTTATCTTCGCAGTCTGATGCATCGGCATGATGCACTTGGTCAAATGCACTTGTCAAATAACCTTGACATTTGACCATGGCTCTTCTGAAACAAAAGTTCAAAATTCATTTGGAACATGCGAATTATTTCGTAGGAGTACAAACGTACGAAGAGAGGGAGAGAAAAAGAGAGAGAGAGAGAGATAAACGAGTTTTAAAATTGCATCGGATAAAAATATAAAAATAAATAAAATTGCATTGAGAATATTTCAATTAGATAAGAGATATCCAGCTTGTTACGATATATCGTGGAGTCGTTTTCATATCGAATGATTTTATAGTAGAAAATTACTGTCGAGCAATGTCGATACACAGCTCGTTATTTTGTTGCATAACCATGGGACTGCGGTATAATTTATAGTTGTAAGACGTCGCATCCGCTGCGGCGCTGATCACACTCAATTCAGACGTTTTTCCTTCCGCGTTTCCCTCTCCGAACTTCTTCCTTATCGAGACTACAATGTCGGGGAGTTACTCGACGAACTCTTAATTAGGATCCAAATAAAAAAAGACTGAGAAGTCAGGAAATTGAACGGCCTGGGCGGACTGATCGGTAAAAACGTGAAAGCCAAAAGGTCGTTGGAAAAGGATAAAAACGTCGCCGGCTCGGGGGGTAAGACCCCGCCGCCACTCGAAGCACACTGGAATTATTTAATTTCTCGTTTGCGGGAGTTCGCGTCGCTTTCGAATTTAGCAAATTAAAAATTAGAATCGGCCTTACGGCCGACAAAGATCAAAGAACATCTGCGCGTTGCGAGCATCGACGAAGATATTCCACCTATTTTCCGAGGCTCTGAAATTATCGACGAGACATTTCCGAGGTTGTTAACTCTTGTTAGATTCTTTCGTAGTATCGACAGGATGTCGCTACTAGATTCCCTGGACGAGCAAGGAAAAAGACAGGTCTCCTACTTCTTTCTTCTTTTTTTCGGGATTTAATGACACGTAAAGTTATGGTGATTTTGTTTGAGTTTGAATTTCTTGAAAATTGAACTTTCTATAGAAAAACTAAGTTAAAATCGAGTTAGAATTAAGATAAAATCGAGTTGAAATTACGTTGCGGTAGCAAGTAATACGTAATACACGACACGGTGTCTGCGAAAGCTTTATTTATTGGAAGCGGAGCCAAAATATTTCAACTATCGTGATCGAGCAAAAGACTCAAAATGTAGCTGTAAAACTGTGATAAACACTGTCAAACGCTAAAAAAATCATTATTCGAGCCTTGCATCTAGTTTTAGCTATAAAAACGATAATGGCGCGCAATCTGAGCGCGAATTAGCGAGAAATTACTGTATTTTCAATTTTAGGAATCGTTTACCCCGAGTCTGCTCGACGAGGATAATCCGAACGTTGCGTTGATTCGAGAGAAAAAAAGGTGCCGCATATTTTTTTAATTAATCGCAGCGGTAATTGAAAAATTCCGGAGCGGAGCCACAAAAGCGTGCACGTCCGTGGCTAATCAACCAATCGGCGGGCGTCCTAGCTTCGATCAGAATGTAAATTATATTGCCTCTCGCCGACTGCATTGCGCCAGCCATCTCAAAGAAAAGGTTTAGTGAAGAGCGATAAAACCGGCTATCGTATTCCGCTCCCCTAAATGTACGCTGACTTTTTAAGACTGCGTTTGACATCGGGTTCCCTTTGCCAACTTCCACAAATAAGAAGTTCTGTCGTTTTCTTCTGTGCCGCGGAATCCGAAACGAGCTCGCGAGGTTATTATTTTCATCGATATTGTTGAAGGCTTCGACGCGATGTTGTTACCCCGTATTATAACGATGCTAATTCATTTAACCAATACGTATCGTTGCTAGATTTTTCACGGATGCTAGCTAGAAGCATGTTACAACGTTAACGCAGAATCGATGGCATCGTATCGCCGTTTGTCATCGTTCAATGCGTCGTTTTTTTTTTATGCTATTCGTTGCAGGGACATGAAACGCTCGTTTTATTAAACGAATATATACAGTAATGTCTCTCTAATTGACGCTTAGATCGTCCACAAAAATGGACAATTTAGGGAGAGGAGATGCGATTATTCTCGATCCGTGCGGTTCATTTTTATGGCCACGAATTGTCAACGATTACTGTACAGCCTAAAAATAATAATTATTAAAGAATAGAAATCTAAAGAATTATTACTATATATTATTGCTGTATAAAAGTGCTCGTCTGAAATAAAAAGAAGCGAAAACGATCGTCGACGAGAGAACAGAAGCAAAGAAGAACGAGATATAAATGTGTCGAAAAATGTTAGCGCGGTTCCGGTTATTACAACGGTAATTATGTACCGCAGTGCGCGCGTTTTTTCTCCTCTCTGCGGCGTGCGCCGGATCGAACATTTTTTGTTGACGAACGCATTTATCCGATTCCTGTAAATGGGTTCGCCAGCATGACGCCACGCACACGCGTTCACCACCGATTTCGGAGTAAATTCTCCGTAATATTCAGTGCCGCGTGCAGTGTGCCATCGTTCGTACCAACGTTTAATGCCGCAGTACAGAATCTAGGTGCTGCTACCGTGAGATCAATAACCCATAAAGGGTAGTTTCCCGGGAGGCAGTGTGTTTTCATTCCATCGGATCAGGAGTATTTTGGATGCCAATATAGGCTCCCGCTATTCGTATGTTAAACCTGCAATCGACTACCGCGTTAAACAAACTGTTATTCTCAGATGAACCAGCCATTTCTTTTAAACCACCTCGTAGTCAAGCTGCGCGGAATATCGTGCACCTATGGACGCGCGCGCGCAAGAGAGAGGAAGAGAGAGAGAGAAAGCCTTCGAACGTTTATTTTTACTATCGGCGTTCTGCTATTCTAAAAACGAACTATCCGCGGGCACTGGTTATTTAGAAACGTTCGAATTTCAGAGCTTTTACGGTTTCCTTACGCAGCCCTCGGAACATATTTCCGCGGATCTGATCCGAGGAAAATTGATGACGTTAGAAGCGTCGAAATTATGTTGCTGTAAAGCGCGTTTCGTAGTCACGGTGCATTTTAAAGTTGGAACGTTCCCGGCGGCTGGCGAAAAAGTCGCCCCGGCAAAAAGTGTTCGACCACCTTTCAAAACGCAAGAACTTTTTCCGAACTGGTCTAATTGACTCGAATCTTTTTTTTTAAATGTTAAAGGGACTGGTTTACGGTGCTATGACTGGCATGGTTTTCTTTTTTAAATTCTGATATTGCATAAAACGACTGATAAAACTTTTTTATCTGAACCTGGATCTACTACTTTGCTGTACTAAAACTGACGCTGTAAATCTTCTGTAAATCTTCTGTAAATCTTCCATAAATCGTATGTAAACGTTTGTAAATATTATGCGAACAAACTAAATAAATAAACAAAACAGCAACACAAAATGCTATTATTTTAACACGTCGAGTGCTACGTTGATCGCAAATGGGCGACATTATCTTTGGTCCAGTTACAAAAATTTAATTTTTATTGTACCAAATGCTAAATATTAATTTTTATTATATTAAATACCATATAAATTGAATTTGCCTACGATGGACCAAAGTTAAACTATTATTTACTAAGGTTCACCGTCGCTTAGGTAACTTTCTTGTTTCAGTTTCAATTAATCGAACGTCGCTTTGATTTCATGGGAATTTTGAATCGAGAAGAACTATTGAGACGCTGCCTCCGTTTCGCCGACATCGATACAGATAAATTTGTTTCCTCTGTCAATGTGTACACAAGTATTAGAAGCGAGCAAAGAGAGCCGTCGAGCCGGACGGCCTTCAGATCCTCTGTATCGCCGTGCAAACATTTCGATCACTAGCGATCTGTTTTGAATGGCGCGTGGATCGGCGTCACTTGATTAACAATCATTGTCTCGCGTGAAAGGGCTCTTAAGACTCGCTGATTGACTAAACAGAATCCTCTTCCGTCATTCATTACCCCTCGGACAGAATGTTTTTTCTTCAACCCTTAACCACGTTTATCCGGACTTGCGACAACTATCCACCAAGATATATTGTTTATAAAATCGATACGATATTCATCTCTTTATTTTTAAATTAAACGTAACATGTGTCGCGCATGTTGGGGGTGACAAGGGGAGGGCAAGGTACTCGAGATAATAATTTTTAGATTCACTTACGGTACAGATAATAAGCGATAATATTTACAGTAGAGCGTGTCAAGCAAGCGTCAGCCGTAAGCAGTAAAAAGACTCGTTTCATAAGTGCTCTCAAAAATAGCAAATAATTATACAGATAGTTAATTGGAGTCGTGTTAATTCGCCCAGTTTGGGCTACGATGTGCAATCATTTCTTTTTCACTTTAATAAGGGTGATGTTTAGCTGAGATAATAAATTAATAAAAATTACAAATTCTCTTTTATCACTCTGCACGTCATCCAGAATATCAACAAATAATCTCAACTTATTTTCACGAAATACACAGGGTGAAACGTCAAAATATTAATTTCAGTTTAAATTAGTAAGATAATTATATCAGTTAAGTCGGTTCTGATACGTTCTTCTTTCAGCATCGAAGGAAAACTTTCCAAGTGACTCGGGTCAGCTGTTCGGAACGCCCCATCGTGTATAAAGTCCCCGTGCGAAATGGTTTCAGTTTTTTACGGGCGATAAAATAATTATGATACTGTAAATTTCGGCTCCGCTGTCGAACGTCGCGCCGCGCGATTCGTTTGGATCGGAAGACAAATAAAATGCTGTCGGGGTCGCGGCGGAAGCGAAAAAGTTTGGATCCGAGGAAGACTGGATTCCGCGAAAGAACTCCGTATCTGAAAAGGCTTGCAATTACCACGCTGACGTCGACAAACCAATAGTTCCTCCTTGTCCGTCATTGGAGCCTGCGCCGTAGCCGGTAAGAAAGAGCGTCTTCGTTCCGATAGATTGATTTTCGGAGGACAACTAGATCCGGATCGTTTGCACTGGTTTTCCATCATACCATCCTCGTGTCTGCTTTTCTTCCTATTCTTGATACCGAACGAGAGCCAGCCGAACAAGTCAAGACCTCGAACTGTTCGACCGTGCAAACGAATAGAGATTGGCAAGTTGGGGACCGGCCGCGCGCGTCTCCGAGAAAAAGCCAGAAAAGTCGATTTGCTGGATCGAACGGGGATACAACGATTTCTTGGGAGTGACGGTGAGAACCGCCCGTAAAATTGATTCTCCTCGATGTAACGCGCCTTTGCTGACACCGCGGCAACGTGTCCCCGAGCTCTCGAAATACAGTAATTTCTCCCGGAAATGTTCGGTGGTCGGAATTGAAACCGGCAGATCCGAGAATACCGAGCCGCGATTCATCCGAGTCTCGCGAGGCTCGTTTTTTATGGAAACTCGGGGCGGTCGGCGAAAAAATGGCAGCGACCAGCAATGCCGATGCACGTTAATATCGAACCATATTAATGCTAATTAAAGTTTTTATTTCCAATTTTTCGCCACGATTCGAAGGCGATTCGGAGGCCGCGTGGCACGATTCGAAGGAACCTCGAAACGATAAATAAACCGATATAAATAAACGACGATTTTGATGAAACTTCGCTCTGAGATTTTAGCCCGTTTCGTTCGTGCCTGCTTTTTACTTGCCGCAGACAAATTTATTCGATACGCTGCTTTTACGCGGCTATAAAAAAAAGACAGTTCAAATAAAAGCTGTATCGTATTTTTGGGCCCGAACACGTCTGCGAAAAAATTCGCGCGAAAATGATGCTTTTTTTACGATACATGTTTAGAGATTTCTGCCCGCCCCTTTTCGAGAAATTTTGTTCTTCTTTTTACGACGTATAAACGCGTGTTGCCGGCGCAACGGTGCCAGACGGCGCAACACGTAATACTTGCGTTTTAATTCGTTTCAGTAAAAATTGTAATGGAAGAAGAAACGAGAGCACACTAATGTAAACGGATGCGAAACGAGCGCTTCTTTTCGACCGCGGCACATATAAACCAAATTTTACGACCGCGTGATAAATTCTTATTAGCAGGAAACGTTATCGCTGGCGTTTAAAATTCTTTTATCTCGATGCATAATTTCCCGTTAAAAGTCTTTTTGTGGTATACATACTATATATATACTAATATACTATACATACTCGGATACCTGAATTCTTGGGACTCGAACCCGACAAAATGTTCCGGCCCGACCTGACCCGACCCGGAAATTCGGGTACCCGATACACTGCTAAAATTGAATCAATAAATGCCGCAGATAAAAAGCGGAACAACGGAAGAGAACCTTTCTGTTATACAGAGTACAAAACAAAATAGATAGTGAAAAATAACATTAACAGGCAGGAAAAAGGAAACTGTAAAAATTGGATCAATAAATGTTACAGATAAAATACAGAGAAGTAAAAGATACGATAAAAAAAGAAAGCGACGAAACACAGAGTTAGGATTGTATTAAAAACTATAGATAAGGTAGACACATGACGAGGCGTAACTGGATAAAAGACTGTTCTGATTCGTGCATAGTAGATCAGTAAATGTTTCGATGTATATTATATGTGTATTAAAGATTATATTATATATTATATATATATTTTATATTAAATATAATATATTAATATTATATTATAATGTAATAAAGTAATATATTATATATTAATATTATATTATAATGTAATAAAGTAATATATTATATATTAATATTATATTATAATGTAATAAAGTAATATATTATAATATAATAATTATATATTTATATTCTAATATATATTAATATATATTATTATTAATATATTAATATATTAGAAGACCTCCGGGACGTAAATTGACAAGATCCATCGCCCAGCGATTAGCAGTTGACGCGCGACTCGGCGAATCTCGAGCGCCGCAAGTTTCGTCGTTCCCGTTGTTTTCGAAGATCGGTCAGCAAAAATGGAACCGTTGAATTTATTCGCGGTATAATCCGACTGCGTCCGCGTGCACCGCGTACAGCGGGCGCGGGGCCCGTTCGTCGAAAAGTTTCGCCGGAAGTTCCGCGGCGGTCGATATTACCGAAAATCGAGATTAAAGAGCGCGAGCGGAGAATCCGCGCGGACCGGAGTTTGTACACGAAGCATAGCGAAACGTTCTCGCGGAAAGACACGAATGTGTGAACTGACTGAATAGTGAAATCTCCGGGATCACGTTGCTGCGTTCTCTTTCTCGTCTAACACGGGCGCACACGTGAATGCGTACGTTTCAGACTGAAGCACCCACTCGACGAATGAAATCGGCGAGAGAGTGAGTCCCGCGGCTCAAGGATGCGGAAACAGCGACTACGTACCCGCTTGTCGAACCGTGACGTCGCGAGTCCCGCTATTCCCGCAGGAGTACCATGAATTCTCCCTTCGTCACGGCCTCCCTTTCTCGCCACCCCGTGCCGCTCCGCTCTGCTCCGCGTTGCTCCGCGCCGCTCCACGCCGCTCCGCACAGCTCCGCACAGCTCCGCGCCGCGCTGTCTAAAAACCAGAGAGCAGAAGGAGGACTGACGTGCTCGAGGATGCTCCGAGAACCATACACGCATTCGATGTTCCGCGGCTTTGCGTTTTTCTTCCGCTAACGTTCCGTCGACAGCTTAAGTGGAACTGCCGCCACAGTCGCGCGTATAAATACCTGAGAATTCATCTCGTAGACTTCTGTCTGGAAGTTCGTTGTTCAGTTCTCCTCTTTTTTTTCCGCGTTCCTTCTTCTTTCTTTCTTTTTCCTTTTTTTTCTTTTTTCGACGATCGTCGCGGCGACGCGGAACGGAGAACAGCGGCGAACACGAGACGCTCCGGAACAGCATCCACGGGATTATGGGATTTTGGAATTTCAGCGAGGGGAGGCAGTGCATTAATCGATCGATCGCGTTACAAATTCCTCGAGACTGTGCACCCACGCCTCGAAGCCCGACGGGTAAATATTCGCAAAAAGGGAGCCGTTTCCGGCGTTCGTAATCCTTTAGGGCGCTGCAAGGTCCTGAGTGGTGTTTCAACCCTGCCACGGTGTTCATAAACACTTCCGCCGGCGGTGGTGTAGACTCGACTGAAACAATGCGTGCGTATGTTTGAGGACTTGTGCGTATGAGAGGATATAGTGATTAGTATGAAAATGCAGAGGAAAGCGATAATTTCTTGACGGAGAGACCAACGTGTCTAAGAGAGACAGTGGGGGTGGATAGATTATTATAGGGGGTGGATCATTGAAAGATTAAATAATATATATATAATAAATAATATAGCATTGCTTATAATTATTATAACATAATAATATTATTATATTATATTATTAATAAAAATGAATTGGACTATATAGAATATTATCTAAATAAGTTATAGAAATATTAAAAGAACGTATCATAGTCATTGTCTAATAGGTTAGTCCTTGTGTCATCTGAAAAAGAAAAATTCAAATCATTTAGTGCAAAAATGGACGATTTGGTGGCTTGCGCCTTGTTTTTGTAATTATAAAATTGAAAATTCCACATGAAAATTCCAAAAAAGGTAGCTTACGAATAAATGAAATAAATTAAAGAAGCGAAACGCTTGACGGGTTATATAAATTTTGTTTAGGATCCGATAGAAGCTGTATCGAGTCAGCGTTAAAGGGGATCTTATTGTCACGGATACCGTCGCGTATGCTTTAATATCCATTGGCGTATGAGAGAGGCGGCCGAGGAAGTTTCCCGTAAATTCGATTTAATTCGTAAGAACGCGGCTAGGTTAAATCCTCCGAAAATTCGCAACCGACGATATTTTTAACCGAATTGTGCGTCACCAATATATCGTTCTCGATTGTCAGCAGCGTGCACTTCCTAAGCCCATGCTGGCTAGCCAGGGTGGAATTGCAACCCGTGTTGGTCAGCGGAAGCGAAATCAGCAGGTCGTGTCGAAAGTTCAGCAAACCTGTGCCCCGGAGGCATAGTCGAGTGTCTGATACCGCAGCCGTAATTTCTCCCTGCCGTGTAGTGCATGTGCGTGTATTGTGGTGGACGAGAGCTCATCATTCCTATCTCGAACTTGGAACAATTCGATACGGCCTTGGATTGTTTAATCTTGATGCCCACTTCACGAGTTTTGCGACAACGCCGTAACGAACTGTCGCCGTTAACCAACGAATATTTGACGCGACAATCGGAAAATGGCATCAAATTATCCAGGCATCCCCAAAGAATGATCTTCGATCCGTAAATTAATAAACTTATTGCGAAACAATAAATGAACAAATTATTTGGACGCCATTCGAGACGGTATAATTGATTTAAAACTGGATTTTTGGAGATGTTAGGGGAACCAGTTTACTGTACAACGATTAAAATACTTTTTTTTACCTAAACGGTACACTCCTTTTTCAATCTAAAACGGTACATGCTATAAGGTTTAATACGTTTGCGAAATTTGCCTAGTTTTCTTCTCGGTTTCGGTATGGTAAATTTATTTGTGGTATTCTTGAATGTTTAAAAAATAATTTGAGCAGCAGGGAACGTGTTAATTGTCTTCGAATCGAGGCACGTGGCCTCGAATTGCCTTCGAATCGAGGCACATGGCCTCCGAATTGCCTTCGAATAGTGTCATATAGCCTCCGAATTGCCTTCGAATCCTGTCACGTGGCCTCAAATTGCCTTCGAATAGTGTCATATAGCCTCCGAATTGCCTTCGAATCCTGTCACGTGGCCTCGAATTGCCTTCGAATAGTGTCATATAGCCTCCGAATTGCCTTCGAATCCTGTCACGTGGCCTCGAATTGCCTTCGAATAGTGTCATATAGCCTCCGAATTGCCTTCGAATCCTGTCACGTGGCCTCGAATTGCCTTCGAATCGTGGCAATCCGTTTTCTTTAATAAATCTTTAACGAAGCCACGGACAACATTTTCGATAAGGAGAAGATTACTTGAAATCGCCTGAAGGATTACAGCATTCTGGATGCAACGAGACATTCTGTGACACCTTGTATAATTATAGAAATCAAAGCGACGATATAAAAGCAGACCACACCGAGGAATAGAAACTATTCTTATTGTCGTGAATTTTCAATGGGAACGGAGCCATATTCGACAGATCTTACCTTCAAATACGACCCGATTACCCTAAAACCTGAGTTCAACGAAGCTTCTATAATAGGGTACGGGAATACCGTACGCCGCATTCATCGAAGCGTAAGATCGGTCTATATTTCCGGCGATTTCTAGGCAATTTCCGAGTGCAGAATGCCTGGCTGCCCAATTACCGCGGGAGAGACGGTATTATTGAGATTTTCATATGGACCATACTTTACAAGGTAGCATTTAAGAAGAACGAACTCCTCTCGCCGGGCCGTATTTCACGGTCTAACGAACGCTCTTGTTCCTACTTTCGTCACGATCCTATCTTTCCACCGACTCCCCGGGTCCTCTTCCTGTTGAAGAAAAAACGGTGGAAGGCGAGAGGCGGAAGAGACGGAAGGTGGAAGGTGGAAGGTGGGAAGGTGAAATAAAAGCCATGGGAAGACTTTATGCTTCACAGTGTCGCGGCAGCGGTCCTCGAAGCAGGGGGGCTTCTTAGGCTTTCATTCTATTACAAAGACGTTACTTACTAAATTATATTAATTCCATGATGTAGCTCTATATTTCGAAAACAAAAGGGGGCTGAATATTCAGAAAGGAAGACCTTCGGACGGATAAAAAGGCCGCGGAACTCAAATGAAACGGCCGAGTTCGGAAAATTAATTTGCACGGGTGCTTGGCGATTCCGATTCCCGTGCTCCCACGGTAATTCTTTAACGCTCCCGTTTCGATTGTCCTTTGTTCGTCTTGCTGCCTGAATACGCGATATAGATCGGGAAAGAATATTTTTCAGCATGGCAATACATTGAGAACGAAACGAAGAAGCTCTTCTTTAATTCTACGCGGACGGCTTTTCTGCAATACGTTTTTGAAATTCGAGGGACGAAGTTCTCAAAAGTGCTTAAATAAAACAGTTGAAAAACGAGAGTTTTTCATTTTAAAGAAAAGCTTTTTAGTCATCGTCTAGTACCTGCTTCTTTCATCTAAAAAAAATTCAAGTCGTTTGCTTCAGTTTTGAAAAAGCGATTGCGTTTTAAAAGCCGTACGAATACTTTTGTGTGGGCCACTGTATATTTATTCGCGTTATCTATGGTTGCCTAATTTCATTGATCGTATCGCGTCCATTGTTCGTCCAGTTCGACGATGTTCCGTTATCAACGAGCCTGTAGCACGTGAATCTAAAGGGTCGACGAAACATCGCGATGACGAGGTGTATTGTCGCATATTTAACTTGAATTTATTGAAATATTAGTATGTTTTGCCCGACCATCACTGTCGATAAGGGTTTCATCGTTGATACTAATTGCGAATTTCCCGCCGGGTGCCATAAATTATCACGCCGCGGCGTACCAAAATGTATTTGCGCTATGAATTTTATTCGTAATAAATTTCCGGGGAACGGCGACCTATTGACACAATCTAGATTCCTCGAAACAATA
Source organism: Megalopta genalis (assembly GCF_051020955.1). NCBI lineage: Eukaryota > Metazoa > Arthropoda > Insecta > Hymenoptera > Halictidae > Megalopta > Megalopta genalis. The sequence goes on from NC_135025.1 coordinate 3,822,456, forward strand.
AAATTTTCCCGCTTTCGAGCACGTAACAGCAAGCTTCCCAAATCGTCCATTTTTGTGTGTACAAGTTCAGCGTCGATCTGGCGAGAATTCATTGTGTATTTGTATTTTATTTAGATGAACGAGACGAGGCCGAATACGAATAAGTGTTGCGAATATAAAAATTAAACGGAAGGATGTGAAATTGATTCGTGGCGCGAAAGTACCTATTAGGTAGTCGATGAGTTACCGTTGCAAGTCCGACGATGAGATCTAATCGAAAGGGACTCGAGGTCGGACGACAATCGATGCTGGCCATTGTCTCCATGGAACACGCACGAATGCACGTGAACAGCGAATTTTCTTTGATGCGCCGACATCGGTCGGAACGCGCGGAAATGTTCGCAAACGCTCGCGAATGTTTGCTATCCGCACGCGTTTCGCATCTCCGGCCAAGTGAATTTGCTCCAGGAACGTTTTACGTGGTCGCTGCATAGCGAACTTAATATCAGTATGTGTATATATGAAATAAATAGCTGGGAGGAATGAAAGTAAAAATTTTATTATTATATTATATATTATATTATACTATATTATATCATTGATATATTATATATTATAGTATTATATTATATCATTAATATATTATATATTATATTATAGTATTATATATTATAGTATAATATTATAGTATTATATTATAGTATTATATTATATAATTAATATATTATATTAATGTTATTATATTAAATTATAAAAGCGTCTGCTATGTTCCTTACCCGTAACCAGCCGATCCTGGCCAACGCGAGCCGCGAATTATTCGCATTATTTCGCAGATTATTTAAACTGGAGTACTTACAGCTAATGCCGTTAATTATTAAGCCTTTTCGTAAATCCGCGCGGAACGCGCACTTACTTGTAACTACTAATCTCCATACAGGTGTACACGCTTAGCTTCCCAAACCTAGTTCAGACAACTAAACTCAATACTCCAGGGTTTAGAAGTTACTTCAACTGTTGCGGATTCGTTACAAACCTCCGTGAAGCTAGTTTGCTTTTCTAAGTGGTCAACGTAGCCTGTGTACATGGTTGCGGCGTCGTTACCGAGAGATTGAAAACGGATTAATTTTTAATAAACGGAGGGGCGGATTTTTCTAGAAAAACTATGTTCACAGTCGAACGGAATAATCTGCGGATAACACGAATTTAGACGCGATTTACGCCGGAGAAATAACTTCTTACATCAGCGATTGAAATAGAAATTATTTTCTCACACGTTTTGTTAACTTTCGCTTGTTATTTCCGTTTAGCTTGATCATAGTAAACTACGCGATATCTTATAGATTCGCGCACGTCGAACTGTTACGTTTGCGTACCATAAATATTACACGGTAATAAGCTTGCTAAATTATATACGGATAAACTTTGACCAATTGTTCCGGTCCTATTAATTTGTACGGCTAAGACTTATCCATACGGCCCCGGATTAATGTACATTAACCGAGATTCATATATTCAGCCAAATGGCCTTTACCAAAGACCATTTTAATATTCGATTACGTTCAGCTAGGCAGCTTAGTCTGAACTTATTGCTACCATTTGTTGTACTTTTCGATTCTGTTTAATAGCACGCGGATTAATACGTCACACGTGTAACCGTAATAATGCAGTGGCCAACGAAAAGCGCAATGTAAAGAAACTATACGTGTGCCTCGGAGTCACCGCTCCAGTGCAAAGGGTTAAGCGATAAACATTCGTTTCTCCGAACCCTTGCACGACGCGATTGAACGTTACAGTTAAACAGAGGCTCTCGTGTTTCGATAACGAAACAAAAAGAAATCCCGAAAAATCAATAGTCGATGCTCCGTTTTATACCGAACGACGTTCGTCCGAAACAATTTTTTTAGTTTATGAGAAAAATCACGGCGAAAGAGTTAAATGACCGAACATGCGAACATGTAAAAAATTATGAGACTGATCTCTAGAAGATAACACGCTGCAAGATGTTAGAGATTTTATTGTTTCTATAGACTATACTTACCCTGCGCGAAGGGGGTGGTAAACCATACTTAGACCGCCGCGAAGAGGCTCGAGACGAGCCGCGGGCCAAACCGGAAGGAACCTTCGTAAAATGTATCGCAGGTCACAGGGGGTGTGACGTGTTTTCCGTTGGCAGGACAGTTGCTTGTCCGCCGGAGTCAGAGGCAGAGGCCGATGTGGGACGTTCGGGAGGGCCTGCGCGCTCCGGCAGCCTGCGGGATCAGTCGGCATTCGAAGCGGCACTCACGTTCCGCGACCGTACCGCGTGCGCCTTTATCTTGCCTCACTAAATCGTCCTTTTGAGTCTGCCCGATCGAACCGCCGTGTTATTCATTGCTGCGATAAACGTCGCGAATATCGAGCATCGTTCGCGTTCCCCTCCGTCGCCGAGACGAGGAGGAGACGAGTTTTCGCGTCCGCTGGCCCTCGACGATCGACCCGCCATCGACCACGCGTATCCCACCCTGATCGATCTATCGAACCCTAATCGACGCAACGCGTCGGGTCCTGTGACCGCGAAGGATATTTCGAAAACAGACGAGCTCTCCTCAGTGTCCTGTCGTCTTGCGGTCTCGCGCGATCGTTCTTGGACTCTTCGATCGATTATTTGAACCGTCGATCGGAACTCGCTTCGCGTACCGTTCCGTCGACGAAACTGACTCGTGTGTGCCTCTTATGGTCGCGGTGTATACTTTCGAGGGTTTTGGTCGCGGATTTAGACAGAATTTGCTAGCCAATCGTAACCGATCTCGAAGGATGCGTCAATTTGTGATAGTTCGCTAATTGGGACTCTTGTCCTCTCAGGGCATACGTGCGAGCAAGGAGTGTTCAGTGTGTTTAAATCATATATTCCCCCTCCGGTGTGTGTATGTTCGTAGGTATTCGTGTTCTTCTTGTGTCTGTGTGTGCGTTCGTCGCATCGACGGAGTTGCTGGTTCCACGTGCTCCCTCGACGACATCGCCCACGACGACGACGTCGACGACGACGGTGAGTAAAGTGTCATCGTGTGCCGCGTTATTTTACTTTCAGCAGTTTCGCGCGTAACCGGCCTCTTTTTTTTATTTTACGCGACGACCATTCGCTCACGCGAGAACGAGGAATTATTAGCGTTTCCGGTCGCCCGCGTGTCGCTTTCCAGAAAACGATTCTCGCATAGAATTTCCTTGGAAATTGCGCCGCGTCGGCTCGCCGGACGTTTCTCCGCCGCGACGAACGAATCAATAACGATTAAAGCAGCGGCGACGGAAGTGACAGGTCGTTCGCGGTGAAACGGTAACATTCACTTAATGCGTCACGAGGATTTATTTTCATCGACGTGGCCGAACCCCCGGAAATTTCGGCGACGATTATTCAAACAGCTGTGCCCTATCGAGCGCCCTCGTTCCGTGCGTCGATCGCGAAATCCGCGATCCAGCGATCACCGATATTTCAGTCGATTCCTTATGAGATCGATGAATTTGCAAAATTTCAAGGTTTACAACATTTCTGTCTTCGATAGCGAAGATTGCTCGAGGAAGATCAACCCTTTGCACGCGAGTGGTGACTCTGAGGCATCGCTGAAATTGTTACATCGCGTTCTAAGATAATTTTTTATTATTATCATAGCTTAGATGTAAAAAATTGTTAAAAGTCTAACTATTATATGAGTCACAAGACTCGATTTCATATCCACAAAATGCGCTTTGTCGCATAAAATGGAAATACCATAAGTCGGAAAAATTAATTTAGATTTACGGTTGAAATGGCTTCGAGTGCAAAGGGTTAATAGTTGGAAAAATTAATTTAGATTTACGGTTAAAATGGCTTCGAGTGCAAAGGATTAATAATCGGAGAAATGAATTGAGATTTACGGTGAAAATGGCTTCGAGTGCAAAGGGTTAATAATCGGAAAAATGAATTGAGATTTACGGTGAAAATGGCTTCGAGTGCAAAGGGTTAATATCCGATTCGTTCGTTCCGCGAAAAATTCGTTTTCGCCTCGATGAAATTTTCATTCTCGATACAGCCGGCTCGAATAAATGCAACGCTAACTTCGCGCATCGGTTGAGCACGTGAGCGCATTCCCCTCGAAATCGAATAACATTTCTAAAATTGTCGCTGCGCGATCTGAATTTTTGAGACGACGATCGCCGCTGGACAACGCGTAAAAATGTTTTTACGAACTTCGCGGCTGTGCGGAACGATAACCGGTCCGGCCCGATTTAAAAGTAGTTAATCCGTTTTAAAAGGATGCCGCACACATGTGTTTGTCCGCGGCCGTGCGTCAACAACGCTGTAGATTTTAATCGAACGGAAATTGTTTGGGGGAAACGACCGACCGAACGAGTTCTCGTACACGGGGCCACAAGTTTCTACGGCGATCGAAACTTTCCTGCCGAATTTTCCTGTCGCCGACACAACGATGTCGCGAGTAAGCCGGCATGAATATGCCAGAAGACTGCTTAATATGATTGACGTAACCGATGCCATGTACACTGGCAGGCGTATTTAGTATCTTAAGGGATTAAACCTGGGTCACACGGCCACCCGGGAATTATGGGTCATCGTCCAGCTCGTGATTACTGTAAATTCTTCACATATTGCAATTCGTTACGGTAGATTTACATTAAACATTTGCACGAAACATTTGCGTAACAAACATTTACATATTATAATTCATTACAGTGAAAACAACCGGCTGCAACTTTTTTAATTTTAACAATTCGGACACGAGCTTTCGTAGATGTATTTTTCTATTCGTATTTTTCTATTCTTAAAAAAGAAAATGTAAAAGAAAATCAATTTCTTCGAAGCTCGACAGTAGGAAATTTTAAGATATTCACCCCTTAATTTAATTCACCCCTTGAAATAAATTCACGGGTGACCTGATATAATTATTTAAATCACCGTAACTGGTTTTATCGTTTATTTAGGAGCTTTACTTTCGGTATATACATATATATTGTTAGAAGAACTGTATGAAAATAAGCAGAGAGATTCATTAAGTAGTTTTTCGCTTCGAGTCCGATGGAATTGAGAGGTAAGACGTTTTTTACGTTTCCCGGGCGCTGTTCAAGCAGATAGAGAATGGTTGACTATTAATAACGAGGGGGAGGGATCCCTTCGTTCGTCTTCATTCTTGAACACCTCTTTGCATCGGGAACGTTAGAACTGCCATTTCAGCTCGCCCAATGCTGCCTCAACGAGTGATCAATTCTGCATCGGTGGAAGTCTTTGAAAACGTCTGTTCTTTGTTAGGTGACGGCAAGACGAGCGCCGATTCTTTGTTTCCTTTTTGCCGATCTCTTTTTCGGAGAGATACATTGTACGACGTAATTTCATTTGGAGCCAGCTTGTAAAACGCGACGCGACGATGACTTCGATATTAAATTTCGCACAATCGGATTACGTTTTACCGCGCTTTTTAGGATACCGTGATCGTGTACCGCCGATTTCTTTGGCGGTCGTGCCGCATTTCGAATACAGCAGAAGCGCTGCTACACGAATACCCTTTGTCCAGGGGTGCGGCGAACTGTGACAAACTACCCCAAGCGGGGTAAAAATGAAATTCTTCGGCGGAACGTGGACTCGATAGACATCAAAATAATATTGTACTTAATGAACATGAAACAGAATGGCGGAGGAATCGAATTATTATTAATTTAGAACTCTGTAAATTAATAAGTAACTATAATATGTATAATCAATATATAGTATATAAATATTAAATATAATTAGTTGTATATTATATATATTATATATTGATTATACTATAATTAGTATATTAGTATATTTAGTAGTATATTATTATACTATAATTAATTACTAATTTATAGAATTCTAAATTAATAATACAGTGTTAACATAACGTTAATATAACGTTAAATATAGAAGATGTACGCCGATGAAATATTCGCGCTCCGTTAGGATTTCTTCAAGCTACCGAAGCTCCCTGGTAAGATTGAACTGAGGCAGCAGGTGCATCCTGCCGAATGTACTCCCGATGAACAAGTTAAAAAATCGGCAGTCTCGTTTCACCTTTACGTACTTCGTAGCGCCGAAGATTTCATCATCGTGGATACGCCGGCAAAGAGGATGAAAAGAATTTGAGATGCGGGAGCAGTTGAACGGAATGATTTTTCAGCAAAATCTCCCTAGCTTTAATACGTACGCGCACGTATACAGGGTGTCCCATACACAAAATTGTGTATGCTTGTCCATATACAAAAAAGAAATGGCATTTTGACACGACGAAACATTCAGCATGCATATTATGTAAGTTAGCGAGATCTATAATAGAAAATGCATTTTTTAAATTTTCGTTATATTAAAAAAGTTCAGATAAAAAAGTTGAGAAGCGAGAGATTCTTTTATCCCTTTTCGTCGTTCCAAGTGATAGCAAAATTAAAAAAAGAAAGGTATTTGAGCCTTTGTACGGTGAAATAGTTTCTCTAACATTTAAAAAACGATTCAGATCGTTTAGTTCGGATTTAAACAAGTGTTATCGCCGTTTAAAAGATGTACGAATACGTACTTCGATTGTCGGCGGCTGTCCGTCACCGTGGACGCGTGTTCCGGTCAAAGGACAAGCATAATCCTACACGCTCCCGACTCTCAGTTCTACAGGTAATGCTTATAAAGATCTCCTTTGAGCCGGTCTTATTTTTCTCTTTATGACCGGCCCTCAAAGCGGAGATCGCCGGAGGTTTTTTCGCTCGATCGCAGGAATCGTGCTCCCGGGAATTGACTTAACGCCGAGTTTCTATGTAAATTTTTGGTCGTGGCGAGAGCTGACGGTGATTCGGACGATGCGTTTAAGAGAAATTTACATGCGCCTTTCTTCCGCGTTGCCTTCCAATCGACCGTTCCCCGAACTCTCAAAGAATCTACAGGAAATTCCATCCCTGAATAGAATGAATTTCCTTCTCCTGCTTTTAAAGCCCCTGCCGCACCCCCTCGTCACCACCCCGATATGTGTTCAGTATCTTTCCTATAATAATTTTCATTTGGAATTACACCCCAAACTATTTTAATCTAGCACGGAAGTATTCGGCGAACTTTCTTCCATCTTTCATAGCCGGAACAGATTTATTCGGTTCGATCTTCGAGTGATCGGATTTACGTTGCAATTGCGAAAACACCGTCGGAAACAGAATTACGCGCGGTCCAATATCAATTTCGCGATTCCGTTGATCTAAAATTGGCACAGGTAAGCCTCCTATAAAATTAGAATATTTCATTTAATCGAATCGGGGACACGGAACACCGGGGGACACGATACGGCAAACGGTGTTCCATAATGGGAACATGCTCGTGCTTTACCGTTTCACAGGTATAATTTTTTATTCGCGTTTAAATAAATATTTTTACGTTGTCTGGAAACATCGATCTGTCGAACAGCAGTACAAATATTCGACGATAACGCTTTTCATTGCAACAATATCGACGACAATCTTACACCCGGCCGCCATTCGAAAGGCGTTCCGTAATAGGTACCTCCGCCTTGAACAGTTTGAAACGATTATTTCCCGGAGCCTTCGTTTAATCTCTGTTTCCAACAGTTCCAAAATTCTCGCGACGCGTTAAACGCCGAAGATAACATCGGCTCGAAGGGTTCCGCGAAACGGTCAATTTAACGAAAAAGAGCTCTTAGTTTCCCAATGAGTAAGTTAATTGGTTCTTTTAATTACGCGACGACGGGCCGCGTCCATGCATCAGGCCGGCGCGAACAAAGAAACGGAATAGAAGCTTTTCCAGGTTGCCGGTTATACGGCACTAATGTTACAGAGTGCCGTTCGCCTCTTTCAAAGTCAAATGTCCTGTTTGTAAGACGTCTCCAAAAGGTGACCCAGCTTCGTCGAGTCCCTTTGTCTCATTAGTATGAAAGTTACATAAATTTCCGTAACGACAGCCGCGACGAGTATCTCGAGTTGCCTGTTCTCCAGTCGGTAATGGCCTCGAAGCTGGGGACCACTTTTGCCCGGCTCTTACGAGCACGTTTAATTATTCAATATAGAAACGTTGGCGGAAATTCTGTGCGCAATTGCGCGCGCCTCGCGCCTCGCGCCTCGCGCTCGCGCCGTGGCATCTTTACGAAAGTTTCGTCGTCGGTTAATGAATGCGCAAACCGTGGCCGGTACCGTTCGTCATTAGTCAGTTTCGTCGAGCGGCAACCGATTTTAATTAATTTAACGAAACGCGCCAATCGTTCACCGAGCGGCGCAAAAAAGAAAAAAAAGAAAAAAAGAAAACAGAAAAAAGAACGAGTTAACGGCGCCCGGTGCCCTTTCAACTATTCCATTCCGGAATATATGCGCCCCGGGATTAAGCCGGACTTTTAATACGCTGGATTAGAAGCGCAATTTAATTTTTCTATTTGCATTTTAATGCCGGACGCTGCCAGTGTTTCGACGCGGTCGCGTCTCTTCTCCTCCCCCTCCACCCACGTTCCTTGAAGCATTTTCGGTAAAAAATTATTTATGCAGGACACGTTTGCGCGACTCGGGTTCGAGCACGGGGAAACTAATGGATTTTCTACAGACAAATTCAAATTGCGCGTAATGAATTTCGTTAAGAACTCTGTATTTGCGGAAACAGATAGACTCGTGCATGCAGATTCAACAGATTTTAGATACCACACGTTCGCAGCCGTGCTTCCGACTATACGAGCTTGCAGACAATAACTAATTGCGATCAGATGTAACGAAATCATTGAACGAGCGGGAAACGTGGGGTTGCTGAGGTCATTTGAAGGAACTTTTTCCTTTACGAAAATGTTCTCCGAGGCGTCGTTTACGAGTTATCAACGAAAAACAGCGACCAATGAGAGGCGAGCACCCGGCGCGGAGGCCGGGCCAATGAGCGGAACTGGGCTTCGCGCATTGGGCCTCGGCCGCTAGCCGAGCTCGTCTTCTCATTGGTCACGGTTTTTCGTTAATAACTCGTAAACAAAGCCGCGGATCGCATTCTCGCTAAGGAAAAGGTTACTTCAAATTACCTCAGGAACCCCTCGTTTTCCGCTTGTACAATAATTTCGGGACACCCTGTACTTCCATTTCAACCAATCGCCGTTAGTTATTGTCCATAATTCAGATCGATTTCGATCGAAACGAGTCGCTGGATATTGAATTATATTCAGTCTCTCACGGAAATAACTTCGTTACTTCTCACTACTTGAACTTTGAATTACAACTGTTATTTAATTAAAGAATCTATAAAATATGTTCTCTTTTTACGATACGTCTATGTTCACTGATACGATTCAACTCGGTGAAAGACAATAACGATTAGAAAAGATTCAAACAACATTATCGGATGCCTTCACGATTAAATCATATCGGTTAGCAAATCAAACACTATTTGCCAGACTGATTTTCGTATTCAACCAATTTGTCGAAATTCGACGCTGGAATTATCGCTTTCCCCTATTGTTGGCTCGCCTAATCGACGTTCTACCGGATAAGAAAATGCGAGGAAGCGAGCTCGGCGAACGTACAAAGGAAACAATCGCCGTGAAAACAAAAAGAAAGGGCAAGTACTTTCGCTGATACGCGAGTACTCTGCGCGAGTGAATACACTAACGCTTGGAAGTATGTACTTATTTTTCGGTGGTTCTTTTTTCTCTGCTCCCCGAGAACGCGCGTGCATTTGGAAAGCCCGGGATCTTGGCGAAAGTATCAGCGTTAATGGCGACTACATTTCCCGACCTAACCTGGATACACCTTGATACGCCCTGCGCCGCAGGCGGAGCTTAGTTCTAATGGTCTGTGCCCGATGTTACCCGGGTTTCCTATTCTTCGTTCGGAACGGTTGTCTTAGCTATGATAGTTGCCGGCGTTCGGCCGCGTCGCCGCAAGAAAGAACGGGCAGAACTACGAGGAATCTACACAAGCCCCCCCCCCCCCAACGAAGACGTTTGTCTGAAATAAAAGCGAAATGCGTTAAAAGCGTTCCGTATCGTTGGAAAAATATTCGGGAGGGGGGAGAGAGAGACATTTTATTATTGCTAGAAGTACGCGCCGCGGCGAAATCTAGCCCACCTCAAATTAAGACTACGATAATGTCTCTCTAATTGACGCTCGGATTGTCCACAGAAATAGGCAATTTGGGAAGAGGAGATACGATTATACGAGCCTTGCGCCTCGTTTTTATAATCGTTGAGAATCGGTAATTATAAAAACGATGTTTATGCACAGCTGAAAAATCTGGAAAAAGCGATTCCGAAGAAAAGAGTGTCTCGAATCATGGTACAGTAATGTCTCCCTTACTGTCGCGAAAAGAGAACGCTTCTCTGTTCGCAGGAAGACCAAAGGAAAGTGGGGAACATGAAATCGAACCGTTCGAACGAGCGGCGATATCGGCGACGATATCAGCCGATTTTTTCGTTAACCGTGTACGAATAGCTGAATTAAATCGACGCTTATCTCGCGTCGCTGCATCTAATCATCGATAAACAAGGTTATACGCAAAGATTATTATGGAATTTAAAGTAATCAACTTGAAATGTAGCTGCATTCGTTGCATCGTTCGCATCCGCGCGCTTCGAAATCAGTTTATCAGTATCGTTTGGCATCGTTCGGATAACCGAAGCGACGCGTGACGGTAACTCGTGTAACAGGAATCCGCCGACCATAGATATACGTATAATTGGCTACTCGTTCAAATACATATAGTTCGCGTAAGCGAAATTTCTACCGGAACCGTTGCCCATTCGCTCATTAACGAAAACAAATTAGCCGCGTACGGCTGTACCGAGGGAAACAGCCCGATTCTAATACGCGAAGCGGAAGTGCTCGTGCGAGAAGGATGGAAGAAGAAGGAAAAAAAGAGAGAGAACATTTCGTGGATCCAATAATTCGTGGAAACGATGCCGCGTTCGATAAATTCTCGGCTCACCGTCGGATTTGTTGGAGATCTCATGTCGAAATACAATTCGTCGCCGAGCCATGGAAGAATTAATCGCTGCTCCGGAAACGAGCCGAAAGAGTTTTCTCCTGTTTTTTCGCGAGTTTTCACCGGCAGCGCGAGACATGTCGCCGGCGGCGTATTTTCTAGCTTCCTTTGCGGCAGCTTGTATCGCTGTCGTGCAAATTCCGGTGATTTCCCCGCTCGTCGCGGATTTTATCAGGCGGAAAAGTAGGAGAACGCGGCGATAGAAAAACGGAAATTAATTGCGATTGCGAGAAATCGTCGGACTGCATCGACGATGTTACGGAACGGGATTGCGCCGCGCTGAGATTTCAATAGGACACGATCTACTGTCATTTCTCCCGGAAATGCCGAATTTCTGGTTGCTGCGAATTTCCCTGTGCCAGTCCTGCGTCTATGCAATTTATTGCTACGCCGATGCTAAGGGTCGATCGAGGCCCTGGAACACAAAAATGGTCGCCTTCGAATCGTAATTTTATTTTAGCTATGACTTTTAATTTGGTGCTTCGCTTATTGGCAAAATTATTGCTGACAGCAGTATCTGAGAAGAATCGCATTAGAGTATTGTTGACATATGAAATGAAAATAAGCCAGTTTACCAACACGGTGCGCTATTCTGTGGTCAGATAAGGATGCATATCAGTATCCAAGATTAAATTTCCTCGGTTTCCACTATCCCTTGTTACGCTTAAAATGACGTAAGCATGTAGAATATATTTTATTTTTCTCAATATTCTTACCGAGATGCGAAAGACTGAACTGATGCGAAAGAACGAACGAATAACGCGAAGAAAGGTGATTCAATTTTACGTAATATACGTATAACAGCTAAATTTGTAATTAGTAACGTTTTCAATAATTTTGTCGCGGTATAGGAATGAAATCAGAGTTCGCGTTGAAACCGAGGGAATCGGTTCGTGTCCAGGAACATTTTTGAATCTCCGGTTCTGGTTTCTTTTCGCTTCGACTGGCACACGGGGATAAAAAATTTAAGACGAAATCGGAAAAACTAACTCTGAAAGGAAGTCCGGCGACTTGGTTTTACTCTTGGGAATGTAAAAATAAAATAAGCTCCGGAACGGGATTGCATCAAAACTTCTGGGAATGTCGAATGAGTAGCGTAAACTTTCGAAAGCAGAAGATTTATTTTACAATCGGATGTAACGTAACAGGTGCTTACTTGCTTGCTTGCTTGCTTGCGAGATGGAAATGTTGAAATATATAAGCTTTATAAATTTTTATAAACTAAGGAATGCCTGACTTCTGTTAACACTATTTCTATCGATTATTATATCAGATAAATATACTAAAAGTAAATTCGTGTTTCCTGAGCATTCGTTTATGAAAACGCACGTAATGTAATCGTAATGTTATTAATTTTATTATATATGTAGTTTCACTATGCATTATATATTTATTATATATATTTTACTATATTAGTGTTATTCACTTGAATGGTTATATATATATATATATATATATATATATATATATATATATATATATATTAACACTAAACCTACCGCGGTCAAAGTGACCGCTTTCTTATTTTGCAATTCTGCAAAGTTTCCACTTTCATGGAAAACGCTTGAACGAGTTACATTACTGGAGCAAGTTTTATAATGGAAACTTTACAAAATCTAAATAAATTCGATCTTTTCACTTTTGCGAAGCAGTATTACGCCAGTTAGTATTACTGTTTGGTAGGTTTAGTGTGAAAAAAAGACCTTTCCTCGACTACCAAATAAATTTGTATCTTATTTATTGCGATATTTATTTATGCAAATCTACTTTCACAAATGAACGAATTAGATGCGATTCAGACGCCGATTGCGATAAAAAAAAAGGATGATTCAACAGGTCTCGTGCCACGTATACCACAGTTGTTACATGCTTATACGTTCACTTAACGCGCTAAAAAAGATCTCTCATGATTTATAACAAATTTAGAACCGACGAATTGATTTCCATCACACGAATGTATCAAGTTTGATTAAAACGGAATGCGTTAATGATTGACGAGCCTTTAACAATACTCCAGCGGTATAGCAAGTTCTGCCCGTTTTAGAGCCGTCTCAATACGGTCAAATCTCACGCATTGCAGTCCTCTGGATATCCAAGGATGCGAATGATACACGAAACGGTTTAGAACCAAGTCCTGCAGCATATCTACACGGCCTCGATAATCCACGCTGCCGCGGTGCAATGTCAACAGCACTTTTTTAATTTTCGTACGAAGATCCAGCAGTCTATCATAAAACTCCGCGATGGTCTCGTTCTTCATTTGTTTCATGGAACTCAGCATGTCCAGCATTTCGCTGTACTTTTTCCAGATTTTATCCAGAGAAAGTTCTTCCAATTGCTTAGTCAATTCTTTCCACGTCGCCGCGTCCGGTTTACTATCCAAAAGTGCTTTCGCTCTGCCTTTCATTCTTTCCTTCACGATTGCTAATATCGTGGACTTGTGCTGAGCCTTGGCTTTTTTGAAAACAGCGTCCACTTTTTTGATGAAATTACGCAGTTCACCGGGGCTGCCGCTGTAACTTCGCGGCAACGACTTAATTATCTTGTCTATGGAGTCCTCTGGCGAATCATAGGTGTATCGAGGTAACTCGTATTGAACTGTTCTGGGAAAATCTTGAATCCTGAATGCGAACATGATTAAATATCGTCCTCCGCACGAACCGAGAGATACGAAAGTGGTCCGTCGTTTCACTGCGTGCGATCGAAAAAAATTCTGATCGTTGCTTCTAGAGACGCCTGTGGTATATCCCCGTTCTCTTTCGCGTCACCCAACGTGACCGATTCGAAATTGGTACTTGAATCGAACAATAAGAAAATTATTGTACACAGCCGAAGCAGGAACGGAGATCTGACACGACTGTTCGCACTGGCGTGGAAGCGGTCACTCTAGCCCCGTGGCGGGGCTTAGATTGTTATATCGCGACACGTACAGTAACAGCTAAAAATCCCGATGTATCACAATTCCAGTTACACGTATACAGTGTCGTCCCGATGAATCACAATTCCAGTTACACGTATACGGTGTCCGAATAACTTTGTCGGTTCGAACGAACGCGTGTTGCTGTGGAAACGGACTTGTTTCTCGAGATTTCAAGGTAATCGATGATTTCTCAAATAGGCGAGTCCAGCGACATGTACATATATATGAGCCGTTTATTCTGAAAGTGGCATAAGTCACTTTACCGTAATGAAAAGTGGTGATTTTTTCATGTTTATACGAAATTATTTATACCGAGAAAAATATCAGTATCCGGAGATAACAAGTACAAGTAAATCTTCTCGAAAGTTAGCATTCATATTTTTAAACGTGTTAAAACGCAAACCCTTAAATATATCGACTTAAAAACAAAGTGACTTATGCCACTTTCAAAATAAACGGCTCATATATGTATACTAGGTCTACCGGAAAGTTCTGTCCGTTTAAGAAATGAAAGGAAATAATAGATTTTTCAGAAATTTAGTAATATTTATATTGTACAATATAATTTCCGTCGTTATACTTACGACCTCTTGCCAGCGTGATGGCAGTTTGTGAGCAACATTTTTCAAGAATATATGTCTCAAATGAACATGTGCATACCTATTGAAATTTGCAAAGACATTATCAGACAGAACATTCCGGTAGACCTAATGTATATATAATGATCTTGTAGTGATCTATAATGACATATAACGATCTTCGCGCGATCTTGAGCACGCGTAAACTAAACTCGTGACATTTGGAAATTGTTGCACGAATGTTGAACAACAACTACTATCGTGTCAACACATCAACGATATTATTATTACGTTAACATCAACGAGATTCCAGATTTATTCGAACAATCGTTCGAGACTATTTTCATTGGCTTCTGCACATTTTTTAATCCGGCTTTCGTCGCAGCCGATTTCGGCGCAGTTATTAAAAAATAGCGACGAGCAATGCTCGACGCTCGGCCCGGCTTATGGCCCTGAGATAACAGAAACATGCGATCTTATTGTCGCGTGGTAGCTGGGCGAACTCGTTGGATACGTCGATCTTTACATTTTATCTCGTCGATCGACTTTTGCTTGCAAAACGAACGAATTACGGACCCCCGCCAACAATGTTTACGATTTGCGGCGTCCTTATATAAAATCTGCGGCATTTTTCCGCGAAGTTCCGACAGTTTCTCTCGGTGCGGAGCACCTTCGTCACGAAAAAAAAAAAGAAAAAGAACAGTGACTACCCAGATTTATGAATCTGGTGATTCTAGAAGGGCTCAGGTTTTACTCGTTTACCATCCCGGTGCTCTCCTAAGAGCATAGCGGTGTATGCCCTCAAGAAATATGACTGAAAAGGTCATACAATCTGATAAAGACAGAGAAGCATGGAAGTATTACGTTTTGATAAGCACGGAGCAGTTATGGAAACCTGTATGTGATTCTGAAAGAGAAAGAGAATAACGGTGAAAATACCGATCCATTTAGCTCGGACGTATCGCAATTTAATAATAGTTGCTCTTGACAAGACCGGGGAATCGATAAGTCGAACGCGATTAACAGTCGAATAACCGGAAGCGTTAGAAATTGTACCGAGTTTATGAGAATTTTATTCTTTTTTTTATCAGCATTTCATACGATTAATCGGGCCTTGCGGTTTATTTTGATAGTTATAAATTGTTCACAGTTATAAAAACGTGACGCGTGGCTCGAATAATCCTATACAAGGATTAATAATCCTGTATCTCCTACACAAGGCTGCCGAATTTAATTACAGTAATGTCTCCCTTACTGACGCTCAGATTGTCCACTAAATTGGATAATTCGGGCAGAGGAGATACGCTTATTCGAGCCTTGCGGCTAGTTTTTATGATTGTGGAGAATTTATAACTATTAAAATAAACCGCAAAGCTCGAATAATCGTGTCTCCTCTTCCCAAATTGTCCATTTTTGTGGATAATCTGAGCGTCAATTAGAGAGACATTACTGTATTCCGAAATTTCGGACGAGCCTGCTTGCCTGCGAGATACTGCGAAAAGGATCTTCTTCTCCAAGGATCGAACCGTGCACGTTTAATCCAGGCAAAAACCGCGGGGACGTTCTCGGGATATCATCGCGGAATAACATAGTTATTCCCTACGGTAATAGAATCGCCGGGAACAAAGACGACTCATTCGTCTATCGGAAGACGGTTGGCGGTGTGTAGTCTGTACATTCTCAAATATTTAAAGTTATAGCCAAACTTTCGAGAAGCACACGTTCTGCTGAAAGTGCCGAGGAAAGTAGTCGAGAAGACGTCCCTCGACGGCGCAGGAAACTCTCCGAGTCGTGCGTAACGTGTTCGTTCAATACGAGCGTCTCACGTCGATCCAAAGGTAACGCCGCGCCGAGCCGAGCCGCGCCGCGCCGCGGCGCGTCGCGTCGCGAAGTTCCACGTGCAACTTGCACAGAGAATTTCGAACCTTCTCTTTCGAGCTTCCTTCAATTGATGGAGTGTGTCCTAGTTGTGCTTTCCGGACTATCTTACCGTAACGACTAAGGGATTATCCGGGGAACTTGCGCCGGAGAACGATCTTATTTGCTATCCGGTAGAATAGCAGACCCGATTGCTGTTGACGTTGCGAAAACGCGCGTCGCTAAATTAACCGTTCGTATTTTAATCGTTACGGTACCAACGGACAATG
Source organism: Megalopta genalis (assembly GCF_051020955.1). Lineage (NCBI taxonomy): Eukaryota > Metazoa > Arthropoda > Insecta > Hymenoptera > Halictidae > Megalopta > Megalopta genalis. The sequence goes on from NC_135025.1 coordinate 3,839,049, forward strand.
GTTATATCGCGTTGTTAATAATTATGTCGAAAACAGCGAAGTAATTTCTGCCAGATATGTTCGGAGATCGGAACTGAAACCGGCAGATCCGAGAATACTAAGAGAAGAATCCTCGATTCTTCGAGCCTCGCTGAATAAGAACGAATAAAAACGACTTAACCTTTTTTTATTTCTAACTTTTTGCCGCGATTCGAAGGCAATTCGGAGGCCACGTGTCACGATTCGAAGGCAATTCGAAGACAATTCGTAGGCAATTCGTAGGCTACGTGCCGCGATTCGAAGGCAATTCGGAGGCCACGCGTCACGATTCGAAGGCAATTCGAAGAGCACGTGCCACGATTCGAAGGCAATTCGACGTAGCAATAGGTCGCATAGACGTGGAAACTAGCACAGGGAAATTCCCGGCAACCCGAAACTTGGCATTTCCGGGAGAAATTACTATATTACGCGAGATAAAAACGCTGACGGCATCAATACGCCGAAAGAAATTTAAACAGTCGTCGATTCAGAACTCAGTCGAAATATTCATTGTTCAGCTACGTTCAACTTGTAATATTACGACACACACAGCATTCGTTTATATTTTTTCTTTTTGTTTGTGTTTTCGTCGATCCCGTTTTTGACGGCATTGGTTTTAAGCGTACACGGATAACGTGCTGTTTGACTAACAAATCTGTCCGTTTTGTATCTCTGATCACGTCTCCGTTTGCATTCATATGCATAACACATAAAGTCGAAAAAGTATTTCTGGCGTAAATTATTTCTGCAGGTTGCGCGGAAACGTGATAGACATTCGAAAGGCGAACTATTAAATAACTAATATAGACACACGCCGCGTTTTGCATTAACGATTTGTTTTCACGTGTCGGGGCATATTTAGTCTTCGCGTGAACAATTTTCTGAAGTATCTCTCGTTACACGGTTCGTGTAAAGTCGAGCGATCTATTTTTGATCAACTGAGATCCACGGAATTGACGAGACAACGCTTAATATATTGAAATAATATAAAAATAATAGCATTTTAAAATGCTATTAATCATAATTGTCTCATTGTGTATGCACGTATACGAATAACATTCATATTTATTAGATTCTATTTGCAGTCGCTAGACCGCGGATCTTTATGCGAAATATTACATTTTCCGATGTAAATCATCAGGTTAAATACGCTCGCGCATAATTACCATCCGATCCTTCACAAAAAAAGAACACATACACACAGATCGTTACGTAAGTACTAATTAAGTTCATTTCTCACGGCACTCTGCGCGCTTTCACGGAATTTTTGAAAAGCGATTCGAAGCCAATTAGAACCGGCAAAAAGCATCTTCATTTCTTGCACGTTGTGTTCGCCTCTAACGTCACCCGAAATTTCCTACATCCGTGCCGTTTAAGAAGGCCTTTGAATCATTTTTCAAGTCCCCTTTTAGCCTTAAAAGTTCGAATATCGCCGCGTGCCGCCTGTCATATGGCTTTCTGAAAGGAACTTGCTTCGTTAGAGCATACTTGGGAAAATGAAAGAGTCTTTTCGAGTTGCGAAGCTCTTTGAGGAGAAAAGATAGCCGCGCACGAAAGTCTGTATTTAACCTGGGGTGAGACGGGCGGGCGAAGAAACGGGGGGGAGGGAGGGCAGATTCGAAAAGGTAATACGAATATTTCCGTTTATATCCGAACATATATTTGTGCGACGCATTCGACATTCGACATTCCGTTTTTGGTATTTCGACGATCAAAGCCGCTCGATACAGCAAATTCTCCCTAATTGTTCTCCCTAATTCTCGCTCAGATTGTGGACAATTTGGACAAAATGGACAATCTGGGAAGCGGAGACTATACCACTCGATTCAAAGGCAATTTCGGAGACCGTATGTAACAACTATAAAACTATATAACTATAAAAGACGAGCCGCGAGGCTCGAAGAATCGCGACTCAGTGTTCTCAGATCTGCCGGTTTCATTTCCGATCTCCGAACATTTCTGGGAGAAATTACTGCACACGTCGCATATTATATATCCTGATTAGAGTCACAAATTGAAACTTCCTGTACTTGGTTACGCAACGCGCGATTCTTCCGACGTTTCCACAAAAAAAAAAAAATTGACGATTGCATAGATCGCTGATTAATTCGGTTCCCTTTATTCGCTCGTGTTTACTGTCGCGATCTTTGGCCCAGCGAGTTGGCGGAAAGAAATCTGAAATGTAAAAGGGGAAGCACGGCAACTGTGTACAGCAACCAGCGACGCGTAATCGCGTTAAGTAAAAGGCTATTCGGAAGAAAAAGGAAGAAACGTTTACGACTTGTGTTCCCGGACTTGAAGTTGCTAGTTTTATAAATATGCGCGAAACTTCCGCATTTTCATTATGCCATTTATTCTCGTTCCCTTTTTGTGTACCTTCTTCGCGGGGGCAGATGATACAACGACCAATTACGTCGTGAAGGGAAATGAGTTCAAAGGAATGGCCTCTGTTATTCTTCGAGATTGGATGTTCTTAAACTGTAGATTTCGTAAACGATACGGCCACGGCTGTTGCGGTACCAGCAACTTAAATGATGCTTGTTGGAAGCTTTTCGGGACATACGTTCTGTGCCAAAACGGTACAATTCCGTTGCCATGACAAAGAAAGTCCTTGTTCTCCGCCGCGAAAGCTTTTACGGTACACGCTTCGCCGATTTACTCCGGCTTCTAAACAATTCCCAGCGTTTTGCGGGAATCACGTGGCCACACTTTTTAACCAAATTATTATCCTCGAGCAAGGAATCTCGTATTTAGCGAGTTCAAGCGACGGAATACAGTAGACTAGACAGAACAACATCATCTTTTCATAATGATAATTTAACCTATTTCAAAGTAGGAATTCAATTCTAAAAGAAGGACACGTTCTACGAAACTTTGCAATAGCAATTTGGAGATACGAATAATGTTTAATACTTTTAACACATTGTCGTTTGGATGCATTATCGTTTCTACTGTACACGATAGTCAATTAGAGTTCTTGTTTCTTTTTTCGATACTTTCAATTTATTCGTTCCAAAAGGAGAAAACAAGCTGCGACGTGTATCTCCATTTTCTTTTTTAATATCAATCCACCAGGGAGTATACTTTTTCATCAGCCACGCTCGTCTCACGACCTTCTGTAACGTGAATGATGGCTAAAGTATTATACGTTCAGCAACGACAGTCTCATAAGGCCGAGGCTCCAAGAGATCCCACCTCCATCAAAGAGATGTTACAGAGATTGCTATAGAATTTTGCGTTCGAGTAAATTTCTGCGTGTTTCTAGGATATTGCGAACCTAATCGATACATCGTTTCACGATTCAACGTAAAAATTATTACGCAAATAGAGGAGATAGTTTCAGTGGACGATTGAGTTTATGCTCTTCCGTCGCATACAGATTATAAATAAATTTAGATCGATAAATTTCGATTTCACCAGGCTATTTTTAGGCAATATTTCATTCGAATAATTATTCATTATTCGCAGTCAATTGTTCTAACCGTTTCTAGGAATACGTTGTTCGAATGGAGATTGTAATATTATTCCAACAATAAAATAAACTCATAATAAAATAAAGTAATAGCAATAAACCGTTCTCTTTTGACAGGGTTCTCTTTTAATGAACATTCTTTCTGAAATATTTTCGGTTAATTGCGATTGTTACCCAATAATTGACACTCTTTTTAATCACGTAATTTTCTAAAGGCACTGTCTTTAGCTTAATAAACTAATAACAATAAACCGTTCTCTTTTGACAAGGTTCTCTTTTAATGAACTTTCTCCCTGAAACATTTTCGGTTAATTGCAATTGTTACCCAAAAATGACACTCTTTTTAATCACATAATTTTCTCAAGGCACTGTCTTTCAGCAGCTCGAAATTTCGCCGATCTCTTCGATCCCATCAAACTTTGCCGCACAATAGTTACGCTTTATACACACTCCGCAGACTGACAACGATAAAGAACCCATCGAAACACGGCCATTTCTCAGCCGCTTCGATTCCCCTTCTCGTGCAAATTACTTCATCGGGCCGCGATCCACGATTTCAGGTTTTCCTGGTACGAAGCGATCGCGATAAATTGTCCGGCCTCCCGAGGCCCTCGACGATATTTCTGGTTATGTTCGCTAATTTAGACATTGCCTTCCAGTAGGAGGTTATATCTGATCGAAGTCCGCAACACGCAAATCCAATTTTCATCGACAACTTGTACTCGGCGTTGATCATAGCGAGCCGAGGCGAGTGACCGTCAATTTACATGGCCGCGCGCGATCGTATCGCGCGGGCCCGCGCTCTCCCGATTTCTAACAAGATCGTTCTTCGATTAGACTTCGATATTCGTTACACGCGGCCGCACGCGAACAATGACGACTGCATGCAGCTTGCCGGGAACATAAGTAGTAATACCAGCGTACGCGAGCCACTTGCATTTCTGCGACGTACGCGCGCGCCGGCCACGTCGATATCCACGCTGATACGTTCCTGTTCCACGAATTCGCGATCTCGTTCTCGCCAATATCGACCGGCAAAAATCTACTCGATCGAACGAATTAAGCCTTTAACGTTTACCAGATTCCGGGGATTTATGTTCGCGGCGCTGGACGCAAGAGAATCTTCATAGGGCGAGTGCGTGTATCACTGCGGCGACCCGAATACTGCGGTGTTTTACGACAGTAAGAAAACCTAACGCGTTTTATAGCGTGCAATCATCTAGAAACGAATCTCGTAATTTTGTATTTAATATCGATAATTCATTTATTGAATTATAATGTCCCCATTTCGAAACATACGTTTCAAGTGCCTGTTCCAAAATCGCAGCTTTTTTCGTAGGCGACCAGAATTAATATTCGGACGCGCGTAATTCGTTATTTTTAAGATATTATTTTATAATTGGAACGCGTATCGCGCTTTTATCATTGTCCCTGCTTAACCTTTCGTTTCGTTGAAAAGAGAAAGAAAAAACAAAATACCGCTCGCAGTCTAAGAATTCGTAGACCATGCCATATGATCGACAGCGCATAAACGAGTTTTTAAATAGCTGTCAATCAATCATAGTCATCGATACGGTCCTGATAGGTAATTCCTTCCTCCTTCCACTTTCAGGATGACATCAGATTTATCACCAATACAGCCTGAACTGTTACAGTTCATAAAAATTCCATAACGGAGGCAAATACAGGACACTGTTGATACAAGCACAGGTCATGCATGTGCTCGCGAAGTATGTATTCGGGGGATATTATATGATGTCGGAATACATTTTAAGTTAGCCCCGGAGTTTCAGATTTGTATACCAATTCAATGGCATTCGAACAAACACGAAGATTCTAGGCTGTTCAATGTCCAAAAGTTAGACTTATATTCGTGGACTTATATTGTTATATTATAGACTTATATTTATTATTGTTGTTTATATTTGGACTTATATTGCGGCTTATATTTATTACTTATATTTAGACTTATATTAGGGCTTGTATTTATGGACTTATATTGTTATATTATAGAGTTATATTTATTATTATTACTTATATTTAGACTTATATTAGGGCTTATATTTGGACTGATATTAGGGCTTATATTTATGGACTTATATTACTATATTATAAACTTATATTTATGGATTTATATTATTATATTATAGATTTATATTTATTACTTATATTTAGACTTATATTAGCTTATAGTATTATATTATAAACTTATACTTATATCTCTTATTACTTATATTTATTATATTCATATTTAGACTTATATATTAGGGCTTATATCAGGGCTTATATTTATTCCGAGTGGGCATAATTGAACAATGGAATATTTTTTCTTGCTGAAAGAGCACTCTTACATCCTCGGTGCACAACAGAAAAAGCAAAACGTGTCGAAAAAAGCTGCCTTCGTTCCCATATTTGACTGGACACCGAAATAAATAAATCGCACAGTTGATAAAAGAAACGAAGTCACTTTTCGAACAATCGAATAGGCATTGCTTCGGTAAATTGGCGCACCCAGATTTTTCAACATTTCATGTTTGTAGTAAATCGCGAAGCGAATAACTTCTAGAACAGGAACGCCCAACGTGTTGCCTAGCTGGTGCCGTTTCGAACGTGCGAAGAGCGAACATCAACAGCGGTGGCGCGCCGAAGGGTGACATTTTCGATTGCAGGGCTAGGTGTGAATTTAGAGAGCGGCGCGCACGTTGCTGTCGCCCTTCCTATAGCAGGGACAAACCGTCCAAAAGTCATTCCTCCACGGAAAAAATAGCGTGTTGCACGTCACTGTCCGCGAAACTAGAGAGGATGCTTCTTTTCCGAGTGATTTGATACAATTTATATTGTTTCCGTACATCGATTTCTTTCATTAGCCGCGGCGTACGCTTCGAAACTAAAAATATTTTGCACACAATTACTCTCTGCTAAAATATTCGGTCATTTATTAAAACGAAATTGGTCAACAGTTCTGAGAAACCGTGATCGTCACGATCTTTAATTGCTTGCAGCTCTTTGCAACGTTGTCTTTGTATTAATAAATAATATATACATAATAAATATGATTATTATATATTTTAACAATATATTATATTTCTTAATAATTATACGATATGATATATGTGTAATAAATAATCTAATAATATAATGTAACATAGAAATATCATTGGCAACAGCACAGTACGTTTGTTATTTCATAGACTGGAAAATAATAAGAATTTGCCTGGAAACGGAATAAATAATCAACCAGCCACCGTTTCAGGTAGATTTTAAGGTTGACTCGGCGTTCCTCTTTTCCAGTTATTTTCGTTTAAATGCTGCAATTTTTAAGTTAATACATGCGACATCCAGCGAACTTCCTTCGCGAGCGTTTCCGAGGAAAACACGTGAGCCAAAAACTCATTTCGTCTGTCAAAGGATTTCATAATGCCGAAAACAAATTTAGAGCGTCTCGTTCTTTTTCGTAAATATTTGAAAAATATTTTTACTTCCTCGAAAACCCTCGTGGCCAAGCTCTTTCCGACTCGCTCGAAATTCTAAGTGCGATTTGCACAGTTGCACGTTTATAATTTCTTTAATTCATAAACGAATCGTCGACGGCGAAGTTTCGGCCTAAAACAAAATTGCTCGCTAAACGTACTTATAACGTATATATAATAATCGTTAAATGCGCGGAGGCAGGGGCTTCTTATAAAAGCCTTTATTGTCGGCTCCGACAACAACGTGATACACTGGTCCGCGTAATTCAAGGTACTAGAATTTATGGATAGCACGGGAGTACCCATTATTATTTATCGTCGTTCGTTGAAGCTGCGGTCGTAGATCAATGCATAAAGTATTGGCTATCAGAGCGCCGTTATGCTATCGTGCTCGTTGTCAGTATCGCTTATGAGTTCCCATTGTTCGAGCTTGTGTTAAAACAATTTATTTGGTAATGTGGAAAATAATCTGCGACAACCAGTTCCGTGGTTGCTAACAATCTTCTCCGTGCTTTCTCTAAATATTAAGTCACATTAAGGATGAAATTCACGCTTTACTCTATAATTTTATCATAAAATCTGCGCATTTCATACTTAACGACCTAAAACTGAACTTGGTTAAATGAAAGGCTAGTAATAACTTATTGATGTGTTAATAGTAATAATAGTAATAAGGTAATAATAATATAATATTATAATGTAATAATAGTAATATAGTTAACTGTAATGATAATGGTAATAATACGTTAATAGTAATAACTTATTCTGTGACAGAATGTTATTCTAATATATTATTATATATTATAATATTGTCATCAATTTTTAAGCATTGGGGTAATAATAGTAATAATGTAATAATAATATAATATTATAATGTAATAATAGTAATAGTTAACTGTAATGATAATGGTAATAATATATTATTATATTATTATATTATTATATTATTATATTATTATATTATTATATTATTATATTAATATATTATTATATATTATAATATTGTCATCAATTTTTAAGCATTGGAGTAAATTTAGGTACACGATAAGCATCAGTTTTCTTTCCCTTTTAATAAATTATTGCAATCGAAAAATTTCTAATCGTAGTAAAGAAAATGGCACGTCAAGGGGTTAAGGAAAATTGCCAGTATGTAGAAGAGGACGATAAAACGTGTCTCGCGATATAGAATCGTTACAAGAAAAATAATCCTGTCAAGAGCTGCACCGTTTACCCGCGAGTCGACCAACGAGAAAGAAATAGCTCAAAATCAACTTCATGTCTTAAATAGAAATCGACGCTTGCTTATTCGCGCCCGCGATAACGTTGACTGCAACGAGTTCGGGGGGTGCAAAATGCCAAATCATTCCGTTTTATGATAGATCGTATAATCACGATGCCACGAAGAGTTAGGATGAACCCGTGTTTATGCTAGCTCGCAACCTTCTATAAAACGGAACGACCGACATTTACGTGCTGCCGAAATCTTCGCGACAAACGTCATCGTATCGAACATGGAGAACAGTGTATAGGGTGTCCCAAAATTCCGGGAGATGAGAGTTCCTGACGTCGTTTGAAGTATCTTTTTCCTTTCCAAAAATTTCCTCCGAGGCGTCGTTAACGAGTTATTAACGAGAAACAGTGACCAATGAGAAGTGGCCCGGTCCATTTCCGGTGATTGGCTCGGCCGCTTTGCGCCGCCTCGCGTCAGCCGATCTTGCCTCTCATTGGTCAATGTTTTTCGTGAATAACTCGTGAACGAAGCCTCGTAAAACATTTTCGCTGAGGAAATAGTTACTTCAAATCATCCGAGGAATCATCCCTTTCCAAGCATAGGACATTAAATATATAATACAATATGCGACACCATAAATAATTATAAGACACTCAGTAGAACTCCGCTTCAGCAAATTGAAAGGATCTTCGTATCCTATTGATTGGCGAATAAAAAATATAAGTAAAGAACGAGACGTTCAATTATGTCGCCGAGTGATCCTCGAGTTTTTATTAATCCCGCGAACGAAGCTCTTTGCGCAACGTCGACGGATACATGATAGAGCTTGTCAGTTTCAGACGGTATATAATACCGTGATTACTAAATTATGTTCTACCGTAATCACGTGCTGCTTCAACCGGGACATGCGGATGGACCGGGCGACGTAGCTACCGAAGCAGCATTGATCATTGAACCTCCTTGATATAGATTGGCTCAGTCCGATCAGATAGGAGTTCTAGAGGGAATCCTTGAACCAATACGAGATCGTCTTACCTATTAGCGCAGCAGCGTTGCAGACAATGCGGTGGTGAAAGTAACGTTGCGAACTCCGACAGCAAGAGAGGAGGAAAAATGTATGTGAATTGAAATATGTACATTCTCTATGCAAATGGAGGAAATTCACCCTAATTGACGTTCAGATTGTACACAAAAATGGACAATCTGAGAAAAGGAATACGATTATTCGAGCCTTGCGGCTCATTTTTATAGTTATTGATAATCTAGTAGTACAACTAAATAGAAATCTCTATAAATAACTCCAAATGACTGTAACTAACTGTAGGTTAGTTAGTATAATTATGGTATAACTATAATCATTTATCGCTAACTATAATTATCTATAACTAAGTATAAATATCCACAGCTAATTATAACTAATTATGGGTTAGTTATAATATAACCTTGACGTAACCTTGACATAACCTTGATATAATATAACCATAACATAATATATATAATATATATATAACCTTGACATAACCTTGACATAACCTTGACATAATCTTGACATAACCTTGACATAACCTAGTCTAACTATACCTATAACTAAGTATAACTAAATGCAACTAACTATAACTAACTATATCTAACTGTAACCAACAACTAACCAATAACTAACTATATTTAACTATAACTATCGATTGTCAACAACTATGGAAACGATCCTCGAGGCTGGAACAATCGTACCTCCATCACCCAAATTGTCCATTTTTGTTTCCAAGCTGAGCGTCAATTGGAGAGGATTTACTGTATATGCAACGCTCTCATCGATCGCCCACGTCCTACGCACTCGTTGTCCATGTAGTGGACAGCATTTGAGCACTGTCTTCATTCAACATAAATATCTCGAATATCTCGATCGAACCATTTGATCCGGTGAACTTTGAAATAAAAAAGAAAGTATGAAAAACGAGAGATCAATCAATAGGTAACCCTTAGACCAATATTTGATCAGCAATTTCGCAAATTACATTCTGCATGACAGGACACAAACAAATCGGTAGTAATTTCGTTCTTTAATAATAAGCTAAATAATAAACTAGATAAACCGAAAGATTGAGAAATAATTTATCATACAATTCGAACGCTTAATTTTCTAACGAAAGCACATGCCACGCGAATGTTAATTATTTTCGCCATTAGTTTATTAGTGTATACGGTATATTTTATATATTGTTAGTTTTAATAATAATAAACTAGGTAATAAACTAGCTAAACTGAAAGATTGAGAAATAATTAATGATAGCATTCGAGTGCTCTTCGATCAGGTTATCTTTTAATCCCGAGAACTCGAAAACCGACGCGATCGATTTCTTCGAAATACCGTGATCGGCGTCTGTGCAAAACCGAGTGGATTAATTGATTATTGTCGAGTGGCGCGAATCGATCCGCGAAATGAATTTCACATATCACGGAACACTAGGCGCAATTCGAAGCTTATATACGTTAACGGATGAACGATAGGGACTTGCTGTCCTGTCCTATCCCTCTCGATTACATTCCTTTGATTCCGTATAGGCAGCAGGAAATACGAGATCGGTAACGCGTGTCGACAGATATATAGGGATGATTACACGGCTATCGTCGTTGAACGCCCCGTTTACGGAGCGGTACTATTTGTTCATAGCACACACGGACCAATTAAGGCTTATGTGCTTTTGTCTCCTTTGGGCGGGCAAACTGACCAGGGCCCGTGTAGCCGCGCTGACTCTGCAGAACACGATGTCATGAGTGGAAGTTCGTTTGGAACCGGCCGGGCCTCGAGAGCACCGAAATTGGAAGGTGATGTGAATATAATTGTGGTGCTCAAATGTTCAAGAGCCTTGAATTAATTTCGACCAGGTGAAATTGGCTCGCGCGGCACAAATATGTGCTAACGTTTCTACGAAGCCAGTTGCCCGTAGACAATCGCTTTTTCCAACTGCTTCATTATAGGTTTCTCCCTCCTCTCCCCAACCCAAGGCGCAACATTCGCGACGGTGCGAAGACGTGGAATATTTCTCGTTTATCGGCAATAAGTTGTCAAGAGTAGGAATTTTAATTATTCGAAATACTAATCGTCGAATGGTTATGAACAATCAAGTCTCTTAATTTTTAATTTTCTTCTTCATTTCTTTTCCTTTTTTTGTGCGTTGTATCGCAGTCTTTCGATCGTGGCTACTGTGTTCGTCGACGAAAAAACTTGTTTAAATTAAATCACTTGAATTTGTTTTAGACGACAGAGGAATTAGTATGTTAGACAGCGACTAGAGTGCTTTTCTTTAATTTTGCTGTTACTTGTAAAGAATAATACTTTTATTAATAATAGATTCTGATACGGTTACTATACAGGGTGTCCCAGAAACGACTCGCAATCCTGTATACAGGAGCTGGAGTGTTTCGTTATTTAAAAAAAACGTAGAAACTATTGAATTAGTTTCCGCTATATAAAACGATTCGAACGAACCGTTTTATTTTTATGGGAAAGGGCGATTGAAACTTTAAAAACTGGAAACTCCGACGTACACCGGTATATGAAGCGATCTTGAACGACTGTTTCATTTTTGTGCAACGTAACGAGTTAAATTCGTATCTGAAAACGACTAAAAAATAACGGAACCAAAAAAATGCATAATAGAAAGTTACGAGTGCAATTAGTCGCGAGGAATATTTTGCACACTTGGGCTACGCGATTAATTGGAAATTCGATATTTCTGGTATCAGTGAATGCTGTAATGAGAAATTTCGCAGGGCAACATTTCCTTTAGATTTGCTTTACAACAGCAAAGCAAGAAATGCAGCATGTTCTTTAAGAACGCCGTTTACGTTACTCTGTGCGATTAAGTCGGTCCCGTTGGACTTATTGTATATATATTATTAATAATAAAAATATAATAATATATCATATAATATATAATATACAAAAACTGGAATAATTGAGAATAAGTCGGAGCAACAAAAGAGTTACACCGCGTCGTTCGGTAAGAAGGGATCCGTTGGAGGCCGCAAATTTCTTTGCGCAGCAAATTAGTTGTGAAATGAAATCATCAGACGATGTTTGTACAATACAAGTATAGAGCCGTGAATGCAGATTTACTTGGTCAAAGGCTGCTGCCTCCGCGAGTAGCTTTTCCATTACGTTTACTTGGACGTTTTATTTTGAAACTCTTTGACCTAACCTCACTCGCGTATAGCCCCCACCCCCCGGTTTCTCCTCGCTATGTCGTGTTAAAATATAGTCTGAATCTCTCTCGCCACTTTCCATTCCATTTCATTTTCTCGCGAAAGTTTATTTATTCATTCCTGATCAATTCACATATTTCATTCACTCGAACTCGTAAGGCACATATATTTTCTTCTTCATTTATTCAGCAAATCTCGAGAGATCTCTGTGTACATGTGTACATCCTCGGATCGTCCTGGATCGTCCTGCATACGGCATTTGGATTCATTCATATGTATCCGTTCTTTTTATCATTTCTCTTTTACACGTGTCTCTTTGCTATTCGTTGATTATGTGCTATTCTTTCGTTTCTGCTGGCTTCTTTATGATACTGTTATATTGAACCAGTTACTGTGGGCTGCTCAATTACTGTGCCTTCAGTTTAGTTTCAAGTATAATCAACTTTATATTTATCGATTTAGATATATTAATTGCGAGTATAGTAATTAATAGCAGAATTGCGAGTAGATTAGTATAATATACAACAATATAGCCTACGATTTTTTTAATATATCAATTCTGTAATTTTTCACAAGCATTTAAAGTTGATTTTTCGGGATAAAGCTGCTTTTCCTTCAAGCTGCGGCCATTTCAACGATTATTAAATTTTTCTAATATTATATTTGTAATAATAATAACCATATTTTCAATAATAGTTCCCAGTTTACGTTAATAGTTAGCAAAATGTTCTTTTTCTTAATTCAGACGTCTACGAGAATGGTTTTCGGAAACAACGAATAGCGTCGCCATCTTGTACGCCATCTTCGCTTTCCAAAAAATAGCAAACCAAAGCTGAAACTTGGATTTACATTCCCCGAGAAAGATTCAGTAATTGCTTATAACAAAAAAGCCTATAAAAAATTCCCAAGCATTACCTATTTCTCGAGGCCTCGGGGGTGGCGTCCTCCCTCAAGATTCGCACACATCAATTTTTCCAGAGCAACACATCCGTGTGTTCTCTCCGAAATGTTTTCTCTTATCTCGTTCTTAAGCTCTCAGAAATTTATTCGGGGAAATTCTTGCGCGTCGAGCTGTCCGTCCACCCCCTGCTGTGGCACACTTTTATCGTTCGCATACCCCCGGACCTTTTCCCCGGTGACACCGAGATTCTCGCGATCGTATCATCGCGATAAGTCTTCGAATTACAGCGAGACCGTTATTGCGAACGGATAGGCCCTTTTTGGACGGCTGTTATTGGCGGGGCCCGGGGTGCGCGCGATAATATGGCATACAGGACGCGCATACCGTCGCCTAATGGCGCGCTCTGGGTGCCACGTGGTTCCTTCTCCTTGTCGCAGGACACCGCGCGGCCATATCGGCGGACGGAAACCCGAAACGACACGATTTCGTTTCGTCGATGCGTCCTGAATTCGTCCTGAGAACCGATCTGGTTCGAACGAAATAATAATTCTTTAATTAAAATAGTAATTCTTTGCTGCATCGATTTCTCCGAATTTCCATCGATAATCATCACGCTGTTTCGGCAGTGTTATTCTTCTGTCAGCAAGTACAGCTTCCGATCTAGCATTTCAACAATATTACGACGAGAGAAATATACCGCACCGGTAAAAGGTGCATTTGCATGGCACGCTATGCCGCGAGCGTCGAGGAACGAAAATTCGAGATTTTTCCTAGTTCTCTGTTATCAAGAGTCAGCGGTTAGCCCTCGATGTCCATTTCCGCCGGGATATACACACGCGGGAGATCCGTTTTCCTCCTCCACGATAAATCTTACACCTTGTAATTAAGATAAGAACAGCACGAATGTGCTCCGAAAGAATTTCTGTTGCTGGATAATTAATGAAAACGCGTGATAAATTCAACAGCGGCGCATGATGAATGCGCCGAGTGTTATTTATCTGAAACGGGCAGACACGGAAAAGTCGTGCGAATCTATAATTAAACGTGAACGATGAAAAACTAATGAGCGATCTTTGAAAATATATTTTATATTTTTAGGTTAGAAGGTGAGAAACACACCGCGAAAGTGCATCGAATTTGCTTTCGGATAATGTTGATAGCGAATTATCAACGAAAAACAGTGACCAATGAGAGATCTCGTACAGCTGACGCCCCGCCCTCGCGACCACTGCCACTGCGTCAGACGGCCGGCGCGGCGCGGGATTGGCCGCAAGGCGGAGCGCCGGCCGCAATCGTTCTGCGATTGGTCAGTGTTTTTCCTTAATAACTCGTAAACAAAGCCTTGTAGAACATTTTCGCTAAGGAAAAAGTTACTTCGAATGATCCAAGGAACCCCTCATTTCTCGCTTGTACAATAATTTTGAGACACTCTGCATAATATTTCCGTTGAAATTGCACGAAGAACAGGCACCAAGAGTTCGCACCGAGAGCTGGCACAATAATTCCAGGACACCCAGTATATACATTTCGTTTCGACTCGAAGCAAATTGGATTATGAAGGGTTAACACATCGCACCGTTATTCGATGCACAGGAATAACGAGACACCGCGAAGCACGACCAGAAATCTCAATCACAGAACCGGCGAACAAGTTACGAACAGGAATGACGCGGTGTCTAGCTCGCTATTTCAGGCGAATGGATTAAAGCGTAGCTAGAGTTTCGTTGATAAAAAAATGGGGGGGGGGGCGAAGTGTGCGATGCGTTGATCCGTATTTTTGTTTCTTTTTTGGTTTTTTGAAATAAAGACTTGCATAACGTAATGGAAATTTTTCGTAGAAACTCGGCGGTAAGTAAATGACATTGCCTCAAATTACCAACTACAAGAACTTCTCCGAATCTAATCAAAGAACAAGAACTGCGAATAGCTAAGGGAGAGCCGTGTTATAAGCCCAGCTATGAACGCCAGGATGCATTTGAAGCAGCCTGGAAATTTAGCAGTGGATTTCCAGTTTGGTGGCACAAATTGCAAGTTGCCGTCTCTTTCGCGCGCGCACAGTTTGGACCTGAATGGAAACTACGATTTTCAGGGAGAATTCAAGTCGGATAGGGTACGGCTAGTGGATTAAACAATTTATCTTCCGCGTCTCGTTCAAACCGACAAATTTGTGTTTTACTTGAACTTTTAATAAGCCTTGCTTGTCGAAACTAGATGTAAACTATCAACTGCGGTTCGATTGAATATGAATTATATAAGTATGAGTTATATAAATATGAATTACATAAATATGAATTACATAAATATGGATTATATAAATATGAATTATATAAATATGAACTACATAACTATGAATTATATAAATATGAATTATATAAATATGAACTACATAACTATGAATTATATAAAAGCCTGTCAACAATAAAAAAAAGGTACCTCGCGAAATAAAAGAAAGATCATGAAATACCGGAAGGAAAGAAAATTATTGACTAGAATAACAATAAATGATCACAGAGTGAATTCTTCGCAATTGTTCCCTCAGCTCGCAAACAAAACCGGACAATTTGGGAAGGGAAAGGGCGCAATCCTCGCGAACATTCGATCGCAGCCGCTGAAATTGACAACACGGGAACACCGGAAACAAAAGTTTCGAGACTCGTTGCGTACCGATTACAAACGGCGATTGTTCGGTGAGCCTGTGTTTTTTTGTTTCTCGATTGCGGATAAACGGTCGAAATTTCACGGGGAAAGAGAACATCGAAAATGGCATTCTTAAGCAGGAGCGAGTGTAGCCTCAAAGAGTAACTTCATGGATTGTTGAATTCGTGCCGAGATACCGTCAGTATCTGGTAGACTTTGCCGCCCTTTGTAGAGATCTCCTGAATTAACAATTGGCCTTTGATGTTTAAGTTATGCGGTATGCCCAAGTGGAATGAAATCCGTTTTAGCGGTGTAGAACTTTCGAGGAGCCGGTTCTTGTAATAGAAAACTTCGGATACGCGTACGTGGATAATCGATATCACGGATCTCGTGCGGATCACTCGTTTTTCCATGCTGCGAGAAACACGAAGGAAAATCGTTATTATTATTATTCCCGAGTATACGGTAATATGTCTCTCTAGTTATTCGAGGCCTTGCGGTTTGTTTTTATAGTTACGAATTGTCAAGAACTATAAAAACGAGCTATAAGGCTCGAATAATCGTATCTCCTCTTCTCAAATTATCCATTTTAGTGGGCAATCTGAGCGTCAGTAAGGGAGACATTACTGTATATCGCCGAAGATAGTTTACTGTGCCCTCTCGAACCAATCTTTGCGCGTCGGTCGGCGCAAAGACAGGTTTCGCGATAATTTGTCGAAATGCGAGCGTAATGAATACGCGGTTTTAAATTATTCCCGGTGCAGTAAGTTTCTTCCTCGGCGTGCTCTGCGCAACGCTAAGATCTCGACCAACATTCTGCAGTGGAAACAAGCTATTTCCGGCGCAGGCAATTGTTGATCGTGAAATATTTTACAGCGTATTTGTAAACGTCACTACCTTTTGCGAAACGGGGGCCTGAGCGTAATTGTGGAACGGTAAGGGACGGCAATTAGCAGGTTGCCTAATGGCGGAATGGTAGGAAGGAAACGGGCGAGCGTAGGGTGAAAGGAAGAAACGGGAGGCGAATAGGAATGAATAAGCGGGGAAAGAAGAAAGGAGGGAATGTTGATGCGCATTTACCAGAGACCGATACAATACCCTCTGCGCTTTTACATCGATGCTAGCCTATGCACGCGTACAGATTCGCGTGTCTTGAAGGGAACGACGTTGCACATTTCGAAAGAAAGAGTACTGGAAATTCTCCCCAATTTTCCTTCAGCTTGCGAACGAGAATGGACAATTTTTGGAAGAGTGGATGCGATTGTTCGAGTCTCGCGGCTCATTTTTATAGTTGCCGATTGTTAACGCGTCCACTTCAAACAAATACAGTAACAAATGATTTTTTGGTTTATTATATTTCGAGTCGATGAACCTTTTATTCATTTTAACGCTAACGTTTCATCTCGATTGCTATAATCTAATATCTAAGTAATTAAATACGTTCTTCGAATAAATATTTTATTAGACAATATTTATTGTATTTAATTTGTATTAAGAGCAATATATCTCTCAAGGATTCTGTTATTACGATTCTGCGAGCTTCGCGGCTCATTTTTATAATTGTCGACAATCGGTCACTATAAATATCGGTAAAATATATATAAAAATTCAATATATATATAAATCGATAACTATATATAATAATCGTACCATCTCTTCCAAAATTGTCCACTTTTGTCTGCAAGCTGAAGGAAAATTGGGAAGAATTACTGGAAAAGTATCGCAATAGTCATCGAACTCGACCCCTCAAAAATTATTAAAAAAAGCCCCATTGCCTCTAGATCGCGGAAACCATTGTTCACGTCGATCCTCTCCCCGTTTTAAAAACCACCATTACAATTCCATTATAGAATTCGATGAGAATTTGCATAGAACGCTGCGGGTTCCGTAATTTGCACAAACGTTTCATTGCTTCGGGCAAGCGTAGCGAATGAGAGAGAGAAAGAGAGAGAAAAATATTTTCCGGTGAACTACAGACGACGGAGAATCTTTCATCGATCGCATCCTGAGGAGACAGCACGTTTTTTCCATTTGTATTCCTTGTCGGCGGCCGGTTCATCGACTGCGATGCTTCTCGCGGAGATTTCGAGGGGAGTTGGTACGCTTTTAACGACTATTTCGAGAGAGAGAGATAATCCGGGTCAGAAGAAGAGTCCGCGTGAGACATCGTGGATATTATTTATCGCGAAATTCCAGCAGATTATCTGCGCGCAGGGGGGTGGTAATATCGAAATTAAGGAAACGTTCGAACGATTTCTAGCGGCGCGGCATGATGAATCGTTCGGGTGATCAATATATCCCACGGAATATTTGTCACACCGCCGAGTAATTGCTGAATCTCGAACGTTCAACGAAGCATTAATCATGACTTCTAACCGCGTTCTCATTGATTTATAAGCTTATTATCGGGCCTGCGTGCGGCCCGATATTCTAAAACTCGAGAGGCAACTATTATAAAACGCGGTATTATTTCGATGCACGGTTAAATTCTTCCCAAAATTTTCTTTCAGATTGTAAACAAAAAAATGGACAATTTGGGCCGGTGGGGTCCTTAAAACGCTGCCACCCCAGCCCCCTCCCTTACAGAACTTTTTCATAAGTTACATTGGAATTTATTAAACGTGGAATTCCTTGAAAAAGTTTTGGTGTTGTAGTATCCAATGGGAACATGAAAGTCTTATCTCTCATTAAAAGTCTTAATTTGACTGGCATCGATAAGATTGAAGATAAAATAAAATTGATGATAATTGAAAATAAATAAAATTGAAATCTCCATGAGAGGAACAGATAGCATGGATTAATATAAAATCAAATGCCAAATTTTGTTTAATGATTAATATTATGACAGTATTATAACCGATTTATAGAACTATTTTAAGTCCTACAAGGATTTTCTTGCGAGATTGAATCGATTTTCTCTGTTCAATAGTTCCAACAAAACTATATCGCCTGTGTTTCGATTTCATGTTTTAATATTTTTTATTATAGTATCACGTAATATTCTTACAAATAAATCTAGCACATATTAATTGTTCGATTTATTTCGTAGGGGTGGTTTGCTCGATGACGAATCCGTTCCAATGCAGCTTTCAGTGCACATATTTCCGAATATCTGATCGACGAGAACATTTATCGAGAAAGTTACAAAAAAAGCTGAGAGCAGAGTCAACTAATAAAATCTGCCGCAATGGAAGAAAAGAAATCGCCGACGTTCTCCGACAGTTGTCGGCGGTGCGGTGCGAACGAACTGTGTGCGGTCAAGCAGAGTTAAGAATGAAACGCGATGTCGGGCGTGATATTTTACGTTTCTCGTAATTGAGATTTCTTGATAAATAAATACAGAAATGTTTCTGACACGTTGCTTCCACGGGGCACGACGGGGGTGTGCTTCTTAAGACGTAACTGAAAGCATTAGCGTCGCGTGCACTCGCGGATGCAATTTTCTTCTTGGGGAACGCGATGAAAATGCACTTTTGTCTACCTACTCCGATCCGTTCGAAATCTCTCCGTACACCGGACACAACGAAACGGATTGTTTCCTGCGACAGGAATTTCTAAAAATCTGAAATTCAAATCTCAACTTCAAAAAAATCGATCGCCCTACGATCGATACGAATTCGGAACGTCGCGAGCGACGTTCGCACATCTATCCGATCAAATTCACCGTTAAATTACAATCTTCTGTTCCGTTAGATATACTTTAATTAATTTAATCCCCGTGCGAAGCAACTCCGTGGACTGTGAATAAAGTTCCAACGCGTGACGGTTCGCTTAAACTAGTTAGACGTGCAGAATCCTCTCTAAAGTATTCCTTATGGCGAATTTAATAGAATTCCCTCTGACCTTTTGGTTGTTGCACGAGAAAAAAACAGGAGGCACCGAGGATGGTATTGGAACAAGCTATTGGGCGATCATTGTTTTGAAAGCTTCCGTGTACAAAATTAATGGAAATATATCAGAGGCTATTGTATTTCTAATAAAGTAGTAGATTAGCGACTCATTTCCATGGAAGACTAATTATAAATTCAATTCGATTTACAATTTCTGTAATAGTAGTAGTTCTATACTCCCCTCTTCCCAAATTCTCCATTTTCGTTTCCAAGCTGAGCGTCAATTAGGGAGAATTTATCGTGTAGAGTAATATCGCTAGGAAATGCCAAATTTCGGGTTGCCGTGAATTTCTTCGCGCTAGTCCTACGCCTGTGTAATCAATTGCCACGTCGATGCTAAGGTTCCACGGAGTTGGTCGAGCTTGCGATGCGATACGCGACGCGGATTCCCGGAATTGCCTTTGAATCGTAATTACCGTTCGATTATTAGAGACCCTCGACAAGCATAATATTCTTATTAAATGGCGACGGTCGAATAAGAAAGACGGGGGATAGACGGGGCAGCATGGTACGTTTCTCCATCCCTATGGTGTTATCTGGCATGATGGCTCGAAACCAAATGGCCGTCAATGCCAGCAACCAACGGGGAAACCAATAAAACACACGTGGCGATAAATCGCGCGTGGTCGCACGGGCGTCGTCGAGCGGGCAATAATGGGTGCCTCGTGGCCGGGCAAGCCGTCCTGCACCCGGAAACCGGGAAGGGTTACTTTCAGGTTCTGCGTATATAGCGAGAGACTCCAGTGCGGTTGGTTGTTCGTCCGGAAGTAGCCGTGTACTGGGCCACTGGTTGATCTATTACATGTCGTTCTAACCTGCGCGGCTCGTACAGCTCCTGCAAAACTGCTCGCCACGAACGAGTCTTGTCCGACCACCTTACCATCCCTCCCATATCATAGTCACGTGTCGCTACTGCTGCTCGCTGTTCTCAGTTTCTTTCACCGGTTCGATGTGCTTGACGAGTATACTCGTCGTGGAGAAGTGGCGGTATTTTGTGACACGACGAGTATACTCGTCATGGAGAAGTAATAGTATTTTGTGTCACGACGAGTATACTCGACATGGAGAAGTAATAGTATTTTGTGTCACGACGAGTATACTCGTCACGGAGAAGTAATAGTATTTTGTGACACGACGAGTATACTTGTCACGGAGAAATGGTACTATTTTGCACCGTGACGAGTATATTCGTCACAGAGAAATGGCAGTATTTTGCGTCGTGAGGAGTATACTCGTCCTAGAGAAGTGACAGAATTTCCTGTCACGACGAGTATACTCGTCACGAAGAAGTGACAATATTTTCTATCATGACGAGTATACTCGTCAAAGTAGCACAGTCGTAAAAAGTACAGTAGCATACTCGTAAAAAGCAGTGATCATTGACTATCGAAATTGTAATTTTAGTTAGGTTTTTTTAACAGTTTTCGCAATAGTTTCTTTGCCTATACGGAATTCTAATCTTATTTGTTGTACGCTCTTAATCGGTTTGCTATTAATTATAATATTCGAATCTCCGTGTCCTAATTTTGTAGCAATTTACAGAGGAATAGATTATCTTTCGCGCGACTTTCCAGCTACTTTTGAAAATGACGAAACGGCGGCTCGTCGAAGACAGAGTTTTCTCTGCATTGCTGATAATTTTCTCGAATGTAATTGAGTAGAAATTTCAAGTTAAGAGGACGAAGAGTTTCGAAGATTTACGGGATGCAAGGTCGGTCGGGGGCCATAGTTTCGTGGAAAATACGATCAAAGTTTCAAATTAACATTTATCTTTCCTAAGAGTTCCTTCTACCACTCGCACTCTGCGCGACTGCTATTCTACATCTCGGTGATGGGAAGAACCGAATTCATCGTTCAACGAGAACCCATTATGCTTTAGATGCATTTTCGATCTATATTAAGTATTCTAATTTCGAACAAATAGAATCGTCTGCTGCGAGGTCGAAAGGGAGAACGAAATGTGATCGGACAAGCTTCCTCGGACACCAAAATTTGCAGTACGGTAAATTCTTTCTAATCTTTCTTCAGCTTGCAAGCGAGAATGGACTAGCTAATTATTTCTAAGCTTTATTATAATTTTTGCTCATTCATTTATTATTATATTATTACTATAATTTTTGTTAGCTTTATATGATCTAATCTTTCTTCAGCTTGCAAGCGAGAATGGGCTAGCTAATTATTTCTAAGCTTTATTATAATTTTTGCTCATTCATTTATTATTATATTATTACTATAATTTTTGTTAGCTTTATATGATCTAATCTTTCTTCAGCTTGCAAGCGAGAATGGGCTAGCTAATTATTTCTAAGCTTTATTATAATTTTTGCTCATTCATTTATTATTATATTATTACTATAATTTTTGTTAGCTTTATATGATCTAATCTTTCTTCAGCTTGCAAGCGAGAATGGGCTAGCTAATTATTTCTAAGCTTGATTATAATTTTTGCTCATTAATTTATTATTATATTATTACTATAATTTTTGCTATCTTTATATGATCTTTGCGTAATTGCATCGACGGTGTCACATAAGCTGACAAATAAGGAAATGAAATTACAGTCGCGAGCAGTCGCTCGCGAAGCAGTAACTACCGTCTATTGTACCTAAGCGAAAGCGAAAGTGATCCGTGAAATGAACCGCAGGCAAACTAGGCTCAAGAGTGACGAGCGCTTAACGAACCCATTGATCGTCGCATCGCATTACGACATGTCATATCGAAGATTATGACACATGAATCCCGGCTCGGCCGAGCGATAAACCGTGTTTAGACGCGCCCGTGTTTCCGAAAAACACAACGCGACAAATCGATGCTCCAATGTTAATTTGACAAAATACCTCGCACAGCATTCTCCCCGTTGCGCCAACGCGAGAATGATTGCAAGAACCGAAAGATCGCGACTCTGGGTGTTCTAAAAAAATGTCTCTCGATCTGGAAATACAGGGTTCCGCACCCTGAACCTCGCCGACGCTATAAAACAGTAAAATTTTCCGCGGAACGCCTTTCCGCGCATCAACCGTCGCAATAACCAAAACCATTCTCCATAATCTGAACCCTAGACATCCTAAGCCTCGAGCCATCCCATAAACCTCGAAAGGGGCACTCCTCGAATCTACGCTTTCTTTATCTTGAAATTGCGTTTCCGCGCCGTCATTCGCGTCGCGCGAACGAAACAGCAGATATTTTTTATTTAGCATATTACTTCTATTTACACGAATAACTGTAAATAACCATTATTTAACCATAACGCATAGAAACGCGTCGCCCTAACGAATGCATCGTTTGAATCGTCGTTCCATGCACCGATGAAAACTGTCTTTATATTCTCTCCATTTTAATTATCATTTTTGCAATATGTTTTTCGCGCGTTGTCCAGCAAACTGGTCCTTCCAAAGGTCTTTCCTTCGAAAAAGAGTCAACGTTTAATAAGTTATTCCGTTTCAAAAGGTGTTCGCATACGTTCCGTTTCCAAGTCTCGCCCACGCGAATGTACAACTCGCGTTCAAATTGTCCCACGTGTTCGGAAAACGTGTTGTTCCGCGGAATTTGCGATCCCACATCGAGCGCGAGGCTCCGCTTCCGAGATATTCGTAAACACTACTCTAGGCCTTGCTTGGTATAAGTCCAAGTCTGCTTGAAGAAACTGCTTCCGTTCCGCGTTGAAGTATCGGCTTACCGAGCACAGTTAACAGTAGAAGGGTAGACGCTGGTAGGACAAGACCAAGGAAGACAAACGATCCGGGAAATGTTTCGTATGCTATCCGAGCTCCGCCCATTCTATGTGGTGCTCGTTCGCCGCAACTTTTACTTACTTAGCTATTACAGATTATAGCAGAGGATCGAATAGATTATGGCGGACGCTAACGACTACGAGGCGATTTTTTTCTGAACCTGCCCGGAGCTCGCCGAAGAAGAAAGATTCCGGTTAATGGGACTGTTGCGTTCGTGTTGCCTTTATTCGAGTATGGTCGCAGAATCAAAACCCCTTAACTCTTTCATTTCTGATTTTCTGCCACACGAATCGAACGCGTTCTTCTTAACAATTTAGTTCCCGGTTGATACAATATCTCGAATGCTGCTTGATCGATTCTCTCAAAATTCCTGGAGCATATTCGGCAATCTTCTGTTAGCGTATGAAACAAATTTGTTAATAATCCGTCGCTTTTTGATCGAATACTTTGTACCAGCATAAGCTTAAACATCTTGATTATCTTCATCAAATTTTCAAGAAAGCTACGCGCATTGGCCTTCGAAATATTAACGATTACAATATTAATAACTCCGTTGAATCGCTTTTTGATCGAATACTTTGTACCAGCTGGCACATCTTGATTATCTCCAGAAAATTCTTAAAGAAAGCTACGCGCATCGACCTTCGAAATATTAACAGAATAACTGCGTCGAATCGCTTTGCAAGAACCGTCGAAGAGTCTAAATGAACGTCGATGAATTCAAGAGACTGCTGTCGCAAGAAACTTGAACGTGGTAGCCCAGCGACGTTGCAAAACGCTATTTAAACACGCAATAATGACCAACAGCGGCTCGTATGAAAGGTTTTGCTCCGCTTGTATATACATATGTACAAGCCGTATGTACCTGCGAACGTACGCGGTTATGAAGCTAAATGATGGGGTCTTTAACGCGTGAAAATTCTATTACTTCAGCTTGCACGCTATGCGTACACCATTATGCTCCCACGAAAGCAATTTCTATTACGTTCTGTTTTAGAGAGAAACATAACCGGTCCTTAAGGGCTTACGTACATCTAGATAGATCTAAGTTAGGCGAGGTGTAGGGCTCGCCTGGAAAACAATTTCTATTACGTATGTGTCGCGTGGATACCTGAATCGTGTCGCTTATACTTCAAACGCAGCTTCATCTTCAAAGTAAAATTTGCTCGCCGCTGTGCAGAGATGGACAACATTTTATTCAGGCGACGGAATTTTATTTAAGGTATTCGGAATTTTATTCAACGCTGTCGAATGAATAGTTGATTAATAATTTATTTAGGTAGAAATTTATTCGAATGGGATTTTATTCGAATACGAATTTATTTGAATTAAATTCTATTCGAGAATTTATTTGTATTAAATTCTATTCGAATCAGAATTTATTCGAATTAAATTCTATTCGAGAATTTATTTGAATTAAATTCTATTCGAATAAGAATTTATTTGGATTAAATTCCATTCGAATAAGATCCTATTCGAATCAGAATTTATTTGAATTAAATTCTATTCGAATAAGAATTTATTCGAATTAAATTCTATTCGAGAATTTATTTGAATTAAATTCTATTCGAATAAGAGTTTACTTGAATTAAATTCTATTCGAATAAGAATTTATTTGAATTAAATTCTACTCGAATAAGAATTTATTTGAATAAGATTTTATTCGAGTAAGAATTGCTTCCTACAGGAATTCATGCGAAGAATAATTGCCACGGCCCCTTAAAATAGCATCGAAACTGCTGGCAGATAATCAGGCGACTTTGGCATACGAAATTCTGTGGAACAGTTTTCGTCTTGATAAGCAGTCTTTGAGGACACCGTGTGTGTCTTGAGGACACTTCCTTTCGCGTGTAGAAAATTCCCCGTCAAAGGAACAACCCGATATTTTCAGTTATCCTTTCAATTAGCCCGTCGTCGTCCGAATGGGAACACCGTGTTTTGCGTTTCCGCGGAACGATATTCCAAGGCATTCCCGGCACTAAATAGAAGCTTTCGACCCATTTCGAGTCCGAGCATTGTTGCGCACAGTGGCGACGTACGAACGAAATGTCATTTAAAGTACACACACTGACGAACGAAATTGCTAACAGCGCGTGTGCACACATTGTGTATTATCGTTTGACGATTCATTCCCGGCATTCGCCGCGTTTCGAACGGTGACGGTTTTGAAAGGGAATTCGGCTGTTTGGACGGCTTTAGGCGACAGAAGAAAGTCGTATCGAATAAGATTTTATTCGAATAAGTTTAAATTCGTACAGGAATTCGCGAGGAGAATAATCATCGATTCGAAGAAAAATGATTCGAGATGCTTAAAAACATAACATTTCCTAATAATCGAAGAAGACTTCGTATTTGTTTTATGAGAAAATTTATATCGATGAAAGAAACTTTGAAATTTGCCTTTAAGTTCTTAAGAAATGTTAATTAAATCGCTGAAGTTCTTAGCAGCGAAGACTCGCGAAGTCCGTAAACAGGGCACAGCAATTGGCTCCTTTATCCTAGTGCGATGAAACCGGCAACTCGGGAATATAAACTAAATATAAACTAAACCGGGAATATAGAAAAGTCTCCCTAATTGACGCTCAGATTGTGCACAAAAATGGAAATTTGGGGAAGCGGAGATACGATTATTCGAATATGAATAATTATATAAGTAAATATAAAATTATATATTAATATAGAATTAGATATTAATATAAAATTATATATTAATATAAACTAATATATTAAGCAATATATAACGAAATTAATTATAAAAACGAGGTGCAAGTCTAGAACAATCGTGTCTCCTCTTCCCAAATTGTCCATCTTCGTCTAAAAGCAGAAGGAAAATTAGGGAAAATTTCCTGTACTTTCCGGCACGATGAAATTCGTGAAATAATGAGTATGAATAATGTCTCCGTAATTATCGACACGTGTATCGCGAAGTATGTACACGGCATAAACAGCTGTAATCTCGAACGCGGAGAAACAAACGGTGTTTCTGCTGCTCGAATAGTCGACGTAACGACACGATTTGTTCTTGTCCGTTCCAAAAAGTTTGTTGCGTAGCCGCAATTCGTGTTGGAAAACGTACGCTATACATATATAACGATGTTATTTACGTGCGTGTACACATTTCTCAGCAAGTTCTATCGGAAAGGGAACGTTGGTTCGCGTAAAAAAGAAAGAAAGAAAGAAAGAAAGGCAGAAAGAACGAACAAAAATGCGCAAAATATTCTCGTACGATGTTCCGTTTCCACGGAATTGATTTTGGAAATTCGTTGGGTGCATGTGCGGCCGCATAGAAACCAGTTCTCGAAACTACGTTATTGATTTTTTGCAGATTCCGCGCGAACCGTCGGCAACGAAATTACGCGACAGTCGAATTGCATTTAGTGTTTAGCCGTAGATTTGCTAAATTTTATGGATCATTATTGTTTTTTTAATTGAGCCGCTCGCTTGCCAGATCGATCTAATTAATTTACAATAATTTGGTATTCTTTATTTAAGCTTAACTTATATTTTATTTATGACTATTGCAATGGGGCTATAACACAATTATATTATATATTATATACATACAATTATACATATATGATTATATTATATATATTATTATATATAATTATTATTTATAATTATTAATCTATAATTAATTTATAATTATATATACAATTATATTATATATATTATTATATATGATTATATATGCAACTATATTATATTTCAATAATAATACTCTGTAAGCGTGTGTGGATTAAATGACAAATTGCAATTTGATTAAGTCCACTGTTAAAATGATCGAATCGTAACAATTGCACTCTACAACTCCGATTAAAAACACTGCGAAGTTCTCTCAATTTATCAAGCAACTCGCACACGATTTTGTTGTAAACATGCCGCCGCACACGGTTTATTCGCGAATCCGACTTCGTTTCGGGGCGTATTTTTTCGTAGATGTCCGAGAGAGAAAATCTCGTGCCGAGCAGGATTGCAGAATGATAATAACAATAACAGGTAGATGCTTCAGTTTCCAGCACCGCGTCTTCCGTTTTATGCATTTAAATATATATTTAAGGAAAGAATAGGTCACAGGCAGAATGTATATGCGATAAGGAAAATAGTGATACGAAGATTAATAGGAAAGATAAAGAGACCGAGATTCATTTGGACTGCAACATAATAATTCTAATGTAAACGTAACACGTGCAAGGCTTCTTTTTTACATATTTATAGAACCATGCATATTCATGAGCATTATAACAGAGAAATGAATAACAAAAGTTTCGCTCGAAGACTCTTGTTGAAAAGAAGAATATTAAGAATACGAATATTAATAACTGCCATCGGGAAACAATCGATTTTTTATTGAGGCCATTTTTTGAAGCTATTTTTTCAAGCTATATTTTTTATCGCAAGCGTGATTTATTACGAGTATCATTCAAATCACGCACAGTGGTCCCGAAACGTATCCAAAACATAAAGACGACCCAGATTTCATTGAAAAATGATCGAAGGTTCTCTCGTGATCGCTTATCGCGCACATTTGGACTTGAAATTTCAAAAACAAAACGGCGAACATTAAAATGAATATTTCTTTTCAATAAAATGGAACGTTCATTTTTAATGAAATGGAACGTTTCTCTTTAATAAAAAAAAGAACATTTCTTTTCGATCAGATAGCTGTTCGCAATCTCTTTGCAGATCGTACAAATTACTGTAATTATACAGTGCTATAATTAGTTTCGTTTACGTACAACACTTTCATTAAATATATAATTTAATAAGGAACATCAAAGCGTGTATCTCTCGTTAACCAGTTAACTGTATCCGACGAATATACTCGTCACGAGGAAATAGCAACATTTCTTGTTGCGACGAGTATACTCGTCGAAAACAGCTAGCTGGTCAACGAGAAGCAATATTTCTTTTTAATAAAAAGACCATATATTGTGTCGTTTCTCGACGACTTTTACCAATGTTTCAACGAATTGTTGTCGCCAGGCCAACTTTCACTTTCAAAACGAATACACGACTACACACGTCGACGCACGTTATTAATTGACCAATCGATCATACTTTGCTAGTAAAGTTTAGTTGTAACGATCGTTCCCGCCTACTCTCGCCGAACCTCATATCGAACCCCGTTCATTCTAACACGGTGAAGTGGGTCGTCATCGGGTTAATGACTCATTAACATAGCTGGACATGATAGATCTGTAGTAGTGCAAGCAGCATGTTATGCTCCCTACCCTAATTAACGAGGACTAAATTTTCCTTCGTTTCCACGTAATTGAGGCGCCTCGCGCTGTTTAAGATGCAATCTCGATCGGATATAGAATATGCGAACGAGCGCCGGAATTAGAAAACTTGGATATACATTCCGCGGACTTTTTAGCACACGGTTCGTTCAGTCGTTGCTTCGTTTGTCCCGAACAATTTAATGTCTCCCTTTAATCGAAGGGAGACAATTGTCTCAACGGATGCAAACAATCGCGCGAGAAAAAAGCCTTGCCATTGGCCGGCAATTTTACAACGTCTGGGCATAAAAAAGACACGAATCAACGCGTGATCGTCGATGCGTGAATATACAGGGTGTCTCAAAATTATTTCCTAGAAACGAGGGGCTTCCCGAGATCGTTCGAAGCAACTTTTTCCTCGGCGAAAACGCGAACCGCATTTCGTCCAGCTTCGCGATCACCACATTTTGTAGATCATAAAACGGAATCCTGAATTTTCACGGGCAAAGTGACATCGTGTTCTTGTTCACGAAGCTACAATTAGTGCTCGAGATAGCAGTTACTACATTTATGAGAATTTCACGACTATATTCTTGAAACTTATTACAAAGGGTCGGGGAAGGGCGGGGAGGGGAGGGACACCAGCTTCTCTAGGCTTCAGTATTAATTAGGAAATTCATTAACGGACTCGACTTAATTAATAAATCAAAGGGAGACGTTTAATTATATTTCAAATCTACATTATTCATATCTTCTGGTTGATAAAGTTTACTTTGCCGACGCGTTACTGCGACGGTTACAGTTATAATAGCGTCCAATAAAATTAATTGACAGCCTGGTGGTGCTGCGTCGGGGCCAGGTAGCCTTCTTACTCGATGAAATTCTTGGTAAAGTTAGTCTCCGCCAGTGTATATTCGATGGTGTAATTATTTTAAATTCTCTCATGGCCCCCTTTCGCTCGCGCGTCTCCTACACGTTGAAACAATTAACTCGAGTCCCCAATTTCAGTTCAATTTCTGCCACTTTTCAAGCGATGTTTAAGAATCTTTTTAACAGAGCCATTCAACTTTTCGCGTCGGTTTCTAGCACATACGTTTAAGGGTGTTCAAAACACGCAATGAATTTTTGCTTGGAAACAGAAATGAACAATTTGGGAAGGGGTACGATTATTCCAGCATTGAGGCTCGTTTTTGTAGTTATATATTTTATGGTCGTATCGAATAACCGTTTCTTCTCTTCCCAAATTGTTCATTTTTGTGTACATAATCTACATAACCTATATAATATATCATAATAACAATAATAATAAACTATATGATATTGAATTTCTCTGTTTGAAGTTTAATAGAATATCATAATTATTTTCTCAATAAAATTCATCATATTATTCACTGAAAAGCTGTTCTAAAATAAATAAAAAACATACGGTAAATTCTCTCCAATTGTTACAGTTTATATTTATATAAACGCAATTAACAACACAATTATATGTACACGATTAGCTCACAGTTGTCGACAATCGGCGACTAAAAAAATCGCGTCTCCTCAATATAAAAAAGTAACCATTTCCCAAATTGGTATATTGCTCTACCATCCAAATTGGCCTAACCTTTTCGATCCCCCTGCTCCAATAAATACAACACAATTATATTTATACGATTAGCTCACAGTTGTCCACAAACGGCGACTACAAAATCGTGTCTCCTTAATATAAAAATATAACCTTTTCCCGAATTGGTCCATTGCTCTATCACCCAAATTGGCCTAACCTTCTCGATCCCCCTGCTCCAATAAATACAGCACAATTATATTTATACGATTAGCTCACAGTTGTCAATAATCGGCGACTAAAAAAATCGTGTCTCCTTAATATAAAAAAATATCCTTTCCCCAAATTGGTCCATTGCTCTACCACCCAAATTAGCCTAACCTTCTCGATCTCCCCTAGCTCCGACGATCCCTGGTTTCCTTTAAAAATAATCGGGAACCCGGTTTTCACAAAAACCCGTCACGCAACACGTCGCGGGTCGCGACGGATCGAACAGCCCGAAGTGCATTAAAGGTGAACAGGTTCGAAGGAAGCGATAAGGGAAGCGGCGAAGCCGCAATCTATTGCAGCCGGGTCATTATTCATCCACGCTTGATACATTATTTCACACTTCGGCAAGCGGCGCGCGCGCCGCCGCCGCTGCCGCCGCTTCGGGCCGGTTCGGGCCGCGGGGCTCGCGGCGGCTCCTTCCCGTGTTTACGAGCTTTTCACCGGAAATGGAAAATGTCGGGATTTCGCTGGAGTACCCCGGCACAAAATTCGCCGGCGTTCACGGCGAAAGTAATTTGCGACGCTCGCGTTGCATCTAGAGTAGCTTCCGCCTTCGGCACTTGGCTGCGGGCAACTCGAGGCTCTCTTCCACCCTCTGACGAGACGGCGGGCTGCCCGGCCGGATGACAGTGACCGCTGCTCTAAGGTCTTTCCTCGGTGTAAGTACACGTGAATTTGACGAGCCTCGAATCCGATGCTTTGGCGGTCTAATTGCGACAGTTATCGGCGAGGAAAATATTCCGTTTCGGTCGCTCGCGACGTTCATCGGCGACGCGGAACTTCGTTATTTCAGTTAGCGATCACGATTACCGACGACGCAGATTTATTCGAATCGTCGATCGAAATTATCGACGAAACGAAGTGGATTTTGTAATACGTTTTAATTACAGTTTCATGGACTTTGTAATGTGTAATCGTTTCGTATTCGTACGAACCGGTTTCCAATATCTGTGCGTCTTTTATGTAACAAAGCAGTTTCCCAAAGCAGCGTATCTTTTTGTTGATTCAAGAAAATTGACAATAACAAGAGACGTAACAATGTTATGTCAACATGCGAATGCACGATGCTGCGGGATAACTTGGTTAGCGTTGCAGGATTGAAACAATTTGTGACGAATGCACTGTTTTCTCCGCGATACTGAATTTTGATAGCGTAGAACGAACCTTCTTAAATTGGCATAGAATTCACAAAAACGCAAAATAACAGACTGCGTCGTTGTACGAGATTATTTTGCTTGCGTAGTTCCTAACGTTCGCCACAACGTAATCGAACTAAATACGCGTCGCGTACGATTTATGCTTGTTCGCAATTTTCTAAATAATAGCAATATTCTGTCAGCTCTCGCGGAACTCAAAGAAATTTATAACCTTGCCGGGAGAAACCAGTGTTCGCCATTATTACGTCCATTATTAAAAAACTTTTTTAAGGTTTGGTGAACGAAGAGTTTCAGAACAGACATTTCGTCGTTTCGAACAGATAAAATACTTTCAAGCTGCTCGCCGCCGTTTTATTTACAGAAAATTGAATCGAAATCTGTGTTTCATACATTTTTGTCTTAGAATTGAATTTTGTTTGAATAAGTTAAACGGGGATTGCTTATTGAATATGAAATTGAATTGAACCATTAAGATTTTTCGATCTTTTAGTCCTCTTTAATTTACAGGCTTGAATAGTTATAGCAAAGAAATTCATTATATTCTCCTTGATTAAAAAATTAAGGGTAATGCCAGTTGAATTTAAACGGACGATTAAAAAATTAGCACTCAAGGAGACTAGATTTTAAGGAAGTTATAAAATTGTAAGGTTTATGTGAAAGTTATTTGTTACGCTTTAACGTTGAACCATGGTCGTAGAATGTATTTTCAAAATGCACTTCACGTTTTAACAGAGACATTCCTGGCGGAAAACATATTTGCTCGGACACTATCAATTACTCCTTGAACATTGGTTATTATAATTAGTTCCCGTAATCAGCAGAAACTGTTTAGGAACTGAAACTACTATTCAAAGTTTCTTACGACCCTGCTGCTTTCACGTTGGGTAAGTGGAACTGCTATCATCACTAGCTTTATGTTAGTTGACCTCAACTACTTATACGACCGGCGAATTATTACGACACTATTCTCGTATCAACATAACTGAAATAGGTAACGTATTAACTGTACTACGGAGTTGCAGTATTTGGTAACATGCGGACACCGTGTAATAATGGAAAGACGATGAATTCATTTCTAAGAAAATACTGTTCGCTTTGTTCCTATAATTTTTCGTATAATTCTTCGTATTTTTATCTAACAAAATAGAATAAAATAGAACAAAATGGAATATGAAGAATTGTAGGTGAAGGTCAACAGTATTTTCTTAGAAATTAATTCAGCGTCTAATGTATTATAATTAATGACTGTGGATTTGTGAGCAAAATGAAAATTGTTTGCACGTATCGCAAGCTATAAAAACTGAACAGCAAGTTCGTTCTTTCTTTAATCGTTCGAATAGATTGAAATGAATAAAATTAAATTTATTTATTAATTAAAATTCCTTTAATCTTTTTACTATTTGAAACAGCACTCACTCGAGTTTCCCACGAATGCATCAAATGCCCGGTTTAATTATAATAAAATAAAACAGCTTCGTATTTTCAGTCGTTCGCAAATTTGATTCTGCAAATCTGATCACCCGAAAAATCAGTATATTGCAAAATACCCTTGTGTCGATCAAATTGAACGAAGGGACGCTAGTTTTTGGGCGCAGCGAGCTGCTAAACAACGCGATTCGAACGCTATTCTCGCAAAGGAACCGATCGCAAGCGTATAAATTGTTTTGGTACTTACAGTGCGTCTGAAATTCGTACTTGGCAGGGAATCAATTTAAAAGTTTTTTTATTAAATCGAGAAGTTTTTCAATCCGAAGCGATGTTCGCTTCGTTGTACAGCGGTCCCGTAAACTTCGCGTAGTCTTCCACCGATTTCAACACTTTATCCATCGCGCATTGCAAAGCAGTGTTTAAATTATCGGCGAGCACTTTCGCTGCCGTGTTGCGACGCATCGGTTAACGAAACTTTCCGGAGCATTTCGCTTCCGTTCAGAACGGAATTACACATTACAGCAACTCGATTCAACCCTTTGTTAACGGCAGATTTCGTTACACACATGCTCGGACGCCGAAAGAAATTGAATTGTTCCAAGTAAAATAGATCTAAATAAATCAGATCTAAAATACTCGACCTTATCTTCTCACACTTTAATAATCGTAAAACAGAAATGGCGATATAATCGACTGCGGATATTTCATGCATTTATAGAAAATGCGAGCAGAAAACTCGATATCTCAACTTCAAAGTGTTGGCATTTTTTTAATTATCAATTTCCTCGAACGAACGTTCGGGGCGCTCTTTAATCGAGATAAACGGTGTTCGATGTTGCACCGATTATTTGATGCAGTTTCCATCGCCGTTTCACGGTGGAATTTTCAAGATCAAGCAAGACGTTGCTCGCAAACACGGCATGTTTTTTAGTATCGCGCCGATGCGGCCGACAAAACATTCAATTTAACCATGTACATATAAGCGAGGATCGTGTAACTTGTCGTTTCACGTGCAAAGGGGCCTTCTTGTCTTACCAGCTAGGTGGAGATCAAAGCCGCAAGCCGAAGTCATCAAGGAAAGTGGGGACAGTAATTGATGTTCCTATATTTACGGGTTCCCCCCGTGGCGAGACTCTCGTTCCACGGCGCATCATTGCGCGTTCACGATCTTTGCCCTTTGAACCCCGCGAAGCCTCTAAATAGTATTACTTGTATATTTTCACTGAGATTGTGTAATGCGTAGCACCGCGGATGTTTACGGAACTGCATATTTATTCTCTTTTGTTCCTCTTCTATAGGAAATAGACAGAAATTAATTTCGCGATATTCTGCAAATATATTTTTACCGCGGATGTTTACGAAACTGCATATTTATTCCCATTTTTTCCTTTTAGAAAATAGACAGAAATTAATTTCGCGAATAATTCTGCAAATATATTTCCTGTTTTCACAATATTTAAAACATCGTTGCATTTGTTTCGCACATTTCTGTTTGAAAATCATATAAAAATAATATAGAATATGTTGTTCTTATAAATATACCGATAAACTGAATGAATTAACTTAACAAGAGATTCAGAGGAGCATGATACATACGCGCGCACGGCGAACACAACGCAGACGCGTAAATACGCGTGTGTCCTGCATATTTATATAGAAACATGCTTTCAAACATAAATGTGGAAAACATGTGTAATAATATATCGCGTTACATTTGTCATGTACACGCGCTTATCACGACCATCCGAATCATCTATCTTGTTAAACTAATTTAGACTATTAGTCGGCGCTTGTATCATAGCCCGGATATTGTTGGTAGCGGTTGTACAGTAAATTCTCCCTAATCGACGTGGTATTATAAATCGCTCAGATAAATATATAATAAATCGTTAAAAAAAATAGACGGGACAATGATTGTCCAACTTCCCCTTTTTTACGATAGCACGATGCGTATTGCAGTGAATTCTCCCTAATTAACGCTCGGATTGCGCAGAGAAATGGACAATTTGGGAAGCGGAGACACGATTATAGGAATTTCTCCCTAATTCGCGCTCGGATTGCGCAGAGAAATGGACAATTTGGGAAGAGGAGGCACGATTATAGGAATTTCTCCCTAATTCGCGCTCGGATTGCGCAGAGAAATGGACAATTTGGGAAGCGGAGACACGATTATAGGAATTTCTCCCTAATTCGCGCTCGGATTGCGCAGAGAAATGGACAATTTGGGGAGAGGAGGCACGATTATTCGAGCCTTGCGTCTTGTTTTTTATAGTTATCGACAATCGGTGACTACAAAAACGAGTCGCAAAACTCTTCCGAAATTATTCATTTTCGTTTCCAAGCTAAGGGACAATTGTAGAGAATTTACTGCAAAGACATTCCACAGAAAGCATAATTTGGAAGTTACTCGAGGCGTATCCCTCTCTGGCAACTAATCGCCCGAAACGTGCAGTCGGGCTAATTTCACAGACGAATTTATTAATCAAAGAGAGAGAGATCATTTATCAAACGCGCTCGCGAAATTACAGGGTCGGCTGCCTACAGTTTGTCCACGCGAAATGCGAAATTCCCTTGCATGTTTCTAATACGTGCAATTCTTGAAGTTCCTTGATGAGTTAGGTCATCTTGTTCGCCGCAGAGCTGTTATTAAATGACGAGGTCTCTCTCTCTCTCTCTCTCTCTCTCTCGCGCACGCCGGTTAAGGGGTTAATGCTACCCGATGTCGTCCTTGAATTATAAAGTGCAGTCGGAAACAACTTCATTTCCCGCACTTGACTGTCGTCATTTCTTATGCTAACGATTTCGAATTGTTATCGAACTATCGAGCTTTTGTTTCGAAACGAGGAAGATTGTAATGCTGTTAATTAAATATCAAGTGCACTGAAATCTAAGCGCAATTTTTTAAACGTTTCATTCGAGTCCATAGAAAAGCTAATCTAAAGTCCACCTAAATATCTTAAAAATTATCGTGAAAATATAAATATATGAAATAAAAAAAAATATATATCTTACAAATAAACGAACGAACGAAGTAACAAACGATCCCAAAAACATCATTGTTAGTTATAATTTCCGACCGAAAGGTTTGCCGCTCGAGTGACGCCGTGTAGTCATGAAAAAGGGATTAGGGTGACAGCCAATTATCTTTCGCTGCAACAAATGGGTTCACCATGGCGGTGTTAACACAATATTGGCTAACTCTGCGATGCACTTGGACAGCATAATTGATAGTGCATTATTCAGGCTTCATGAAACCGATCTTTCCTCATAGTCACTTATTCCTATCGTTTTGCGGTTTCATTAACCACCGACGCAACGCGACGCGACGAGAGCGTTGCACGGGGATTATCAATCAAAATTAACGGGTTGCATTGCGAGCTGCAGTTTCGCGAATCGTTCGTCGGGTTTCCCCAGCCTGTTGTTGCTTGTACGTGTAACGTTCGAATTGCAGTCTGTGCAGTTATCTTTAAATAGTTATTCTACACTAATTGAAATGTTATTCTACTCCTAAATGATTTTTTTTACCAAAACCATCAGCCTCGTTTTTAGTTGAGGGGAACCTGTAATTACATCTGATAGGTATTGGCAACAAGGTCACTCATTCAGATTTGCTTCATTGTTAGCGGGTAATTAGTAATTAGTTGTCCATTAAGTGTACCAAATTAGTGCCGCCGTTCTTTTCGAAGTCGAGTTATTTCAGGGGGCGCTGTTCAGCTAAAATAATCCCATGAGATTTTATCGCAAATGAGCTGTTTCGGGGGAAACGTGCAATTCGAATTTTTACTATCGTTATCTAATATTTATATTTATATATGTCAAAGTAGCGTCGATCTACATTTGTAATTTTGTTACTGCCTACGACTAGAGACGTAATTTGACACCAAACTGATCAATCAGTGATACAAACTGTCGCTAATTAATTAAGAAATCACGGTCTTAACTCTCAAAACGCTGCTAAACGGATCGCATTGAATTTTAGAAAATGAGCTCTCTCAGCAACTTCGGCCCGTAAAATTCTTTCTTTCCTTTAATCCACAAGAATTTCTCATTCTTTCTACTTCGAAGATTTGCCTTTAATTAAGCAGCACCCTTACAGCAGCCGGCAATTAAGTTAACTAACCTTGCTCCGGCCAGTATGTTATTTAGCAATTACACTCTCGCGCTGAACGTATCTCGCAAGTTACAACAATGCATGAGAATTCACTGAAACACGTTTTCTCGGTTCGTATCTGTTATGTTCATTTGCTAAAAATCATTAACAAAAGATCGCGAATAAAACGTGAACACACATTGAAACGTTACGCGCGTTAAATAATATTCATTGGCACCGGGAAATTCACAGCATCCCGAAATTCGGCATTTCCGGGAGAATTGTGTCTCGCGTGTTTCGTGCGTTGATCTAATCCTTCTAAATTCTTAAAAACAAAAGAACTGGTTTGAACTACTTTTGGACTACTAAAAACGTGAACACACATTGAAACGTTACGCGCGTTAAATAATATTCACTGGCACCGGGAAATTCACAGCATCCCGAAATTCGGCATTTCCGGGAGAATTGTGTCTCGCGTGTTTCGTGCGTTGATCTAATCCTTCTAGATTCTTAAAAACAAAAGAACTGGTTTGAACTGTGTACTTTGGAAAAAGTTACACCCGTTCGAAGTCTATCTTTCGACTTGAAATCGAGAATCGGCTTGTAACAACCGCGGCATGGAATCGCAGCTCCGGAACTTGAAACCGCGATCCCTAATAAGTATTGTCACGTTCATAAAATCGAGCGGAACGGAGGGGAAAAAGCCGGCAGCGATGTTACGTTCGCAACAACATCGTAATGCACAGTGAACGCAAACGTTGCGGTCGACGCGTCGCAAATTCTCAATCACCTCGTTACAAATTGGATATTATTCCGACCGGCTGTCCTGTTCCGACATCGGAGAACCCGGCCACTTTAATGACTTTGTATTCGCGCGGCCGGGCAAAAGGTTGCAAATCGAAATTGAATTGTGCATTACGCGATCGAGATTAATAATTGGAAATCCAGTAACCGCGTGCAAGCATCCGGGGGAAAGAAAGAAGGGTGGACGGGGATGGAACGCCGAAAAATCAAGATCGAACGATGCCGCGCGACGAAGTTCGATCGGGAGCTTCGGGGAACACGAATCTCTCGGCTTAAGGATTGAATATAAAGCGTGCTGCTGACCTGATATATGGAGCTCGCGATTGGCAAAGTTGCTCGTGTAACTCATTTCAACGTGTCACGTTGATCTGCGATAGCGAAGCGGAGCCGGTTACTGTGGGGCGCGACCAATTGCCGCGACTTTCGCCGGTTTTCGGACGTGATTCGCCTCGTATTCGTCGAACGAGACGCGTTAAATTGCTTTTTATTTAGAAATAAACAACTTCAGAGAGCAAAGAAATGTAATATGCCTTATTCGATAAATATATAGTTAATTATTTCGAAGTCAATGTTGATAAAATCAATTATCTTGATACGTAACGAAATTTAGGAGATTGAAAGTATTGATAGTTTAATAATATAATGTTACTAAATAAACTTATAAAAGAATAATAAAGTTAATAATATACTAGAATTAAAAACATAATTAATAAAGTATTCGTTGACATTGTGTTTCAGATATATTGAATAATTATTAGAAATATATTCATATATGTATATATGATTCATTTAAACGTTACCACAATCGAAACCACATTACGCCTCACATTATCGAAAAATGTTCACATGATTTTCAAGAGCGAGAGAGCTTCGTCGCATGGCACGCCGTTCGATATCCAGAAAATTTCTCGATTTTATCGTCACGCGAGACGAGCTGCTCGGCGCGATCAGTATTATTTGGAAAAGGTTTCCGTCGTTGTCCGGCGCGCGCGCGCGTTCGTTTTACCCGTAAATACCTGCACGTATCGCTATTTAAACGATTCGTAATGTTTTCGGCCAAATCGGACAAATCGGAACCGTGCCCAATCATCCGCGGAGTATTACATTATTCGAAAAATGTTTGCCGAAAATGCGGGGATACCGTTTCAAACAAACGTTTCGTTCGGAGCATCCCGGCCGCACGTTTTTTCAACGAATAGTTGAACAAATACACGCCGGGAGAACGGTTCGCGCCGGATTACTTTTCGACTCGCCGTTTTCCCGGGGCGAAAGTGCCGGGCATAACGCCGATAATAATCGCAAAGTGGCCGTGAAATTTGTACGCCCGGAGAACGGCGTAACGGCGAACGCGCGGATCGTGACGTTAATAATCGGCGAATTTGTTTGAGTAATTCGTACCGCGTATCTCCTTATTTGCATCGGGCGATGGCGTGCGGATTCAAGAATGAAAAGGGGGGCCCCGCCCGTTACAAGGGCGCCGTTTAAAGCCGCTTCGCCATGGCGGACACCTAATCGCCGTTTAATATAATTTTCAAGCTCGGGGGCTCTCGCGTTTCCGCAATTTAAATGAATTCACCGTAACCAGAAATCGTCACATCCTACGAACCCCGCGGAACCGGCTCGCATTATTTCATTACGCTTATCGCGGCATCTACTTTTTAATATCTCCCCCCGTCCTCGCGGCCTCTTAACGAGCCGTTCCAGCGTTTAATTAGCACGGGAAAGAAATACGCGATCGCCCGTTTCTCTTCACTTTTCTGTTCGCGTTTTCAATCTCGAACGGCGATCGACAGAAAATTGACGTCGTTCGATCGGTGTTTTATTGAACAAGAATAGAGACATCTCGCGACAATGTTCGCTGTTTTACCAATGTTGCATCGAATCGTGCGAAGGGCCGTCGCTCTCTCACGATCACGCGCAAGATTAAAGGAATTTACATAATTTCAAATGTAATATAATATTCTTGATCGAAGGCGTGAAGTACGTGTAATTTGCGAGTTTGCGTGCCGAATTGTTGAACTGTAGAATATAATGCGCTTTAAAGACAACAAAGCGTGATAAAGCCGCTATCTTAGAGATTAGCAGAAATTAACTTGGAAACTTCTTATCCTAATTCCCGAGGTATTTAAGACGACAGAAATTGCTCCGGCGTTAACGTGACATTATCGATTCTTCCAATTTGAATATTTCATATTTTAACATTTTATGATGTAATATTATTTACGATATAAACTTTAATATTTAATTTGGATATTTAATCTTTCGTTGCGCTCGCATTTTTCGATGTATCGTATTTCAACGAGTTTTCGAAGATAACTAAATGCGCTGTGGTCAGCCAAATAACGAACCTAACGAACCAAATGATACTAAACGCGTTCTTTTAGTTTATTTAACAATGATTAATTAGATCAACGTGAGCGATCCAAGATATGGCCAATTAAAAGCGCGCGCGAACTTAAGGCGAGCTTTCCTCGCGCGTATCACAGCGAAAGCGCGGGCACAAAGGGATCGATGATAAATTTCGAGGAGGTTGTTAAATGCGCATTTGCCCATATTTTCCAGGTGATTAAACCAGGAATCCGTACGACTTAATTACTCGCGTAAACCACGCACACGCCTAGTAGTGAGTCTACGCCGGGGAAATTATGTTGTAGTTTGCGCGAACGTTTTTAATCTCGTATCAGCAACAGTTCCCGCAACGCGAAATTAAGTACACTCGTTAGCAAGACGCTGTTTGCTAATGGGAGAAAGATTCGGGTTTCCCCGGCTCCTTATCTTTTTCTACCCGGAGTGTCACGATATTTCGCATTAATTCGCAATTCCGTGACCGGGTCACGCATTGTCCCCACGAAGATGAGACTCCGACGGTATTTTACACGACCGAGTCCTTCGACGAAACAGAAGAGACGAACCGCCGAATGAATCGTTTTTCCATTAGTGCATTCGTCAAGTAATGTATTCGACGTTAAACGAATTCACAAATTACTGAAGTCGAAGTCAATTAATTTCTTTCTAAGTAACAGGTTGACGAGACAATGTTGAACATCTGGGATTGGCCTCATAATGTTTTAAACATCTTGAAATTTCAGAATGTGCTTCTGGTTTTAATAAAATTATAGTTACTGCTTTCTACGCGCGACGAGTATATTCGTCGTGATACGAAATACTGCCACTTCTCTGTGACGAGTATATTCGTCGTAACACAAATACTGCCACTTCTCTGTGACGAGTATATTCGTCATGACAGAAATTATTGCCACTTCTCTGTGACGAGTATATTCGTCATGACAGAAAATACTGCCACTTCTCTGTGACGAGTATATTCGTCATGACAGAAAATACTGCCACTTCTCTGTGACGAGTATATTCGTCGTGACGCAAAATATACTGCTACTTCTCTGTGACGAGTATATTCGTCAGACACAGCTAACTGGTTAAATAAAATTCTAAACTAGAGAGAGAGAGAGAGCGAAAAGGAGAGAGAAAAAGAGAGAGAGGGAAACAGAGAGTGAGAGAGAGAGAGAGAGAGAGAGAAATTAGGTCAATAATATGGTATTAATTATCGACCCCCAATAAAGAACCGCGCAGTAGCAGAAAATTTGATATCGGTGACAGGTAAACGTTCTACTTTCGCGATATAGGATACGATTGCGATTGCGTCCCCGGACGGAAACGTTATCTGAAATGCGATAAGGGGCTGGCAAGGTCGCGCACGGGGTTGATTATGATCGTAAATAACAATCGGTCGCGACATCGACGTTAACCCGATGTCGCGCGTGATGCATGTGTGTAAGCACGCGTTGCGCCGGATTCACTGGCTGGTCGCCTCGGAGCACAGAAGGGATTATCTATCAATCATAGCCATCTACCAACGCGACCCGCCGCCGTTAACGCACACACGTTTCCAACTGTTTCTCTCTCGGTTTCGTTTGCAGCCCGCGCGGTTTATTCCGGCATCAAGCTCAGCAGGAGCTAAGCGATGGCTTTGGCAGGCCCGAATTTCATTAACATATGAACAATATGATGGCGCAACAACGCGCGGGTTCAGCCCAGCGATAACCCGAGCACCTCGACATTCGTTTCGATAATGCTCCGCCGCGTCAACATCAAATGTCGTTTGTAACGGGACCACGCGCGATATCCTTGACGGCAGCAACGATCCACAATGACACCTTTTCGCAAAATAGTTGACCGCAATTCGTAGCCTCGTGCGATTTTTATGAAAATCGGTAGTTTTACGTTTGCGAGAATGCTGAGTTTGATTGTGCTCTCGAAAATGCGAAATGTCGATCATTTTTTGATATTTCGGAGAACTTTTTCGGATTTGGGAGAAGTTACTGTACCGGATATCCAAAAATTATTATACAAGCGAGAAATGAGGGGTTCCTGAGGTGATTTGAAGTAACTTTTTCCTTTGCGAGAATGTTCTACGAGGCTTCGTTTACGAGTTATTAACGAAAAACGCTGACCAATCGGAGAACGAGTGCGCTCCGCCCTTGCGGCCAATGCCACGTCGCGCCGGCCGTCTGACGCAGCGACAGTGGTCGCGAGGGCGGGGCGCCAACTGATCTCGCCTCTCATTGGTCACTGTTTTTCGTTAATAACTCGTAAACGAAGCCTCGTAGAACATTCTCGCAAAGGAAAAAGTTACTTCGAATGATCTCAGGAATCCCTTCGTTCCCCGCTTTCACAATAATTTAGGGACATTCTGTATATCTTACACAGTACGGGTAATAAGTCAGCATGGACCCTGAGTCCGCCATGCGAGGGCTAATAAGACTAAAAATGTTTAAAATTGAGAAGTGAAAAACATCTGATTTGGCGCGGTTTCCGGCGTTGTTGCATCGCGTCGTGTTCGAACTGTTCGCAAGTAGTAATCCAAGTGTTCCATCGCTGAAATTTATAACACTGTAGCGGCGGAGAGCAACCGTAGGTAAAGGGATTAAAGAGGATCACCGACTGAGTACCCCGTCATAAACCGACGTACCGATCACCGCGTCGAGGTATCATGCAGGTGCCCTAAACGTTGCAGCTGCGTGTCACATGGTTAATTTCTAAAACGCTCTGTTAGTTTGCGAAAATTTATTG
Organism: Megalopta genalis; assembly: GCF_051020955.1. Lineage (NCBI taxonomy): Eukaryota > Metazoa > Arthropoda > Insecta > Hymenoptera > Halictidae > Megalopta > Megalopta genalis. The sequence goes on from NC_135025.1 coordinate 3,882,210, forward strand.
CCAAGAGCGTTCCCATAACACGTATGTACCGCTCCAACGCCGTCTGCATATTTTCCCTTCCTTTCGTCTTGTTCAAAATTCGACACTAGATCGAACTAAATTCATTTTATTATATTTTAATTCACGATTATTCGTTAAGATACATTTACGAGTTATTTATTCAATTTATATGTTACAGCGACGCTTGTTAAAAATCAGAATAAATGTCTTATTGTTGCTATCGAGGTCTGTTGGAGTCTCTAGAATACGCTGAAAAACGTATTTAATTCCGAAGGTGCTTTTCACCCTGATGAACCATAGAATTTGCAGGAGGAACCGATCGAAGCTTCTATTAAATCTTGCAGAAATTTTGCGAGTTCTTATCCAAGCCGTAGAAAGCTGGAAGTTTCGACGAGAACCGGGTCCGGCGTCGCGTCGAATTATTGAAAAAGCTGTGACGCGCGTGTTCGCGGGCCGCGCGAAATCATTGAAAATTTGTCGAGTTAAAACGCGAACGAAACAAATGCTTCCGCGAGTACGTGTGCTTTTTCGATGCCGCGCGCGACCATCGAGCACGAAAATACAGCGCGCGAAATTTTTCCTCGGTAACCTTGTTCCCGTTCTTTCACCCGACCATTTCGTTTCTCAATTTTTCATAATTCACTCTACGTCGCCGACCGAATTTTACATATTTGCGCGGTCCCCTTCCGGCCGGAGGAGCTCAAGCCATTTCATAACAATCTACAAAATGAAATATTCCTTTAGAGATTCTCCTGTGCACATAGTGCGCGCGTAGTACACGCATAGTAATTCCCGTGCTGTATTATGAAGAATGTACGCAAATGTTTCATTCGTCTTCGCGCTGCGTCGGCGTGCGCAAATGTTCCTAAGATGCTCGCGATTGCCGCTTCTTGAGCATCGAAACGTACCGCGACGAGATACTTCCGATAAAATGTCGAATCTGAAATTGCAGAATTTCTAAATTCCACGATTGTTTTTCCACTTTTATTCGCTATAAATTCGCTGTAAATGATCGAGGTGCTGCGTCAGAATTTGCCATTCGACGAGGCGCCGAGCATTCTACTATCGTTCCTTAATTGTTATCTACTAATATAAATGTTGTCAACTATAAAAACGAGCCGCAGTGCTCGATTACCATAATTCCAACGCTTCGGCGCGTTGCAACGCTGCATAGGGAAGTGCATGTGTTGCTCGATGAACCGCATCTCGAAGCGAACGCGCGAGCAATTCCTCGAAACTTGTTGTCTCAGCGCCTAACAATATTCCTCGATAAAGAACAAATGGGAACGCTTCCGAACTACATCATAGAAGACCGGCAGCTGGGTTTGAGTTAGAGCTTTCAAAACAGCATTTACGTGTGGCAGGAGAGGAGGATTTACGCGGTGAACCAGGCGATCTGGCCGATATTGCGCGGGTTATTACGTGGCCAGTTTAAGTATTTAATGGGACTTTCAACATCTATTCCTAAGTAACGTATAACAATTTCACTTTAAGCAACGTTATTCATCGGTTGCACACAAAAATCCTAGGCATTATTCCTGCCAGATTTATTCGTGCAATATGTTGTTCCTTGTTCTACGGCAATGAATAAATCTGACAGCTAATCAGCGCCGCGGTTTTATAGATACCGACCTGTTCTGCTTGCCCATTCGTTTAGCTAACGTTTAAGAATTATTGAGAATTAATACGAAACACAGCACTAGCATTTGTTCAACGAAGCGTGATAAAATGAATCTCCTAGGTTGCAGGTAAATTGTATTATTATTATATTCATAGTATACGATTGATATTGTATTTTTTAAATATATTATTGTGATGCTAATTATATTTAAATATGATATTGCAATATTGATTATATTTAAATATAATATTGTAATGCTAATTATATTTAAATATGATATTGCAATAATAATTATATTTAAATGTAATATTGTAATTCTAATTATATTTAAATATGATATTGCAATAATTATTATATTTAAATATAATATTGTAATACTAATTATATTTAAATATAATATTGCAATAATAATTATATTTAAATATAATATTGGAATATCAATTATATTTAAATATAATATTGTGTGTGATAGTATTACGAGCATTAGTACCGTTTAATTTTCATGGAAACGATTCTTCAACATCTCCGATAGTTCCCGGAATAATCAGCTGTATGCACTTACAGCCGATGTCCTGAATATGCGAGTGAAATACCTAATCTGTCCCCCTTTGGATTCAGGGAACAAAAGGCCATAGAAAACACATTCGGCGCCGTCACCGTCTTTCTTTCAAGAATCTTTATTCCCTTCCTGATGAAAGTATGGTATCTATTGCTCCTTTATGTTCTGCTTGGACCGGTTATGTATCTGCAGGGAACATCGTATTTTTCGTTGCAGCGAATCAATCGTACCCACAATGATCCCGAGCTTCGTATGAAACAAAATGATTTTCTATTAAAATGCTAAATTAAACGAAAATTCTGTATTAAAACTGTGAATAAAGTTTTAGGGATAAACTATGGTTATAGACTATATATAAACTATGTAAAATATATAAACTATATATGAACTATATATAAAATATATAAACAATATATAAACTCTATATAAACTATATATAAATACTAACAGTAATAAATTCGTATATCGATGACGACAATGCAGGATACATGTTTGAAACCCAAGATGAATTTACAACTAACTAACGGATTATAGGATAAATATGACGCGTAAGTATCCGTTGGACATCCGTTTCGTATTTACAGAAATATTACGCGCGATAACGTGTACACGTAATCGCAGGATTTTCTGACACCGTAGTATTACACATTAGGCACGTATTCCGCATTAGAGCAACTCATCCTATTTAAACAAAAGGACGCTGAAATACGCGACTAGTATATTCTACGCGTAACAATCTTTGTACGTAACTTTCTTGGGAAGCGGATAAAAAAAATAATTCCGAACATCTTTCGAAACGGGATAAGAACTCAGATAGAAAAGTTAAAGAACGTTATCTTTTTTGTTGACATTCTCAGTAATGGAAAAATGAAAAAATTAAGTATTTTATTCATTGAGTAGTGCATTTATATGATAATATTTGATGTAATTTTTATGTAATATATACGTACACTGTTATATGTTATGTATATTATTATATTATGTTAATATTATTATGTATGTTGCGTTTATATACTATATTATACTATATTATACTATAATATATACTATAATAAATTATACTATATTATCCTATATTATACTATAATATATACTATAATAAATTATACTATATTATCCTATATTATACTATAATATATACTATAATAAATTATACTATATTATCCTATATTATACTATAATATATACTATAATAAATTATACTATATTATCCTATATTATACTATAATATATACTATAATAAATTATACTATATTATCCTATATTATACTATAATATATACTATAATAAATTATACTATATTATCCTATATTATACTATAATATATACTATAATAAATTATACTATATTATCCTATATTATACTATAATATATACTATAATAAATTATACTATATTATCCTATATTATACTATAATATATACTATAATAAATTATACTATATTATACTATATTATACTATAATATATACTAATATACTACAATATACTATACTATACCTTTTTGCTCAGTACCGTCAGCAAATGTCGAGCAATACGGAATGCCGAAAATTTGTAATATCGTTTCGAAGCGAATCGAGAACGATAACCCTTTCTCCGCGAGGCAATAAAACGCGAACGAGCTTTTATTGTTTCGCTGGCGCACATACGTCATGTTTCATTAAACAGAAACGCTGAAGTGAAGTTTCACACCGAATAGACGCCACGGTCCGGAGGAGAAACGTCGAGTGCAATGATCAATCAATCGCGAGCACAGTCAACGGACTGCGATTGCTTACGTTCCCGTTCTCAAAGCAGAACAACAAACAGTCTGATTAAGCCTTTGCGGTTCTTCCGTATATATATACACACACACTTGCTAGAATTGCATTTCTCGCTGACCGGTGCATCGAAACGTTTCAAGAAGAAAATACTGGACCGAATGTGTGCAACGAATAACTGCACCTCGCGCTTCCACCTTGCCGTAAATCAAATTCTCCGAGGTTACATGTGTGTCCGTTTTCGTTTGCCCGTTACCAATTCCTCTGACCCCCTTGGTTGATCGGATTATTATTACTGGACATGCAAACTCTCGTTTTATTGCCCGAACCTTATGAGAAGTTACTTCAAATAAATATACAGGGCGTACCGAAATTATTGCACCAGCGGGAAATGTGGGTTTCCTGAGGTCATATGAAGCAACTTTTTCCTTTGCGAAAATGTTCTACGAGGCTTCGTTTACGAGTTATTAGCGAAAAACAGCGACCAATGAGAGGCAAGCTCGAGTAGGTGCGAGAGGGCCGAGCCAATCAGCGGAACTGGGCGTCGACCGGTCGTTGGCTCGACCGCCTCGCGTGTTCGCGAGCTCGCCTGTCATTGGTCAGCGTTTTTCGTCGATAACTCGTAAACGGTGCCTCGGAGAAAATTTGTTTAAAGGAAAAAGTTGCTTCAAACGATCTCAGGAACCCCTCGTTTCTCGCTCAATAATTTTGGGACACCGTCGACATATTTTCATTGTATTTCAATTGTTGCTTGAGCGACCGCCATTATTCCGTTCTTGCTTATACTAATTTAATAATTAGTTTAGTTTATTAGCGATAGTTTATCGCTCGAATGAATTGCGGCTACGTTTCGAAGAGCTGAGAAAATCGATAACGAATTCTCTTGAATAGGATATAACTTTCTGGAAATTTCTGAGCCGAATGCAAGTAAGCTGATTTATCGAACAAACTAAACGGAATAATGTTGACGGAATTCAGTTTACGTCGCAATTTCTGCAGCGGCACACGTGCAATGACGATCTATCTGTCACGGAATTGCGTGCCGAGTTTTGGCCGGTGCACTAAAAATTCCAATTTTCCAATGTTCTTCCGAATCGGCGAGCGTGCGTTCGGCTCCCGAGCGTTAATTAAAACTGCACAATGAGCGAAGTTGCTACTGAAGCGAAACGAAGTTCTCGAGTAAAACTAATCGCGTCTGCCCATTCCTACATGAAACGTCGGCCGGCGTTCGCACGAATGTATTTTAATAACAAGGTTCTGTGGACCGTTCGTAAATTCTGGAACGGCCGTTATTTTCAACGGGACGTATCTTAAGAATCCGCGACGGACCCAACGATCATTTCGGATTCGTTAGCACGATGCTGCGAAATTCGGTAGTTATTAGTGCAAATGCTACGAGGATCGTGCATATATATATTTTTTAAGCTTTTTAATAGTGCATTTTTAAATTATTTCTAGGACATGTAAAATATTCATTCGATTTTGAATAAACGTCGAGGTATTATTCGTATTTCTATATATTATTTTATATGTTATTCTATATATTACTCTATATATTATTCCATATATTATCCTATATATTACTCTATTTATTACTCTATTAGAATTAATATATGGAATATATAGATAATATATAGAATAATATGTAGAATAATAATAATATGTTATTCTATATATTATTCTATATATTACTCTATATATTATTCCAAATATTATTCTATATATTATTCTAATAATTATTCTATTGGAATTAATACATAGATAATATATAGAATAATATGTAGAATAACATATAGAATAACATACAGAATAATACATAGAATTAATAGATAACTATCGATTAATATATTCTTTAATATTCTAACAATTAATCGTACTTTTGCATCGTCTCCCGAAACTGTTATTCCCGAATCCATAAAAGATTTATCAAAGTGACAGACAAGTTTGGTAACGTTACAGAGCACGGCCTGAAAGATTTCTTCGTCTATTTTAGGCACGTACCTCGCGCCATACCTTAGGGCTTAGGGCATCTGTAATTTAAATTCACAAGAAACCGTTTCCCGATCGTGACGAAATCCAATCTTTGATCGATTCTAAGATTGGTTATCTTGCAAGAAATGCAATTCCTTCAATGTCGACGTATACAGGGTGTCTGATTTCATTCTCAGCCAAAATTAAGCAATTTTTAGTCGACCGCAGGTCGCGGTGTAAAGAATTTCGGAGAAAACGTTCTGTTCCAAAAGAATCAAGGTCGCCCTCATTTTTTAAAGATTGCACGGTACATTTTTTACACGGTATATCGTTTAGGCCAACGAGATTCGATTCTGTTTCATTCTTCTATACTTTTACGACGGTATCTTGCAAGTTTCTACGAGAAAGCAAAATCTTGGTCGCAACGTTATGAAAATTAATGCGAACAAAAATTAGGTTAATCTTGAAACGTGCTAGGATTTTTTTTCGCGGCGTATATACTCGAAGGTCGATGGCCACGCGCGACAGGAAATTCAAAGATCGAGAGAAGTTCTCGAAGAATTTTAGCGCCCCTGCCTTTTATTCTAGCAGAGGTGGGGGCGGGGGGGGGGTGTGGTGGTGATGGAGGGGGCATAAAGTTCTCAGATTTATACGCATTGCGACCCGTTCGCGTTTATCCGGGCATTTCTTAGTTTCTTCTTTCGGCGCATCCGACGGCCAGGCAGCTGGAAAAGAAGAACAAACTTTAAGAACCACTAAAATCTGACCTCCGACTGATCGATACGGAGCGGTGTCATAAACGTAGGTGGCCCCCAAGCATGTATCTTGACGCATGAGGTATGGCCTGCCGCGCCGAGATACGGTTTACGAGTACAGAGAGTCGGCGGATGGCTCTCGAATCGCGAACTTTCGTTGCAATTTTGTGTTAGAATTATCTCTTCAAGGTTAGTTTGGAAACATGTTTAGTGCCGGCAAAGATACGGTATACTTCTGAACCGGGGCGGAGGGAGGGTCGCGAAATTCATACATATATTCCGCGGAGTTACGATCCGGTACAAGAATTTCAGCTGCCATAAACCGGGATTCTTGGACACGCGCGAATGTACGTGCAAATGGATCTAGCAGAGTGACAGTGCCTCGAGCCGATGGGACTCGAACAATAATGACGCGTTCATGATTTTTATCATTTACTCGAACGCGTTCTAACGCTTTACAGCGTAATGTCTCTCTGATTGACGCTTAGATTGTCCACAAAAATGGACAATTTGGGAAGAGGAGATATCATTATTCGAGCCTTGCAGCTCGTCTTTATAGTTATTGACAATTCGTGACTATAAAAATGAACCGCAAGGATCGTCTCTCTTCTCCCTAAACTGTCCATTTTAGTGGACAATCTAAGCGTCAGTATGTTCGAGCCTTCGAACCTGCGGTATAAATATTGTTAATTTGACCATCTTAATCTGCGACGATTTACTGAAAAATTCCCGCGTGTTTATACACATGCTGGAAAATCTAGAAAAACCGATTCCGACGAAAAAAGTGTCTCGAATCATGGTAGAGTAATGTCTCCCTTACTGACGCTCAGATTGTCCACTAAATTGGATAATTTGGGAAGAGGAGATACGATTACTCGAGCCTTGCGGCTCGTTTTTATAATTGTGGACAATTTATAACTATAAACATAACATAATAAATATAACTCTTCCCAAATTGTCCATTTTTGTGGGCGTCAATTAGAGAGACGTTACTGTATTCGAATTCTCTCGAATCGAACAACGTTCTTTCCGTCAGCGAAAAACACGCGCACAATGTTCGGTCGCGCGTGACATACGAAACAAAACGTATACACCGTGTATACGAGGATTCACAGTTCAATAGTGATTCATTTCTTGCGACTAATTCCATCGGGTCTGCGACGCTCCCATCACTAATTGCACGAAGTCCCGCAAGGATCTGCTGTCTTGAACGATTAGATATGCATGACAGAATCGCACCGAAGGACCCTAATTAAAGGAAATAAGCTTACTAATCCAGAGACGATTGCAGACAGTTCGCTGCTGCACTGTTCGACTATTTTCGAAGTAAAATCGTTTCGATTCGATTTCTTTCACGTATTTCATTAAAAATGTTGCTCTATGAATCCTGTTTTCGAATTATAAATCGATCTCAGTGTTTCGCTAACTGCTCGAGGGATATTCGATTAATAGCTTGACAGTATTTATGCACTTTTTATAGCAGAGCTTTCGGTTCGATAACACTGTTCAATGCAAATTTCGACTTGTCAACGCAAAAGTGGGCTTTCGAGTAAAAAAACGTTTGCCATTTAATTGCTAATCGATCGTTCCTCGATTCCTCGATTTCCCAATTCCATCGTTATAAATTTTATGATCAAGCAGATTCACTTTACTGTACAACGAATAAATCTGATATTCGAAAGCTTATAATAAAAAAGAACATTCCATCATTAATTTAACCTGTCTATCGAATCTGTGACGAATATTTGGAATCATAACATCGTTTAAATCGGACGCAGACCGATCCGATGAAATAATCAGGAGGACATTTGCTTGAAATGTCCCCGAGGGAAACGTCAGAAAAATATCAAGTGCTACGCCGCAAATTGACCTTTCGTAGAGGCGAGTCTGCGATAGGAAAGGTCAGGCTGAAAAATTAAGCAGGGTCCGACGTATCATATCGTTCTAGCCGTTTACAGCCTGTTGTATAACATCTGCATCGCTTAGCGACGCCGTCATCGTGTCCGAAAACTGACGTATAAAACCTGGCAGCGAAAGCCGGATGCTCGACATCCGTTTGTGCCAAAATTTATGATCGCGTTGGATCGCCGTTTACGCGTATCCGTCGAGAAACAGGCAGTTCGCGATACGCGTCTGCGTCGTCCGGACGCAGATAAGAGTCTATCCAAGTCTCGGGCATCGCCTGCGTTACAATGATCGCCTTCGTTCAATCAATTCATCCGAATATTCGCTTTTTCTGCTAAAGCGTGCCGCGCGATACTTGATTAAAAAGCTAAGAAAAACGCTTTCTCTTCGTAGCTTTCGGCAGGACGCGACAACTGCGTCGTTCGGACACAGATAGGAGTCTGTCCAAGTCTCGGGCATCGCCTGCGTTACAATGATCGCCTTCGTTCAATCATTTCATCCGAATACTCGCTTTTCGTGCTAAAGCGTGCCGCGCGATGCTTCATTAAAAAGCTAAGAAAAACGCTTTCTCTCTTCGAAGCTTTCGGCAGAACGAAAGTTGTTGCGACAACGCGGTCGACGGAATTTTCCTGAGCTTCGCGGACGATCGCGCGTCGGATGGGCGGCTTGTTCAATTAAATAAGAGCGAATGAGTTCGGTGCGGCCGTCGCGCATCGATCGAGCCGCGTCGAGAATTCTCGGGCAACGAGGAAAAATTGTAGGAGGATAGTTTTCGAAGACAAACAGCGGCGCGAGCGCGCGCGCAATTGAGACGGATCCGGTGAAATTTCCGAGGATCGCGCGCCCGTGTCGGAATAATCTTGCGTGATCCAAAGGGTGCACCAATTACGTGGAAACGCAGCGCAGACGTTCGCTCGCCGAGGTCGATTTATATTCGCGGAACGGTTAAACAGAACGGATCGGTGTGTACCGACGAAAATACAACTTGAATGTACGTCGCGCGCGTTATAGTTTTAATGTCGGCCGTTCCAAAGCGCGATTGACATACCGACGGGGGAGAAATTTCATTTTGAACCGGTATAGTCAGCGTTCAATTATGCCGAGTTATACCGGGCCGGGCTCCCCAATTTATCCGAATAGCTTGGCATGCACTTAAGCTGAACGCGAATCGTTACTAGGACTGCCGGTCAATTAATTGATGAACTTTGGTAATTCCTTGCCATCGGAACGCGCGCGCGGAAAGTTGACCTATGTGTATGCCGCCGCGGCGTTATTCTCGGGCCGTTGGCGGCCGTAAAAGGAACGAGATTGAAACTGAGAGAGCAATTCGGAGCGTCTCGTAAACGCTGTCGAACCGTATTATTGTGATAATTCGAGCGACGAGCGTAATAATTATGCTCGCGACTTCGAAAACAATCGCAATTTCGTTGAATTACGCCGTCGTTGATATTTATTTGACGCTAGATTATTAACACTAGATCATTAAAACTAGATTATTAACACTAGATATATTTGTATTTATATTGTCGTATTTATTATTGTATTTATATATTATATATTACTGTATTTATACAATATCAATTAAACTCAATTTCATTAACTGACGCCATCATTGATATTTATTTGGCACTAGATTATTAACACTAGATTATTAACACTAGATATATTTGTGTTTATATTATATTTATATTGTCATATTTATTATTGTATTTATTATTACATTTATATATTATATATTATTGTATTTATATTTATATTTATCACCGAATCACAGGATCATTCAAAACGATACGTTTCGAGCATCATTTATTCCGCCGTGAAAGGGTTAAATTATTACCGATGTCTAAACGAAAATTTAACAATATATCATACATTTATATATTTCTATTTTCAATTCTTTTTAATACAGAAATACACAAATACGATATATCGTTAAGTCTTAGCTTAGACCGCGTATATTTTTCCATAAGAAAAATAGGCGAACGCGAGCGACGCGGTGAATACGGTTTGCATTTATTGGTATCCGGCAATTCATCGTCGGAATTCAACGAAAAGAATTTCTAAACATTTCTTCTCCTTTCCGGCATTTCCGAGTGAACCGGGACACGGGTTGTATTACGTTCCCCATGGTCCAGCTGGAAAATTTAAATTGACATTTCTGTGGGCTATAGGATTCTAAAGGATCGGTTCCCAAAGAATAATACTCCGGTGTCAATTGCATTTCGACGGACAAAGACAATCCGATTGTTACTTTCGCCAAGAAAACACTGACGAGAAGAGTATAAAAGAAAATACAACGGGATGCCGCGAACGAGTTTTATATTTCGACAGTTGGTTTTTAATTAAAATAGCAGTACGAACAAATAGCGGGATGAGAATGAACCGTACACGGCTCGGCTTTTATTTAATATACAAACGTTTTACCGAAAATTTTGTTGGCTTTCGTGTATTGCTTTTTCTCCTTTTTTTTGGTGTTACAACTTATGGAACGCAAATTTTTGCGAGAAACATTACCGTTGCAAAAACGTGCGTGTAACGTTACGGTAAATTGTGTACTTTGTTTATCGCGTATTTTACAAACGTCGGTGCATTATTTTCAAATCTGTTTCTCGCTGTTTCCCGTTCAGCAATTTAAAACCGTTCCGTTCCAGTTTCCGAACCGAAAACGCCGGTATATGTAGATCGGTTCATTGCTGAACGTACAATATCCTCGAAATAAATGTGACAATTTCATTTTCAACGTCCGTGGTTTCCGTAATGATCAGCATTATTCCCTAGATTTTCAGGAGATAGGTTTAACGACCCCTTCAAGCGTCGGTGCAAGGAGAATGCAGTCTTTAAGTTCGCGTCGCCGTGCCGTTAACGTGGCAATCTGCCTGTCTTTTCATTGGATCGTAAGTTCGTTTACGATCCGCCGTTTTTAGAAAGGCTAACGAAGTATTTTATACACGTTCGCGTACGATTTTTTCGGTACGTCGACGTACGCGGGATTATCGGAGCCCGTTGAACGAACGCGGGATTTCTATCGGAGCTTCGAGAATTTACAAATTTTAATCTGAATTCATTGAAAAAATTAGATCTCGAATTTTCTAAATTTCAAAATCTTGCAGACCTGAAAAGATAAAATTTTTATTCAATTAATTAAACTTAATTGTACTTTCCCCTGATAACTATTGCAAATTTAAAGAATTCATTCTATTATATAACTACAAATTAGACTTATTTGTAAAATTTAACCTTAAATATTCTGAAAACTCATTTAAAATCGAAAATCAACAGTGGGAAAGTTCTTAATTAATTCTTGAGAAGCGACGGTCACGCGACAATTTTCTTTGGAAAGAAATCGACCGTGTTATCGGAGGGCTGCTCGCATTTTTATAAGACACGGCGTATGTACCGCGTGGTAAATGGTACATATGTACATGGTAAACACTCGCGAAAGCTGATGAGTCAGCTGTTCGTAGCATCTCTGTTGTTTGTTTCAAAAACGCGATGGTTTCAGGGTCTATGACCGCTGTTAGAGATCAAATCCCTGAGCATACGCGAGTCTATGCGTGTGTGTGCACGCGCACGCGGTCGTGTATGTGTGTGTACGTGTGTGTAAACGAGCGTCTGGCAGTTCGGTAGGTGAGCCAATTAGAAAAATTGTCCATCCATCCGCGAGTCATCGACGAAGCCGTCGAACTCCCATCGAGAAGGCGCAAGTGACAATAGAAGTGCAAAGGTTAACAGCCGTGGCAGACAAAGGCCTTCCACGTCAAGTCACACAGAATCTGCCATATATATATAGCTGTCAATTTTTTTAAAAAACTGTCGGTGTCCGAGGATGGACGAAAAAGATCCGGAAATATCGTTCCTCCCGTGTCCGACACGTTGTTATTTCTCAAGTAGGCATATTCGAGTCTGCGCGCGTATTTCCGGCGCGATATTTGCAACTGGTAATTTCGGGGAAGCGCTGGAGCAGAGTGAAGAGAAAATTCGCGATTATGCGACCGAAACGCGACTACAGGGTGACCCAAAAATGTCTCGTAATCTGGAAACGGGGGATTCCTGTTATTTGAAGCAACTTTTTCCTTAGCGAAAATGTTCTATGATGCTTCGTTTACGAGTTATTAAGGAAAAACACTGACCAATGAGAGACTGCGCACGGCTGACGCCCCGCCCTCGCGACCACTGCCGCCGCGGTGCGACTCCACAAGGGCGGAGCGTCGGTTGGTCAGCGTTTTTCGTTAATAACTCGTAAACGAAGCCTCGGAGAGCATTTTTGCAAAGGAAGAAGTTGCTTCAAATGATCTCAGGAATCCCTCGTACAATAACTATTGAGACACTCTGTAGATCGGTACGCGAAGCGGTAAAAATTAGTCAGCAACATTCGGGGATTTTCGAAAAATATTAATCGCGTTGTCGGTTCCTTTTTGCCGCGCATCACGCGAATCGTAAATTTTTATTTCATTTAACATTTCATCCGGGAAACGTGATATCGAAGTGCATCGGATGACCACTCAATTGTCATCGGCTCGTGTACGCGCCGCCGTGTAGAACAATATCATGGAATATGCCCGTGGATTTGCATGTGAAACATTAACCTGATTCATGTAGATTAGTTTTGCTAGAATATCCCCGAGCTTGAAACGCTTCCAACGTATAACGTTAATGTCTTTTCATTAAATAATTTATTCATATTGTTACGCGTTCAACTGCATACCGTGATCCATCTTTTTCGAATGATCCGATCTTGTATAAATTGATCTGCAAAAAAGATCGGTTTATATGTCTGACTTTTAAAAATCGAGAGAAATTAAACGAATATCTCCTCGTCGCAAATTATCCATTTTAATGGACAATCTGAACGTCGGTAAGGGAGACATTACTGTACCATGATTCGAGACACTTTTTTCATCGGAATCAGTTTTCCTAGATTTTTCAGCTGTTCATAAACACGCGGGAATTTCAGTAAATCGTCGCAGATTAAAATGGTCAAATTAACAATATTTATACCGCAGGTTCAAATCGGACCCTGTCGTTCGAGTGTCGGAACATGTTTCTAATAGTTCAAGTGTTTCATCCGGACGCGCGTTTCAGTTCGCGCGAAAATATATTCGTGACGGATTGTGGGGGAAAATTTAACGAAACCTTGGGATTTTTGCTGATTATCGTGGAGACCTTTTCCGTGCGCCGCGGCCCTCTTCACAGAAATTTGAGACTGGAGAACCCCGGTGCTCGTATTGGATCGTCGTAAGTGTGTCAAGCATGTCAACTTAAAATCGGTTTCCATTAGCTTCATTTGAAAAATCAGTATAAAATGTGCCGCGCGGCAGCTGGTACCACGTTCGAACCAAACGCGAGACCTGTTTCGGGTTTTGCCTCGTCGATGGTTCTCGTCCATAGGTAACCAACTCCGCCGTATAATTTGTTGAACTCCGCTCACCACCTGGATAAGCATAATTTAACACTTTTCACCTCTTTCCGAACTTTCACCGTCGAATGAACATTTATCATAGATTCCTTCGGTCGAATATGAATCTGTACGCGTAATTTATTTCTCATTTGTAATTTGTGGAAATTCTAAGCTCGTTTAATTCTGTAATTTGTACACCAACAATCTTGCGTTTGATTTATATCATACAAATCATAATAAAACGTCGACGAAATTTATATTATATTAATTATAAAAGAAACGATCACGAGTACAGTTAAATCCTGTGCAGTTAAACGTAGAAATAAAAAACATAAAAATCGCAAATACCAGTCGAATTTCTCAGTTAAAATCTGTAGAACACATTTTTGTAAATATCGAAAATAGAAAGACAGAGCGAAGGGAACATGTATGTACAGAAATTACTAATTAGTGCCCTCGATGGCACATACCAAGGCTATCGAAGTCCCCGAGACACGACCGGCACAAATAATTACCATTATAAATATCGTTCGAAGAACGGCGGACTTATTTCGTCGAGGGGAAAGGATTGGAATTTTTTAAATAATTCCGAGCATAATTGCAAACCGGAACATCGGTCTGAAATTAATTATAAATTAGCCATGGGGAGCGGAGCGCCGGTCGCGAAAAATCGCGTAAAACGTTCTTTCTTCCTGTTAATGCCCCGATTGATTGCTGCAAAACGTATAAAACATCGCCGGTAGAAAATTTCGCTATTGACAGTCGATAAATGAAGCCGGAACTAAAACGCCCCGCCGCGCCGGGCCGGGCCCGAGCCGTGCTGGTAGCCCCAGGTGTAACAGAAACGAGAACTATTGTACTTTTAAACAGGTTTCGACAACGCGCGTGCTGAAAGGTACATTCTCCAGCGGCAAATACGATGAAAACAATAATAGTTTAGTTGCTCAACAAATTTTGTTGGTGGAACGTCGAACATCGACATAGTTACCGTTCGTTTCGCGATGTAAAACCTGCAGGCTGGTGAACAGTCGACACGTTTCCTGATTACACAATCGAGTTCGAACCCTACAGTCGCGAATTTTGTCACACGATAGTTCATGCTGTCAAATATGTACAGTGTGCTCGAACCGATTCGAAACAGTTTAGAAAGGTAATTTCGATCGATAATATTTTCCCGAATTATTGAATGCACGTCGAAATTCCTTTTTTTTATGTTATTTATACAGCTTGTCCCATAATTATGTTACCATCGGGAAGGTGTTAAATCAGAATGATTCCTGAGGTCATTTGGAGTAACTTTTTCCTTTACAGAAATGTTCTCCGAGGCGTCGTTAACGAGTTATTAACGAAAAACGCTGACCAATGAGAGACGAGCATGGTTGGCGCGAGGCGGCCGAGCCAATGAGCGGAACTGGGCTTCGTTGGCTGGGGCCGCCTCGCGCCAGCGCAGCTCGCCTCTCATTGGTCACCGTTTCCCGTTAATATCTCGTAAACGAAGCCTCGGAGAAAATTTTTGTAAAGGAAAAAGTTGCTTCAAATGACCTCAGGAATCACCATATTCCAAATGTTAACATAATCACGGGATACTCTGTAGTTTGAAATTACTCTTGTGTCCAGAAAGATTGAAAAAAGAAAAACGAAACGAAGCCCGCTTAAAATTCGACGAAAAGTCCCAAAGTTTACATATCTTTGAAATCGCTGTAATTTGTCCGCGCTCATTATACCGGCCCTCGAAGGTATCCGCTTCGTCCGTGTAAGTGAATAGTTCGTTAGAAACGAGGCGCGTGTATCGACGACGAGAGACCGGTAAGTTGAAACTCATTAGTAAAACTGTCTCGGTGATCTTGATTAAATGCAATTTAGGCTAATGGTTCGACAATTCTGGCGGAGGTGCCTTTTCACGTACACTGTCCCGCACTACTACCAGTCCTGCGAACGGTCAGAATTACGTAATTTAAAACGTCTTCGCCCAAATGCTGAGTAATATTCGTTCGGCTGAAAACATTGCGGCGTTAAAGGTGGAACACGTCGTGCATTTTGGAAATGCAATTTAAAGGAAACGATTCGAACGGCCCCATGGAATTAGAATCGTGTTCATTGGAACCGAGCGATGCAATTTTAAACTCACATTTGAACGATTACGTCGAGCGTTAGCATCGGCGTAGCAATAAATTATGTTGGCGTAGAACTAGCACAGGGAAATTCACAGCGATCCGAAATTTGGCATTTCCCGGAGAAATTATAATAATATAATATATAATATAATAATATAATTATAATAATATGATATATAGTATAATAATATTATATTATATATTATTATATTAGTATTATAATAATAAATTAACAAATGCAGTGAGAAAAGATTTCTTTCAATTTTTAACACTGCAAAAGTGTTAATAACAGCTGAGAGGTGTCGGAGTAATCGTAATATGGATGAAATTCATGGTATCACGGAAAATTAATGTTGCACACACATGTGGAATAAATTTTTGGATTCGCCGGACTTGGAAATTCTGGAGGTAATTCCACGGAATGTGAGACGCACGAAAAACTCTCTTCCATGAGTTAGACGTTGTTTGTCTTGTCCAATGAAATGGAGCTGTTTCTCCTTTAGTTGGTTGGCAGTCTGAATAGCGTGGGCGTGTCAACCCGGAGATAGAAACTCGCCTGGAAGCTTTCTTTCTTGTCTTTGTGCATCGCCCTAATTAGGAAGAGAATTTCCAAGTTACCTGGTTCCAGACGGACTGAAAGAAAATAATTATCGTGTGGGAACGCGTCAATTTCTTCAGTATGCGATCGATCGGAATTCGTAACTGATTGAAAACAGAATAAATTCTAATTAATAACGGTGAGAAAGAAACGTCTCGAGAACTGCTTTTTAATAAGTAACTAATTCATTTGTCGTATTCGGCGCATATATTATAGATAATTTACTTAAAAAATGAAAGATTAATATAAGCCTGAACTCCGAATAATTTACAGCGATATTAACATCGTTTTTATCGAAGGGGTCGAAAGGTCGCTTTCCAAAATCTCGATTGAAAATTACTTTGATCAAACGTTGCCTTCCGTTGCCTTCGTTTCCGGTTGCTTTCGATCGCGATCGCTGAACCAAAGGGCAGCAAAGATAAATCGAAAACCACAGAGAGGTACGCGCCAAAGTTCTTGTAAAGCCGTGATGCATTGATCGTCGTATTAAACCTAATGTCTTTGTTTGAAAGATGACCGACGGGCAGCGATCATATGGTGAACCAGGACATTTGTCACGGCTGCTAGTCCTGGATTTATACCCCTCAAAGATCGGTTACGCGCCGTACGCTATTGTCTCGCGTGTCTCAAATCCATATTTCAGATGGGCCAATTTTGCTCACGAACCATCATAACTGGCAAAGTATGTCTGTATCCTCGATAACCTACGCCGACTCTCGGTTAATAGTTCTTCGTGTTGGCCTACTGGACGGTTTTCTCCTATTAAGGAACTGTTGAATGGTTGTTCGCTGTGCCGTTAACGCAACGAAAATAATTGCTTACACGAGAACCGGTTGTAATGAGGACGTTACAGCGGTCAAGTTTTTCCATTGATTTTCCTTTAATTTTCCTTTAATTTTTCTATCATTTTCCTTTCATTTTTCTTCAATTTTCCTTTAAGTTTCCTTTCATTTTTCTACATTTTTCTTTCATTTTCTTTCAATTTTTCCTTCAATTTTCCTTTAATTTTCCTCTATTTTTCTTTTAATTTCCCTTTAATTTTCCTTTTTTTCCCTGTAATTTTCCTCTATTTTTCTTTTAATTTCCCTTTAATTTTCTTTTATTTTTCCTTTGATTTTCCTTTAATTTTTCCTTTAATTTCCTTTAGTTTTCCTTTAGTTTTCCTTTAATTTCCTTCAATTTTCCTTTATTTTTATTTTATTCTTCCTTTAATTTTCCTTCAATTTTCCTTTTATTTCCCTTTAATTTCCCTTTAACGCTTAACACATACAAATAAAGTTCCATTTCCCTGCAGCTCGATTATACTGCTACATCATCTATCCGTTACCCCGATCCTCGTAACAAATAACCGTGAAAACAGTCGAATACTATCTCCCGTCCATTTCTGTTTAATCAACAAGTCGGCCGCCGCAATCGCGAGTTTCCATTCCATTAAGAAAATTGAACTATCCCGCGCATACAACAACAACAACGCGTTCTCGCATCTTTCGTGGTGCGCGACGATGAAACGGCGTTCTATCTCGCGCGGCGGAACGGCAAAAGCGGCAAAGGCGGCCCTTAATTACATCTGCGTTGTAAACCGGCATTGTTACGATTAAGAGGATGCCTGTCATCGAAGAGTAACGGGAACGAATGTTAAGGTATCGTTGCGCGCGTACGAAATTCCCCTAATATCGGCCGGTTGTACAATCTTACGGAAGAGAAACCGGGCGTATACAGACGCCGGCACGGCGATACACCAGCCCCATGTAGAACACTTGTGCATCCAATAACAATCCAAACCCGATTTTACCCGAGTTGCGCAGCCTGCGTTCTGGTTCTGCTGAGCTGGAAACTGCCTATTATATGGTTGTACCGCCACTTCTATTCCACATTCACCTCGCTATCGGCTTAAATTTGAATTAACTTGAATGCATAAGTATCCTCATTATTCTTAAAGGGAATACTTATTTCGAGAGAGAGAGAGAGAGAGAGAGAGAGAGAGAGAGAGAGGGAGAGAGAGAAAGCTCCTCCCGGCTGAATCAAAAATTATGCGCATTCTTCGGCATATAGTACGGTGTGTGCTCTGAATATCAATGCGTCTATACGTATAGCAAGTAATCGAGAGTCTCGAGACCTATAATGGGATTTATCCAGGCTGAGCACCGCGGGGATGAAAGCATCCGGAAGCGGTAAAAAAATAGTTTCCGATTAGAATCACGTATTCGTGCCCGATTTTCAGGATTTTCTGCGTCGAGGCTTCGCGTATACTATGATCGCGCCGCGGCGGAAAATTTCATCAAATTTTTGTCGATAACATTTACAAATTATGTTGACAATGCCAGCGTAATCGAGGAGGTAAAAACACCCCTTCGATTCGGACGATCTAATCGGTGATTTGCAAAATAAAGAAGACACCGAAATAAGGAAGAAATAAAATAAAATAAGAAAAAAACAACGAGATAAACGTATCGTCGACGAGACAAATGCGTCGTCGAAAATAATCGTTGCACTCTCATTACGCGCTGGCTCGAAATGAAAAAAAAAATGATTTAAGCGGCGCGTGCAAAGTTTTTTTTTGGCGATCCGAGCGGCACTGTTGGGAAATAAAAATGCGGGAAATAGCTATTCCAATTTGGAGATCACGGGCCAAAACGAGGAACAAAAGTAAACTTATTTCACGGTAATGCGAAAAGTTTGGAAGGTGGGAAAATGTTCTTGCGCCGGCTCTTTTTGCTCTAATCGATTGCCAGTTTGCCAGATGCCCGCATTTATCAGGAACGGGGCATTACATGTGCCGGCGAAGGGACGAAAAGACGCGAGGGAAACATGATTTTTCGACAGGCCTTTTGGAAAAAAGCATTCACGCCTAGAATACCATATTAACGTGCTCTGTTTTTGTCCAAAAAAAGATTGAATAATTATCACGATTCCTTTCGAACATCTTTGACGAAAATGTGTCTACATTTGTCCGGAAAGATTTAACAATTATTACAATTCGTCTCGAACGAATCCATTGAATTCGACGCCCAATTAAATGTTCGATATTTCACACGTAGAAATCGAAGAAAAATAGTTGCTCGTCTAGGCGAACGTTTCAGCGGGAACGAACCGAAACGACCCGCACTTTCGTTGAGCATAGATCATTTGAAAATCCCGTTTCGATCCTAACCACGTGCTTCTACCTGTCGTATAATTAAATCGCGCCGCTGGTACGTCGCGATTACAATGATCAGTAGGTAGTTTTGTGATCGTTTAATTGACAAACGATTACCTTCGTTGTATTGTTTCCTCCCGTCGAATCGCTTCTGTTTGCCCATGCTCGTTGTTCGTAAGATTGAAACAAAGCCAGTCTATTGTCGGCTGGTACCGCCACAATGCATAGATGAAGATGCAATTATGAGGACGTAGACAAAGTGCGATGTCAGGGCGGAGAATATCGGTTTTGAAAGCAGGGAACGTTTCGTCTGCTTGCAATTTCCGAAGGCATGCGAAATCACTGTGATGTACAGTAAATTTACAACACGGTAAATATTTTTATTGTAGCGCGTATCATTGATTATAATTAGGTAGAAGCATTATTTCTTATTACGTTAGTATTAATTATTATACACGTTATTATTAATAAAAGTATTATTATTTTGTAGCATAATTGTGTGTATAAATATGTTGTGCAATATATTGTATAATAAAATTATATAATACATATAATATTGCATAATAAAATTATATAATATATGTATATAATATGTATAATAATGTATAATAAAATTATGTAATATATATAATAGTGTATAATAAAATTATATAATATATATAATAATATATAATAAAATTATATAATATGTATAATAATGCATAATAAAATTATATAATATGTATAATAACGTATCATAAAATTATATAATACATATAATAATGTATAATAAAATTATATAATGTATATAGTAATGTATAGTAAATAATGTATAATAAAAATTGGTATAAAGCAAAAAATCACAAACGGTCGTTTAAGGTTGTCAGCTAAAGAATAAAAACAATTATCGTTCAACGTGGACCGATTCAATTTATTCGTGTCTCGGGCGCTGCACTTAAAATATGTCGTTCGAGCAAATGGTCATCCAACTTTGTTACGTCTAACAAGATCCCCAGGGACATTCGTCTATTGACTTTCCTACGTGGAGCCCGGCGCGTATATGATATGACTAGATATTATAGTACCTTTACCTCGAAGTAATACGATTCTGAAACGATGAAACATTATCCAATCCTTCTAACATTACCTGCGGTAATTTTGTTCGAAAAATACTATTTTTTACAGCAACGTACATACATGATACGTAATAAAAAATTAGATAATACGTAAATGCCCACTTTGACGGTACGATATGAGCAATAATTGTTACAATTGATTATTTACAATACGATTGATTAACGCGCTGATTAACCGGTTAATCGTTAAGTATACTCGTCGCGAGGAAAAATGACAATTGTACAGAGATGAGATAAAAGTATATAAATAATTATTACGGAAAAATTGTCCGCACAAATCTCTGGGGTTATTTTTTCCTTTTTTTTGCGACGCGTTTGTGGCGCACGCTGCTCAAAGAGGTCGCAACAGCTAACCGGTTAAGGTCCGCGTTAATGTTGAATGGGACCCTCGGTAATGCTATTTGAGGGCAAAGGGCGAAAATCTGGTACTTGGGCGCGTACCGCGGAGAATTGTTTAGCGATGACGGGGCGGGCACCATAATGACGTATGTATGATAAGTTCAAAAAGGAGCTGTGGCGCGGTCGGCGGCCTTAAATTAACTGTGCAAACGTCGAGCCCGAAGTTGCCGCGCGTCCCGTACTTACGAGAGAGAGAGAGAGAGAGAGAGAGAGAGAGAGAGAGCTAGAGCTACTTCATACCGGCGATTACTCAATCCCGCGAGACACGCATGAAAAATGCGCGACAGCCGGCGGGACGGAAAAGAAACCGCTGGCGGAATGAACGAGATCATGATTGCCGTGTGTCAGAAAAAGTGCTCCGACAACTAATTGCCGGTGAGGGACGCGAGGGATGGAGGAATTCGGTGTCCCGTGGGCACGAGCTGTTTCAAGGTCGTTAACTGCACTTTATCAACGGACGAGAGACAATGCGATCGCAATGGCGATCAATGGCGAATTTTTAATGAATTATGAGGCTCGAATACTCGTGAGTTATACATACGGAAATTCACCCTAGTCGACGCTCCTCAGATTTGACAGCAATTTCTCCCTTATTCGCGCTCAGATTTGACAGCAATTTCCCCCTAATTCGCGCTCAGATTTGACAGCAATTTCTCCCTAATTCGCGCTCGGATCGCGCACGAAAATGGACGATTCGAGACGAGGAGATACGATTCTCCAGTTTCTGACAATTCATTGAAATCTGCACACGTTCCATTACTCTTTTTTCGTCAGTTCAATTTCGTTTTTGTCTCATTGTTTAAATATTTTTGTTAAAAATGTCTGCCGTTCAAGAAATGAGAGATACAGGCTCTTAATTATGTAAAATTGACTTATGAACAAATTCGAACGCTTGAATTTGTAAAATATAGAATGTTAAATTGAAATGTTTATAACAATACGGTGCGAGGAGAAAATATCGAGGTGATGTCGGTGAAACGAGAATTTGAGAATTCGTGTCGAATTCGAATATCCAAGAATCGATTAAAGAAGATGACAAAATCGATTCAGAATCGCCCATTCCTAGACGACAATGGAAGCAAATATCTTCGAATAGCTGTGTTTGCAGGACGATTTTCGCGGTATTTCAAACATGTGAATTCGACTGCTTTGAGCTCACGCTCGGACCGTCGCGCAAGTCTTTAACCCGTCTCTCAGCGAGTGCCGGAGTCATTTTGAACCACGGCACGCGACAGTCGTCTGTTCTCCGAAATTGGTTCCTATCTCTATAACGTAAACAAATACACATGTGCTTACTCTGGCGTAGAAGCGAGCGCTTCGAAATAAAGTAGTTCGTAAACGGAGCTCCGGTCTAACGTAGAAGTCAGACGTGCTCGTAGTTCTACGAACTACAAATAAGGTGTTCCGGAGTCGCGATGTAAGAGCAATCGAAACTATCGGCAAACCAACGCAGGAAGAACAATGGAACACACATTCTGAAAAATCGAACGAATTTTACAGCAAGTTCTCCCGAATTTTCCGTCGGCTTGCAAACAAAAATGGACAACTTGGGAATTATTTGTTGCCGATTTTCGACGATTATAAAATCGAAGCGAGGGTAAATAATTATTTTATTATAATCGTTATTTATACGTAACTAATTTGTAAGTAAATTGTACTATAATGTTGTACTAATATAGATAATAACAATATAAATAAATACCAGTAATAGGTATACATAACTAAATATACAACTGTATAATTAAATATATATATAATATAAATAAGCTTGGCATAATCTAGCAAGAAGTAAATTGTACTATAATGTTGTACTAATATAAATAATAATAATATAAATAAATACCAAAATAATAGGTATAACTAATAAAAATAAGTACTAATAATAAGTACTAATAAAAATAAAATCCTACCAAATAACTTGACGACTAAATAAAATATAATAAATATATTTAGATTCTTTATTTAATTATGTTATCTATATTAATATGTTCGTCGCGAATTCGTCTCGTTACAGTAGAATATACTTACCCGTTCGCGGCGCCGTATTAATGAAACATTTTTCTCCTCGTTTCAGCTGTTTAATCACCGCGTTTGACGAGGGGTACTCCATAACAGGACATCCTGTATTTCACATTTTAATCAATGTTGCTTCAGCAAACACTGACCCGCGTCCCGTATTTATTTATTGCGCGCAGGATATTTTGCCGAACGGAAATCCGCGGCGTTCCTCGGGAAACCGTAAATAGAGACGAAAAACCGCAGACTCCTCGGCAATTGACGGCAAACTCAATGTACACTCAGCGATAACCACCCACCACGTCCCCCCCACGTCCCCCCCTATTTCCCATATCCTCCCTGTAGCGCCGGTTCCGTCCCCCGCAATCCTGCTGTCACCAACCTCATCCTCCAGCCATCGAGACGAAGTGTGAATCGTGCGTGAAAATGCTTTACGTCGCACCGGGGAGTGTCGGCGCCCTCGTTCTTACGTGCCATCTTCGTGTTTTTGGCAAGAGGAGGAGTCGTCGTCGACTCTCGAGAACCTTCGTCTTCGTGGAACCAACGGGCTCGCCTCGAGGATCCCGCGTTTTCGCCGCCAATAATTCCTGTCTGCCATTCCGCGCGGTCGAACGTTCCGTGCTTTTACACCGGCGCGCGCGATACGATTCGGTTAGACGAACGGCAACGATGATAGCGTAATCGGCACTGATCACTGTCGGAATTACGCTGTTACCGTGCACAGACTTGTCCCGCGTGACCTTCTTTCGGACGCGAACGCTCTGTCCAAAGAGGCCACACGCTACGCAAAAGCTTGGAAATGTCGCTACGAATACGCTAAAGTCTTCCTAATTATTGTATCTCAGCTTCCCAAATTGTCCATTTTTGTTTATGGTATATATTTCCATAGTTATGTGAATATCCGGAAGGGCGTGATCCCTGAGATCATTTGAAGCAACTTTTTCCTTAGCGAAAATGTTCTACGAGGCTTCGTTTACGAGTTATTAACAAAAAACGCTGGCCAATGAGAGGCGAGCACTGCCGGCGCAAGGCGGCCGAGCCAACGAGCGATCGGAGCCCAGTTCTGTTGATTGGCTCGGCCGCCTAGCGCCGCCTCGCGTCGCCGAACTCGCCTCTCATTGGTCACAGTTTTTCGTCGATAACTCGTAAACGAAGCCTCGTAGAACATTTTCGCTAAGGAAAAAGTTGCTTCAAATCACCTGAAGAATCACCCTTTTCCAAGTGTTAACATAATTATTGAATACTCTGTATATAGTATATATTTCCTGGTCCCAGATTGACTATCTTGGTCCACAAGCCGAAGGAAAATTGCGGAGAATTTACCGCGATTCTTATTAGAATATTTGGGCCAACGACATCGCGCTATAAAAATCGATAAACGCAATGGTCCTCCGATAACTTCTTACGATACGAGATGAGCGCTGCAGTATTTATGGGAATACGGTGTACATCTTCTTTAATGCGACGTTTAAAGCTTACTCGTGGATAATCCAGTGATTCCATTACCAATTTGATTCCATACATCGTTGATATCCGCGAATTATACCGCGAGTCTACGTAAATACGTTTCGTTCGAAGATGTCTTATATGACGGAATTCATTGGCGTCCGATGAAATAAACTCCACTATGTTTAGTATAACCGTTCGGCCAGCACAATATAGTTATCGAATCGCGCAACGTATGATAAATGTGCTCCGCCGAAGAACGTATGTATGTACACCGCTGGTATAGAATACAGAAGTTTCAAGTCGATACACGCTTTGCAGCTTTAGAGCGTTCTATGCAGTATTGCTAGAGCTCGTGTCAAAGTTAAATTGAAACAACTTCGAATTTTCAATTGCTCGGACAACTAACGCAATCGACTGATAGATTAAATTCGATAAGTTGAATTATTTGTTTAACTTCTTTGCTCGATGTGATTACATTTTTGAGACATTTTTATTCGACAATTTTCATTCATTCTTTTTTCTTGGTTTCTTTCTATTGGAAGATATTTCTATTCAAAGAAATTGTTTGTCGTGAAATAGCACAATGTGATATTAACCGAAGATACAAAGATTTCTATGCAATTTAAAATTAGTATATACTATTATACTATACTATACTATACTAGTATAATAGTACTATATACTATACTATACTAGTATAATAGTACTATATACTATACTATACTAGTATAATAGTACTATATACTATACTATACTAGTATAATAGTACTATATACTATACTATACTAGTATAATAGTACTATATACTATACTATACTATAATATAATAGTATATACTATTATACTATTATATTATACTATTACACTATAATTATACTATACTATAGTATAATAGTATATACTATTATATACTATTTTCAATGAGTAAAAACACAGTAACGTGTTTAAAGAAGAAGAATTATTTTTCTCTTTAAAAATTACGAAGTTCAACGAAGTCCATAAATAAACTTAAAAATTATCATAAAGCGTACTCGGCTACATTTTTGTCGAAAATTAACGTTACCGATATCGTTGTTGATTTTTCCAGGTATCGGAAAGCGCATCATCGTAACGAAGACTCCTCGCCGTGGTGAAAATCGATCAGCATTGTCTCGCGCGACAATCCTCGCGGTGTTAGAAAATTGCAAAGGATATTGCAGTGCTGACTGCGAGACTTTTCGTCGGCGGAACATTAGCAAAGACAAAGGGGCGTGAGCTAATTCGGGAAACTCAAACACCGGCTAGCATCGATTACGTCGCTCGGCGATACTTCGACGTCCTCTCGTCAGCGGACATCATCGCGGCAACAAGGGTACGTTCATCTTTTTTATCGATTCTATTCGCTGTCGTTTCTAGTTTGGAGCCTCTTGCTCGATAAAAGGATAAAACCATTCGAGGCGATCAACGGAAACGTTCGCATTCGAATTGAAAACATTCCGCGTGAAACAACCAGGTCGGCACTTTCAAAGTGTAAAAAGGTTCTTCCGTCTGTCCGACGGAAGTTCGTTTTATTAATCGGCGCCACGTTTGTGTGCCACGCGTGTTAACACTTTCTATTCAGCCGACTTTCGTATTGTCTTTACAGGTGCAACGAGCAAATCCAATCATCAAACCAAAGCCGAGTCCCCGCAATTGAGATTACAGTCTCCCGTTTTCCACGGTCGGCTCATCCAATATTGTAATCACATTTTGCCAAATACAATTCGCGAATAGAAAAATGGCGGCCAACCGATGCGTGCGGTCGTTCGTCGCACGGGAATTCGCAGTTTTAAACATCGCTCTGTGCGGTCTTTGTTCACGGTTTCAGATGAAAGCAAGGACCGTGCGTAAAATAATGTAAAATGTCGGTATTTTTCGGTTCTGCGAAACCCTTATAGAAAGAGAAAATTTAGAATATGACGTCGTACTTGGAAATACAGAAAGTTCTCTCTAATTGACGCTCACGGGTTGTACACAAAAATGAATAATTTGGGAAGAGGAGATACGATTATTCGAGCCTATATTATTTTTATATATTTATTATACAGGGTATCCCAAAATTATTATACAATATCCTCCGGGAAACAAGCGGTTGCTGAGGTCATTTCGAGTAACTTTTTCCTTTACAAAAATTTTCTCCGCGGCTTCGTTTACGAGTTATTAATGAAAAACACTGATGACCAATGAGAGACTGCGCACGACTGACGCCCCGCCCTCGCGATCACTGCCTCCGCGGTGCGACGCGGCATTGGCCACTCGGGCGGAGCGCCGGCCGCCTTCGCTCTTCGATTGGCCAGCGTTTTTCGTTAATAACTCGTGAACGATGCCTCGGAGAACATTTTTGTAAAGGAAAAAGTTGCTTCAAATCGCCTCAGGAATCCCTCATTTCTCGCTCGTACCATAATTTCAGTGTACACTCGGCTCGAGAAATTTGAATTATTTCCCACAGAGCAGCGTCTTTATAATTGCAACAATTTTCAAATAAAGAACGCGAAACCGGTCATTTGGCCGCCATCGATGCGGTGTTAACTCGACGAATTTTCGGAGCGTGTAGGGTTCGGATCGATCGTTCGACGGCGGCGTCGTCGTCGTCGTCGTCGGCCACACACGACCGTAGGAAACTAATCAGCCGGGTATATAAATCGTCCCCGATGCAGAGAACCTCTTTGAATCGGTTCGACGATAAAAGATTCGTTCCTCAGAATTCGCGGGACTGGGAAACAGGGAGTGTGAAAAGGGAGTCGTTAAAAATAAAAGGACCGGTTTCCCGTCGTAACGACGATACCGTTCAACGTGTATACGTGTAAAACGAGGTGAAGAAATCCTGCACAGGTTTCCCGTGCAGTTACTTCGCCGCTGTTCCTTGGTTGGCAAGGAGTAATAAAGTGCCAGTGTCCAAGCTAGCGGAAATTAATCGGCGCGGAGAAAACTGCAGTGCACTCGACGGGCTCGCTTTCAGCAAAAACACAAGCAACCTCTTACTTTCTCGTTAAGAAGTTATTGGACGGCGACGTAATGCGCGTAATGTCGTGAGAACCGAACGTTTAATTCCGAGATCTGTTAAATTGCCGAACAAATGGCGCCCCGCTCATAATTATCATAGCTCGCCGGGAAAAGGAACTCTTATTATTCGGAAGAAAATTAACGCGAGCTCGCGCGATTCCGTCGATTATGCGTTCGATCGTATTTCGATCGACGCGAATATCTTTAGAACAAGCGATAGTTTTTTTCTGAGTCATTTCGTTATATAAATCAGCGTACTTCAAAATCATAATCTCTCGGGTGTAGATGCAATTTTGCTTCGTGCAATTCTTCTTGCAATTTTGTATTTCTGCGTTTAAAGCGGAATTTCAAATCGAATCGCATAATTCAGAGTTTTCATGAATCGGTCAAATGTATTAATCGATTGAAATATTCTCGGAGCACTCTTTAGAAATAGTCAGAATATTCTCGTTTAATTCTAAATACGCTTCGTTGAACGGCAAATGCGGTTTCATTGTCGAAAAATCTTCGAGGTCTTTTTAACAAAAAATTTGCAATTCTATTATTCGCTTTTCGTGAACAATTGTATTGTGAGCGATTATAAAAACGAGCCGCGAGGCTCGAATAATCGTATCTCCTCTCTTCCCAAATTGTCCATTCTCTTCTCTCTCTTTTTTTTTTAATCTAACTAGCGAGATAGAAGAGACTTTCTAAATCGCTTTTTGGTCGCTTTTTCAGTCCGAATATACTCGGTCGCGCGCGCGCGCGAGCATCGTTAAGTTTTTCCAGAGCAAAGGTTTTTCCCTGCGCGAGATATTTTATGAATATCGGCTTATACAGGCAGCACTTTCTTCCCGACAATAAATCACTTCAAGTTCATTGGTACTTAATAGTGGTCTGGCGCACGTATTTGGAAAGAATGATTTATCGTTCCGCGTCACTTGAACTTCCTCGTAAACGGGAAATTAAGGCAGGATCGTTCGACGGGGTGGGGAGAAGGGGATACAACGCATCGGAGCATCGGTGACCATTGTGTCGTAAAAATGTTTCCTGAACGAGCCCGGGGTAATTGAATAGGAAATGAATGCGGTAACGTTGCAGCTGATATGCAACTCTCGTCTCGGATTAATATTCTGGAGATACTGCGCGACTTAATATCCTCCATTATTGCTCCGCCAAATCCTTCGGGTATGTGCATTATCTATATATTATTCACGATTATACTTGCTTCTCCGGGCACGTTGCAAAGGAGGAAATCTTTTACGGTTCGAAGTAGGTCTCCCGATTATTATTAACCTATGTTCTAGCGGCGATCCTATTTTCAAGGAATTTCTAACTACTGCCGCGGAGGTCGCCGTATAATATTAGTATTATTTAGTATTAGTATTAATATTATTAGTATTATTATTTGGACGCAACGTGTGTCGAGTCGTATTCGATGCAAATAAAAACAGAGTGTCTTGTAGATTGATAAATGTTTTATGGAAATGTTAACAATGGAAGCGCAAAGTTTCTGGGGACAAATTTCTTTGTTATTATATATTATTATTTATAAACGCAGCTTCAACGATCGCACTGTATAAATGATATAATATTGTATATATATAGTAATAATAATAATACTAATAATAATAATTATTATTATATGTATTATATAGTTATTATATATATATATATTATATACATAATTATTATCTTATTGTTTGTATATAGTAATAGTAATAATTACATATATATGATAATAGTAATAATAATTATTATTATTGCTATATACATACAATATTACATCATTTATACAGTGTGGTCGTTGAAGCTGCGTTTATTAATTCTATACGTGTATTTTCGAGCTACTCTGACTGAAAATTTTGTACGCGCCTAACACTTTTTAAGAGAAGGGTTATGGTCAAGTTGTTAGGGCGATTGAGATGAAAAAGCTGTGGGTGGTAAATAAAAATAAGAAGAAAGTTAAACAGTAACAAAGAAATAGTACGTCAGGGAACAGCTAATCCATTAGCTTGCTCCGCTGCTTGTTGCACAGCACAATCGAGGTTATGGCAAATGTTATTCACAAGTCGTCCGCCGGGGGGAAAAAGCTTCTTACGAAAGAGTGTCCTAAAAGGTGCGATCGCAATTGAAATAACAGGGACGATCCGTGGAAACGCTTTCGGTTTAATACTTTCTCGACGAGGTGCAGCTCGCATAAACTCGCAAGAACGTTATAGTCTTTCCGTGGAATACCTTTAGAAACTCGGATGTTTCCATTGCGTCAAAATATCGCAGATCGACGCCAATAAAACTCAACTGTATTGTTGAAGTATGAAAACTTTATGACTTCCGGCGACAATGCGCGGGGGTCCACGCCGTACGCGGGAATACGTAAGTTATAGCGCGAAATTTATGATTAGCGTCCGTCGTCCCACGGCGTTATGAAACATTCAACCGAGAACCTGCTCTTACATAAAAATTCTTCTACCATCCGATCTATTGTTTGCGTGTCGCCGAAAGTCCCCGAAGATGCTTCGACGCGCGGGATAACAACGAACCACCCTGGACGCACGTGATCTTCGATTATTCCAAATATGGCACACGATTATTATCATCTTCTGAATTAACGATTCCATTTTGTGCAATAATTAGCGAGATTTATCTATTATTTAGTGTCAGTCGTTTTACATTACGTATTGCACACAATATTGCATAGACAATTTTCTCAATTAACGATTTCTTTGCGAGAACTTGTTAATGCTTCTTTATACGATTTTTAGGATTAATTGCGATTCCATTTTGTGCAATAATTAGCGAGATTTATCTATTATTTAGTGTCAGTCGTTTTACATTACGTATTGCGTACAATATTGCATAGACAATTTTCTGAATTAACGATTCCTTTGCGCGAATCGGTTAATATGCTTCTTTATACGATTTTTATGATTCGTTGCGATTCCATTTTGTGCAATGTTTAGCGAGATCTATCTATTATTTAGTGTCGGTCGTTTTACATTACGTATTGCACACAATATTGCATAGACACATCGCATTGATTTATTATAATTGTCGGATTATGCTAATTTCACTCTTTAGAGAAACACCAGTAAAATCTTACATTCGGAAAATGTCAGATTATTCCTGCGCAGCATTCCCGTATTTTCGCGAAAATGTTCTCAATCAACTTGAACGTGCAAAAGTCGATTGTGCAGTCCAATCTGTAGCTCAAACAATGAAATTCTACAGAGACCGGCAGACGGAAGTGCGTACAAGGCAACAGCGAAACCCAGAAAATCCTGATTGCTTTACAAATTGAAGACTCGCGGAGAATTTTAATCGAAGAAATATTTATCTACAACATTTTGGTTTCCGTTCTCGGTTTTTTGTTTTCCCCAATTTTAATAAACATTTACAAAGAAACCGCGGAAGTGCGGCCGGAAATAAAAGATACACGAAACGAAATAATCACTCGCTCGCTTCGAATATTCGATCTAATTGTGCAATGCGAAACAATATTTAAAAATTGAAAAATTCAGGGTGAAACTATTTTTGTCTTATCAAACCGATTACGGGAAACAGTTTACTTTCGTCTAATTACTCTTTCTCGCAATCGTCTCGAAGAATTTTTACGTTACAGATCGATTCGTAGTGCGGCCATTTTTCTCTTTTTCTCTCGCGTGATAAAGCAAATCCCTTTTTTTTGTAAAAAGGGCGTAAAAATTCCTGTAAAAATCTGCGAAGCTCGCATTTTTCTGTAACGTTCGAATTTCTAAATTGAACCACCCTTCGAATTTTTCGCGGACGGTCACTTATCGACGATAGGAACGGCATACACCTAATTAAAAGTTCGGTTTTGTGGACACAGCTCCGAGAAACTATCGTCGTTAAACTTCTCGACAATAAAAGTAATCTGCACGCGCGCGCACAGTGCACAGTGCACATTGCGCCCGAGTTCTACGCACCCCAGCTGCAAACCACCCTTATTTATGACAAGCTTGCTGGCAACTTCTTTAGTCACCTGTCACGGATCCTTAGCGACCTGCGCGATGCGACCTATTTCGTTTCGTTTCTCCTTCACGCTTTGAGAAACATATATATTTTATTATTATTATTATTATTATTTATGTATTCCGGGCGATATTTAGATACATGCAAATATGCATACGATTTTACATATGTATATATTTACGATGCTCGAAAAGCCGATGCAACGATCGCTCCTCGAACTTCTTTAAATATTTTACATCCTAATTTCTACGACACGTACGTGCTAGCACAAACATTAACTTTTAAACCCGGGACAAAGAATCTTATGACCTGTACATATGTACATAAATGACCAACGCAGCGGCCAACGAGTTAAGCGTGAATCATAGTGTGTGCTTCAAAACCCTGCGTTAGAAGATGAGTAAACAACTATATCATTCCATCTGGAAGAGGATGTTGACCTTCGCGCCTGGTTTACGCTTTTATTTTCCTTTCATTTAACACCAAGAACAGTCGAATTGCACAGATAGGCTCTTTTTAGGCAACATTTATTTTATACAAATGTATCTAGATAGAACTTTTGATTCGAATAAGATCTTATTCGAGCAAGAATTCGTTCTAAGAAGAATTTATTCGTACAGGAATTCATCAATAATAATAATAAAATAATCGACTTGAATAACAATGGTGGAATATGAAGCTTTCTTGCTCCATATGGAGCAAGCTCCCTCCATATGAAGCTCTCCTCCATAAATCTTAGATATTAATACTAATTTGTAATAAAATTTAAAGAAGAATTTATATCAAACTGTATAAAGATTTGTAAGAAGTTTGTGAGAAAAATTTCTCGGACAATTAATATTATTTACAAATTCATGATAAATAGTAAGTAATATAAAATAGTTATTATTCTAGTAGTAGTATAAAATAGTTAATATTCTAGCAGTAGTATAAAATAGTTATTATTCTAGTAGTAGTATAAAATAGTTAATATTCTAGTAGTAGTATAAAATAGTTATTATTCTAGTAGTAGTATAAAATAGTTATTATTCTAGTAGTAGTATAAAATAGTTAATATTCTAGTAGTAGTATAAAATAGTTATTATTCTAGTAGTAGTATAAAATAGTTATTATGCTAGAAGTAGTATAAAATAGTTATTATTCTAGTAGTAGTATAAAATAGTTATTATGCTAGTAGTAGTATAAAATAGTTATTATTCTAGTAGTAGTATAAAATAGTTAATATTCTAGTAGTAGTATAAAATAGTTATTATGCTAGTAGTAGTATAAAATAGTTAATATTCTAGTAGTAGTATAAAATAGTTATTATTCTAGTAGTAGTATAAAATAGTTATTATGCCAGTAGTAGTATAAAATAGTTATTATTCCAATAGTAGTATAAAATAGTTATTATGCTACCAGTATTATAAAATAGTTATTATGCTACCAGTATTATAAAATAGTTATTATTCTAGTAGTAGTATAAAATAGTTATTACTATTATTCTTTATAAATCTTATGTCTTTGTACAATGTAATAAAAATTAGTATATGTTACATAACCATGCGTTTTCTGCAACGGTGTGTGTGTGTTAAAGCCTTGGTGTTCGTTAAAGGCGCCACGTGCGCGCACCCGTGCTGCTCAGATTTCTCGAAGCGTCGTACGATTCTCATACGTTGAATAGGTTTTGAATCGTTGCCGAGACACAGACACACAGAGGCAAGTAACCGGAGTCCCGCGCTCGCGCTTTACGCGGCGGGGAACGCTGGGTTCGCGGTTGTCAGACACGAACTTACATTATCATTAACCCCTTCGTGGCGTGCGATGTAAATGTGTTTACCTACCAAAGCCGGGGCCTGGAGGTGCGATAGTGGTGAACAGATCAAACGTATACGCGTGTTAATGGCAATCGCGCCGTGTTTACCGTTGTTCCGATTAATCAGGCTCGATGGCAAATAGAACTACTCTGCTTGCTACTGTCCGACCGAGGAAGAAAAAAATAAACGGTCGTTTTCAATTGTTCCCAGGTAGGTGCACTTTGCGTAGATATTTTCTGTAGTTTTTCGTTTCGTCGAGGAAAATCGTGGAAACTACGTGACGCTCTGTTTGCGTGAAACCTGTCACACCGGTCCAATGATATATATATAATATAACAAATTTATTATCAATAACTGTAATTTATTAATTATTTTTTGATAATAATAATAAAATAGTATAATAGCATAATAGCATAATAATACAATAATATAATAGCATAATAATATAACAATATAACAATATAATAATATAATAATATAATAACATAATAATATAATACTATAATAGTATAATAGTATAATAGTATAATAGTATAATAATATAACAATATAACAATATAACAATATAACAATATAATAATATAATAATATAATAATATAATAATATAATAATATAATAATATAATAATATAATAGTGTATAATAGTATAATAGTGTATAATAGTATAATAGTATAATAATATAATAATATAATAGTATAATAGTATATAATAGTATAATAATATAATAATATAGTAATAATATAAAATAATGTAACAATAAATTCACTGAAATGTATAACAATAAATTAATAAACTTGGGTCCCCTAAATTGATTGAAAAGCTGCATTGTAAATTGCCAGAGCACCGCGGTATCATTTTGATGATACTCGAAGGTACGAGGACAGAGGATAAAGGGAAAGAAAGCACACGGATGATCAGAACGATCGAGGTTAATAAAACGAATGTCTTGAGGAGCTTTCGAGCTCAACTCGGCAAACCCTGCTGTGAAAAGGGTTAGCCCGGCTGGCTCGGTCCTGCGCAGAGATCTATTGTGCTGTGATTCTAAATTGAAATGGACCCTTTAGTGTGCACACGCGGTTAGTATATTGAAGATCGGACCGCACCCCGTCATCCCTCCCACCACCGTATTTTTTGTTTCGCAGGGGGGGGATACCGTTGGTCGGGGCTCGGAGCTACCATAAACTCGGTCGCAGGGATATAATAGACTGATATTCAACTATTATTCAATGAGGCTATTAATTGTGATAATTAATTGCGCCGGGTTTCGGCATTCACCGGCCAAAGATTATGCCTCGTACAGCGCGCGCACGCCGATGCATTGTGCCGACGAGAATTTCAACGAGTGCGCGAAAATTTGCGGGAACTCGAGATCGTCAACTGTGATCGAAATATCGTCGAAAATTAGCGCTAATCGTTCGACAGTACAAAAAATAACGATGTTCGCACGAGCATTTCTGTGTGAAACCAATTTCATTAACGAGGATGACTTAGTTTTCACGTGGTTGAAACGCGACGTGCTAAAAGATAATGTGAGATCACAAAGAAATAGAATTTTCTATTTATTATTATTATTATTATTATTATTATTATTATTATTATTATTATTATTATTATTATTACTGTTATTATTATTATTATTAATATTTTATTTATTTTCGAAATGATAGGAAACGCATACAGGGTGCGAGCATTAAAGCTACGCACGATTTTTCAGCCGCTCGATAAAAAAGATTTCGAGAGCTGAGGGAACTGTTTATTTATTTTTATTTTAATCACATTTATATTGTTTTATTTGTCGTATGCATCGAATAAGACAATATTGCGTATTTATTGAAATATCAAAATTTAACTCGAACGTCGATGCACAAAGTTTCTTTAACATTCGTCGGCGAATGTTATTTTCCCTCCCGAGAGAGACACGGAAATATTTCGAACGACCTGTCCCCGAATATCTGAGCCCCTCTGACCGCTAATACTCGGGCCGATTGTGAAGCTAATTTAGCGAGTACGGCTTTAAGCTTGAATCACCACGGCAGCACTTTCGTCGGCGCGGGGGAGTTCGATTGTTCCGTAAAAGTGCTGCTTTGACATTCAACATCCCGATTCGTGTGTTGACCGCAATCTTTCCTTTGAGAAGGAACGAGGAAAGGGGACAGGAAAGGCTGAAGGGAAAAAAACTGAAGGAAGTAGTATTGCAATCGCGATGGCTGCCATTCAGAAGCGTACTCGTCTTCACTTTCTATTCAAGACGAAACTCGAAAGCGGTGCACGGGATTCTTTGCGATGGCTATTCGAGGATCCGAAGAGATTATAAACGACGACGGTTCCTTTCCCTGCTCGTAAACGTCTTCGACGAAGACTATCGTCGCGCATGAAACGCGACGTTTCGTTCAGTTTATCATGGAATCGAGACTTATAACGGATCGGTTCTATGTTGACGTTCGTGATCGCCATTCGCACTTTAATCAAATCTTATGCAACTATATTTAAAAATAAAATATTATATTATTATATATATATATTATTATATTTATATGTTTAATTGGAAGTTTATGGAAAGCCTTGCTATTATCTAAGCGTCTAATACCCAATCTGATACAATATTATATTTAATAATATTAAATATAAATTGTATGTAAATATATTATTATATTATATGGAAATATAATATATAATATTTTATATGGACATTATATATTATTATGGAAAACCTTGCTATTATCTAAGCGTTTAATACCTAATCTGATACAGTAAGTATTATTTAACAGCATTTAATGCTTGCTATATTTTATTTTATTTCATTGTCAACGATATGTTTGATCATTTCTTAATACTTCAAATACTTATTATTATTCTTACTTTTATTATGAAATAATAGTAATAACAGAATTATAAAAAAGAGGTATTTCAGTGTTCGAACAGAAAACTAAAGTCGCTCTAACACTGAGAAAAATCAAATTATTTGGTCCAATTCGAAGATGCTGTCTCAGTTTCGCTGCTCGTCGTATTTATCATAATTCAGCACTGCAGAAAATCAAAGAGTCAGACACGAATAGACGAATTCAGGCAAAAAAATGTGTTTCATAGTGTTTGGGTGCTTTGTGCCCTACGGTGCGCCAATTAGCACGTTTTCGGCGCCGATTCCGGCAAAACTCGCGCACCCCTGCCCGAGAACAATGCGTGAATCCGGCAGGTAAGAGCCGCGGAGTGCCTTTATCTCCGAATTTCACGAGCCATTCCGCTCGGTGTCTCGAATTCCGGCGGGCACGCGCGGTATTATTATAGGTCAATTGCTGTTAATGGGCGCGGAGAAGAATTTCGAACGTTCGTGAATTAGAAACTGAACCCGGCCGTTCGGCCGGCCGGCCGGTCGGCGATGAACGGGCAACAAAAAAATAATAAACCATCGACATAATACGAACTGCGAAACGTGGATGGGAATCGGATGCACAAAAATGGCAAACGAGTCACGTCCGTGTCGTAAACACCGAAACCCGTGTTTCTGACACCGGTTCTAAACAACGTCGCCCCCCCTCCCCCCCCGTAGCGCAATAATCTAATAATTGCCGCTCCCACTCGCGAAAGTTTCGTCCCTTGTTCGAAAAATATCGCGAAATAACTTGGGCTCGAACTCGGACGGACCACTTCGGAACCGCGCCGCGCGACCGCGAAACCGTGGTTGCTTGTCAGCGGCCGCGAATGTGGAAAATATTACGTATTATCATTAATTAATTTGGTGCCTGGCTTGCGCTGTGGTTTTTTATCGATACGGCCCCGAGCGACCGCTGAAAAGTGGCGCGCGAGCGGTAGGATTCCACTGGCAATTACTGCGAAATAATGGGAAATACAGTGGCGGGCCAAAGTGTTCCTACGCCTTTGAAAAGGCGATAGCTTTTTTTAAAAATTGAACGATATTATTTGAGCTGTTTTTTTTAGATTATTAGAGGGTTCAGTTTACCAGAATTTAACTATTGCTACTACGAAAATCAGCTTTACAATAAGAGATGGTTTATAGCGTACAACTATACAGCCTGCGCCAAAATTATTGCACAAGCGAGAAGCGAGGGGTTCCTGAGGTGATTTCAAGCAACTTTTTCCTTTACAAAAATTTTCTCCGACGCGTCGTTAACGAGTTATTAACGAAAACTGCTGGCCAATGAGCGGCGAGCTCGGCTGGCGCCCCGCCCTCGCGACCATTGCCGTCGCGTCAGACGGCCAGCGCGACGCGGCATTGGCTACTGTTTTTCGTTAATAACTCGTAAACGGTGGCTCGTAGAAAATTTTTCTAAAGGAAAAAGTTACTTCAAATAACCTGAAGAACGTTTCCTGCTCGTTTCCCGACAGTGCCATAATTTTGGGAGACCCTGTACACAGAAGGTATGCCACAATTCTCTCGAAACCTAAGCGCCCCTCGCGATTTATAATGTATGCATTTTGATTTCGTTACGTCCGGGGCCGTCGATCGTGAAATGTAATTGATTCGAGCCGGAATAACTCCGCCATAAATCAGTTTCAGGAAAAACTAACAATCCACATGTGGGCTGACAGTCGGAGTGCTAGGATGTGCGATGAAATTCGATGCCCCGTTATTTACCCTCTGACTCGTGAAACAACATGCTCGTAAATCGACGACTGGCGTGCTCAATTCCTAGAATTGACCACAGTTGCAGCTAAAAACTTTCACGGCTGTTTCGCGCTCTAAAAAATAAAGTACTCGCGAGATGCCAGTTTCGGGCTGGTATGCATGACGTTTCAATTTCACCAAATTTTCACCTCTATCATTTATGCACCGCTGAGCTTCGCGATAACCGCACTGATCGATGATTAACGATTATGACCGGTTAGTTATCATCCCTATATATATTATATCATGTGTATAATAAATAATAAATATATGGTAAATAAATATATATATATACATATATAATTGTTGTTATTATTATTATCGCTATTTATAATAATTGGGCAAAAAGAAATACGGCAGAAATTATTATAGAACAGTTACACTGATTATTTATTATTATATATTATATATAATAATTATTATTAGTTATAATAATCAACGAGTTGTAAAATTGTAGGATCAGTGTAACATTTTCCATTTCCATAAATAATGAATGACTCCTAATGAATACTAAAAGCAACAATATCTTATTTAATCCTACCAACATTCCATATAATTAATAAATAGTTAAGAACGAATACAGAACAAATCAACGTAAAAAAGATACATATAAACCGCGTTGCTTGTCATTGTCGGTGCCTCCACGATTCTCCAGATAATTTCTTGCGCCGGTTGAAAAGTTCGAAATTACAAATGAAGCGTAACTAACAAAATTGAAGTGGGGAAACGAGAACGAACGGAAACGGTGCGGAGATACCGCGCGCAACTATTTCTGAGGTGTGCGCGAGGATTAATCATCTCCCGGAACGTGAAAGCGATAGAAACATCGAAATTCAAATAAGTCGCTTATGAAAGTCAATTTCTGTTAGCGAACTCGAAAAATCGATCGGCCCGGTGCACTCGCCGGACTGCATTATTACCGCTGGTGGGGCCAGCATCGCGGATTCCTATCAGCATTGTGAATATCTTGTGTTTAATTCGCCGCGCATTCGTTCGGCTAGCTGCCGGGGCACATTTACATTTCATTATCCAAACCGCGCGCCAATTCCGCGCGCGGTTCACGATGATCCGTAACAAAAGAATCACGAGATAAATTACACGTATGAAAGCGCGTGTACAAAAGTTTAATTTCCGTTCTACGTTGGGGAAAATATGCGAGCAGAGCAGGGCCGGCACAATGAGCGCCGCTGAAACAACGGGGCGCGTTGCTGCACCCCCGTTCTACGTGCACGTGCAACGTGATGCGCGCGTCCGCTTGCTTCTCGCGAAACATCGTGATTCGAAGAATAAAACCGCGTCATCTCGTAGAAACGCGCGGCGCTCTCTTCTCTCCTCGCTTCTGATGATAAGAACACCGAACAATAAGTGTAATAAATATGAAACGAGCGAGTACCGGAGAGAGTCGTTAATCACGAATCGCTTTTCGAACGCGATAATCCTTGCCTTTTCTTTTTCTGCGTGTGCAATATCGTACGAAAATATTCGAATGTTGATACCACTATGTTCAGATATATTTGGACATTGTTAACTCTTTTTTTTGTAAAATATCGGATCAATAAATATTTCATTCGATAACTTTAAGGCACTGCGATATGAAAATGTGACGTGACAAGGGTGATTAGGTATTACACACCTCAATCAATATTTTTCACATGTTTAGACAAATTTTTTTAATCAAATAGTGTGTCAATAATATTATAAAATCATTTATTATTGTGTTATATTATTATTATTATTATCATCATAGATTATATATTATTATATATTATTATATATAATTATAGATATATAGACGAGAACAAATTATATAAATTTCCTTAAACAAATTAGAACCGTGTTCAATTCCTTAATATAATAGAATTCGTTAAATATCTCATTAAACGTTCGTCTCTGACATAAATCCATCCCTTACATGTTTTTTTATTTCGTCGCCAAGTTTTTTCTTCGTAAACCTTTCGTGAGAGAAATGTTTAAACAACTGGATGTTTCAGCTGACTCATAATTGGTCCTTTTGTATCTGCTGAGAAAGGATCAGGCACGCCTGCACTATAGAGGATAAGGATAACCGAATGAGGATAAGAGTACTAACCCTCAACGAAGAAATGGGACGCAGGGTAACCATCTGGTTATGATCAGAATAATGATCTGGCTTCCTTGGGCACATTGCTTCCACTAAGGTGCCATAAACCTTGGGGAGCCATTGTTTTATAACGATAGCTATTGTCGTCTGCAAAAGAAAATGTCAGAATTTGCTTGGCAGATAATACGAGGTTTAAAACCTGCCTCGCGGATCGGTGAAATTCCGTTTCACCACGAAACGGATTGTTAAACGAATCGTCGTAAAATGTACCCTAAAGAAAGGACCACCATTCGTCCGACATTATGTTTAACGAAAATACTTTGTTACACTCGGTTTTTGAAACTATCTTGGTATTTTAATATTCTGGAAAATATATACTTAAATTAACTTATCAACTGACGAGTTAATTGAAGCTATTAAATATAAATAATATACGAGATTATTGCTGAGGCGATTTGAAGCAACTTTTTCCTTTACAAAAATTTTCTCCACGGCTTCGTTCACGAGTTATTAACAGAAAACACTGACCAATGAGAGATCGCGAACGGCTGGCGCCCCGCCCTCGCGACCACTGCCGCCGCGTTGCGATTCCACAACGGCGGAGCGCCGGCCGCACTCGCTCTCCGATTGGTCACTGTTTTTCGTTAATAACTCGTAAACGAAGCCTCGTAGAACATTTCCGCAAAGGAAAAAGTTACTTCAAATCACCTCAGGAACCCCTCGTTTCCGGATTACGAGACATTTCTGGGACTCGCTTCTTTATATAAAGAATCACTGATCAGGTTCGAAACGGACGGTCTTAGAATGCCCCCACAAGCGTTTCGACGCGTCGGCACTTCCTGCAGCGAAACTGCCGGGAACGGTGGAACTGCGGTGTTTGCAGCGGCAACCGAATCCGGAC
The DNA here is from genome assembly GCF_051020955.1 of Megalopta genalis. Lineage (NCBI taxonomy): Eukaryota > Metazoa > Arthropoda > Insecta > Hymenoptera > Halictidae > Megalopta > Megalopta genalis. The sequence goes on from NC_135025.1 coordinate 3,923,400, forward strand.
AATAAACGCAACGGTTAAGCGGCACTGGTGTAACAGTTTTTCGCTAACGAAGAAACCTGAAATGTAACGAGATCGGACAAAACGGCGATTTCGAGCGGCGGGAAGCGGCGGGGGATAAAATGATGCCATTTTGGTATGCACGTGTAGAGAGAGAGAGAGAGAGGGGGGGAGGCGCGAGGGTAACACTCTGTGTTAACGAATAAAGAATGGCGTGTTGCACCGGCTGCATTGGATGGGGCTGGGTATACTGTGAAAGGACATGCAACGGACAACGTGTCGGCGCGAACAAAAAGGAGGTCGCAGAGAAAAGGACAAAAGCAAACAGCCAAGTCAGCTGCTGGAGCTGCGGGTCATGCACAGACGAGATAATTTCGATCAAGAACTCCAAAGGAGAAAAACAGGGAATTCCTGCCGCCATGATTAAGGGGGTATTCTAGTCCGGGGATGTAAAAAAGAGAAACGATTTCTTTTTTTCTAATTTTATCTCGCGAAAGTGTACGCTCTCGACGATGTTTCTACCGAGGGGATATTATTGTTGGATATTATCGCGGTCTTCTAATTACACGCTGCAATCCTTAATTGATGCTATGATTTTAACAAGAATAATTGGTGTGGCAGGGCGTAAAATAATTGGCCCTAGAACAATATATATGTGCTTGCATATCAATTATTTATATAGCATATATTATTATTAGTAATTATTATTATTATTCAGTAATTATATTAGTATATTACTATATTATTATTTCATTATATTACTATATATTACTATATTATTATATTATTATATATATATATATATATATATATATATATACATTACTACAGTAATATATTATTATATTATTATACTATTATATTAGTACATTAGTATATTACTATATATTATTATATTATTATATCAATACTATTACTATATTATTATATTATTATTATTATTATATACAATTATTAAGTCCTGTGATCCGTCCAAATGTTTCCCAATTTTCTGATGCATTTTAGATGCAATTTAGATACGAATCCTACACGATAGTCTTGTCGCCCGATGCTTTACAACGTCGGAAAGTTACGTCGGAGAACGCTGCACATACGAAAACACGGTGGCACGTTTTTGCAAAATTCCACAACATTGCTGCTCGCGATGTTGCGGGAGTGCTGCTAGTTAGCGAACCGTAATGAAACATACCGTAGCAGTCAAAATAGCAATTCCATGAGACGATTGTTCTTATGATAGCAGACGGCAGTGCGTAATATCCACTCGAATTTATGCCGGTATATACCAACACAGGGGTATTTGTGAACACCCTGTATGATAACCAGGTTTGCGGAAATTCATGGAATGTAGAATGCGGAATGTAGAATGTAGAATCTCACTTGTCGAGTCTTGATCCTATTAAATTTATATGGGCACGAGTTACAGAGTGCGTTAAACCGTCGGATTATGGGCGTCGGGTCTATTATGACCCTGTGGAGCAATGAACGTTCCATCTAAATTCCGATTTTTATGCGGCCGGTTGTTGGAATCCATTAACTATTTCCGTCGGATTCGATAAGGAGATCGTCGTCGGTCTGCAAAAAGTTGCTTAAGAATTTGCAGAAATAAATTGTCTAAATTAATTTGTTCAATTGGCAGAAATAGATGGAATCAATTTTGTAATTATAGAAAAAACTGGGAAGCCAATTGTACAAGATTCATCGAATCGAGAAGGTAATTTTGGACGTAAGTTTTAAAAAAGTGTCTCTTGTCCCCTTCGACTGGCAAAAATAGATAAAATTAATTTTGTAATTATAGAACGAATCGGAAAAAGCCAATTGGAAATAGATAGAATTAATTTCGCAATCTTTATACGAAAAGTTGCGAAGTCGATTGAGGAACAGACAATTTATAATGAAAATCTCGAGAAGTCTATTTCATCTCTCTTTTCATCTCTAAAAACAGTGTTAATATCGATCGAAAACTACGACTGCTAATTCTATAATATAATAACATTAAAAACGACTTGCAAGCTCGCGTGTCGGAATATTTAATTTTGTTTTCAGTTCGATAATTGGAAGAACCGATCGGATTCGGATTTCGCTCATCTCGCTGTTGCATCTGATTCGTTGCACCATTGATGAACACATCCAAAGGATTATTTGTTATCGGTGCAAAAAAAGAGTTGATAAACAATACCTCGCGTTTATCAGAGGAGATTTTGCAAGGCAGTTCGAAAGTTGCCTAACGAAAGAGAATTAATCATGTTCGGAGAAAGCTGTTCGTTAAGCTGCTGACTTTTGTATCCCCGCCGGTTCTCCCTCATTAAACACGTTTTTCTCGCGTCGGATACACCTCGAAGCTGCACGATTTCGTAAAATAACCGCGGCGAAGGGAACACTGTTATCTCCGGTATTTCCTGTGTGAGTGGCGTGAAGGGCGATACCGCGATGCCACGGCCAAGAAACGCGGCGTATTTTTAATATGCGGCAAAAGCGCTCGAAAAACTAATCTCGTTAATTCGAGGGAAGATTAACAACTCCGGTTTGGTACAACGCGCACGCACCGAACGCTGATGTAAATGTTCAGCACGAATCAGATTGTGAAAAAAAAGAGAAAATGGAGCGAATTTCTTTCTGGCCCGGCTTTTGATCGATGTTAACGCGTCTTCGAAAATCTTGCAGATCTTTATGAGACGCTTTTTAACACCTTGTGATGGTTAAAATAATTTATGCAGATGTACTGTATACAAAAATGCGAGTAGATGATAGTATAATGTGAAGTTGCTATGTTGAAAATGCCATTAGTTGACTGCGGATATTTTATGCACTTTCGACACGTGCAGGTAGGCGATATTTTGTAATTAATGCAATAATATTGCATTATAAATTAATGCAATTACATTGCACTATAAATTAATGCAACAACATTGCACTATAAATTAATGCAACAACATTGCACTATAAATTAATGCAATGGAACTATTATAAATATTTAAGGATTACTTATAAATATCTTCGACTCTCCGAACTTGTTTAAAAAAGGAAGAAATGTCTCTCAGACTCGTGTTCGTTGCAATCGACGAACATAATTTTATATAACATATTGCCTAATACAAAAACGTTATTTTATTCACCAACGATGAGTTGTTCTACTTAAAACGTTCAATCCTCGAGTTATACTACTTAGCCCCGCTGTACAAATTCCTTCAGTTTTCAGCGTGCCTACAACCGCGGTATTTCTCTATTTACATGAAATTCGCCAAGTAACGAGTCCGCAACGCTTTTTTGCTAATTGATAGCTTTGAAATGAGATCTTTACGATAGCAGAACGTCTGCCGTCTTCTTCGTAAATCTTACCTTGCCCAGGGTCTTAACAACTTGGTCAATTAAGAAAACGTTCGGAGCGCAAATTCCGTCGAATCGACTTCTCGGCGGCGGCGCAAACTTTGGAAATTGTGAGAACCGCCGAATGAGAGTAATTTTTGGTGATGCGATGGTAAATTTGGCGCGGGAACGAGCGTTCGATTAGTCAAAGTTTAGGAAACAAACGGAGGAAGCTGCGCGTCGAAGTAATCGATTTTTAAATCATTTGTTCTTCTTCTCTCGCGTGTCAGGCAGACGTGCCTGATTTAAAATATTATATTATATATAGAATATTAAAAAATTTAAATTCGTGCATCGTAGAACATAGAAATTTTAAGTCGATCGATCTACTAGCAGACGTCATATGAACCGTTCAAAAAGACGAGATCTCGAAAAAAAGCGTGTCTACCATTTTTACGAATTTAAACAAATCGCTTTAACCAGTCAGCTGAAAAAGAGCCGCCACAGTTAACTGGTTTAAAAAACGCAAAGGTTAAAAATACCTGGCCTCCACTGCGCGTGTTTTAGAGTAAATGTCAATGACCCCGAAGACGCGGCGCAACTGAATAACCCGCGGAAAAAGGCTGATCCGTTAGAAGAATTTCGGTGAATTTCAAGCGGCGAGAGGGAAATGGAATAGAGGAAGCTATGCGGCGGAGAGGGTGATGCTCTAAGACGCGGAAAACCTGGAGAAGGTAGGAGAACAATAAATCAAGAAGTAAACGTCCGAAGGTACGTGATAGCTCAATCGCCAAATGCGCGCGAGGGTTAACCAAACCCGGGCGAAAACCGTAGGGAGGAAGCTAGGAAATAAGGAACATTCCAGGGGAAAAAGCTAGGAGGAAGCGCGCTCGTGGGAGAACCCAAAGAGACGTTGAAAAAGTATAAGACAACGTAATCAGTTGCAATTCTCGCGAGCATGGTCGCGAAACATGTGGAATTCTTAGAGCTTGCGTCTTCGAGTATTTAAGAAATGGAATTCTACAAGAAAACGAAAGCGTGAGAAATGATTAAAATTGAAGAAATAAATTATTATAATAAGACCATAAATTATTATAATGCTGTTGTCTATAGTCACTGTCCTAATAGAAACCGTATTGCAATGTCTGTCGAGTCTTTTTAAAAATAATATTGACAAAGAAATGAGTATTAATTTTAACATTTTCTGTGCTTTGCTCTGCTTTATTATTATAACAAAAATTGTACAGTTAGAAAGATACTAATCGAATGATAATATTAATTTTTAAACGATCTGGATCATGTTCGCATATCCTATGCTTCTTGATCGTTCACTGATTTTTGGATGCTTCGATTTCAGGATAAAAAAAGAAACATTTTCACTAAAATTTGATTTCAAGTAAACCAAAGGATCGCGAAGTTTTCGCATAATTTCCAACGATAATTTTAACGCTATGTACAAAGTCCGATGTGTAAGGCATCGTTCGAAAGAACGTCTTTTAGCGACTTGGAAAACATTTTTTCCCGCAGTTCGGTGTGTATCCCTTAAAATAGTGGCAGTTTGTCCTCATAAGCTTTTTTATACGGCCATAAATGACGGAGATATTTAGGTGTTCCCATTTGAATGGGCCATTCTGTATAAAATATGTGTTTAAAAGGACAAGCCGATGAAAGTGGCAGTAGTTCCCGAGAAAAGTGTCGACGGACACGAAAAACTAAGTTCGAAGAAAAACCCGTTTAAAGTTTTGCGAACGTGTCCGCTATGAATAGCGTTGTCGCACCGACACGCGGAGATTTTCGCCACTTTATAATTTCTATAATGTTCCCGTTTATGTGACATCACCCGCCGGAGTACATTCCTCCTCGCAGATACAACGCGACCGACGAAATATACGATAATCCAGTTTTCTAATTTTCATGGCGTGGGGCGAAGCGTGGTGGTTGCAAGTTTTGTTTCGCAATTTAACCTGAAAATCATTAAGGTTTCTTGCATATATATAATGACGCTCAAGATCGCAGATTCTCAAATATTATTATTATTATTATTCGAGCCTTGCGGCACGTTTTTATAGTTGCTGATTGTCGACGACTATAAAAGCCTATAAAAGACTAATATATATATATTATACTAGTATATATTATTAAATATTATTAAGTATTATTATATATTACTATATATTATATATTATCAAATATTATTATATATTATTATATATTATATATTATATATTATATATTATATATTATAGTATTATATATAAAACTAAATAAGACTATTCGAGTCGCAAAATTACTTCAAATAACAGCAAAAAATCTTCTATTTATTAATTCCAACATTTCCCAGCAGTATAATGATTTTTATCTGAATTCGACTTTGTATTACAAAAACTATTCGCTGAATTTATTAGAAAAATCTTCCGTTTCTAATTTTTGCTTCTCGACAAAATTACTGTTTTCTAAACGTCTTCATCCTAATTACCATAACCCTAAGCATCCTAAAGCTATAGATATCGCTTTTTATACAGCTTTCAGAGACGAACATCAGTTTGTCGAACGTTAAATAAGATCCGACCACCTATAGCATGTTGTTCCTGAAGAACACACCCCTATAGCTAAGGTAATAAATTTCTGGTTAACCCTCGCCGACTATTTAGGTCATTTTGACCCGGCCGTTGGAACAATCGAATATCTTGAATGCGGTTTTCATCAGTGCTCCGCGGAACATTGAAATACCTACTGCAGTGGAGTGGAAATAGCGCAAGCTTTTTAAATGTCTGACTGGGGTTGCACCTCCATCGACCGAAATGTTTCTGGAACATGATCCAACGAATTAATGACAGGATTAAAATTCGATGCTGAATTTTTATTTATATTTACTATTTATTCATTATTGAACGGTTAACAGAGCAACTCCATGGACACAAAATTGATTAGAAAATTGCTTGTATTGGCAACGCTGCTCCGTCGTTGCGCATGCATTTTTATTTCGACTCGCAACGAAAAAGTTGAAATTTCCGTGTTTCTGTTTTATTTTATATGCCATTGAATAACAAAATATTCGCGGATATTACAATGGAATTAGATCGGCGCGTTGCGTTGCGCTTTCCAATTCGGGTCCGCGACGACCCCGAGTACGGAATTCCCTTTTCGTGAGAAATCGAAATCAACGAGAAGCATTTTATACACCGCTTGTCCCGCGTTTATTTCGTGTTATCAGACGTAGACTACCTGCTGTCACGGTAATGCGTTTAGTTCAGCGCTATGTTTCGTGGAATGCGCGACAAATTCCGAGATATACAACCCAGCCCCGTCAACGCGAGAAGTCTTCTATTGCTGCAGGATGACACAAGACGCTACACACACACACACACGTACTACGATAATTACGCAATAAACTATTATGTGACTAGACGAGAGTCATGTCTCTCCATCCCTTCCAAGACTACGTCACGCGCAGATCACCATCCAGTTAGAATTGCAAACTAACGCGCGCATAATGTTCGGTCGCTCTGAACATTTAAGTATTTAATTGTGGAAAGATGTTGCAAAATTATTTGCTAAAATATTACAAATATTCAAAGATATTCCATAGAATGTTGCAAACTAACGCGCGCATAATGTTCGGTCGCTCTGAAAATTTAAGAGACGATTTAATTGTGAAAAGATATTTGCAAAATTATTTGCTAAAATATTCCAAATTCTCAAAGATATTCCATAGAATGTTGCAAACTAACGCGCGAATTATGTTCGGTCGCTCTGAAAATTTAAGAGACGATTTAATTGTGAAAAGATATTTGCAAAATTATTTGCTAAAATATTCCAAATACTCGAAGATATTCCATAAAATATTGCAAACTAACGCGCGCATAATGTTCGGTCGCTCTGAAAATTTAAGAGACGATTTGATTGTGGAAAGATATTTGCAAAATTATTTGCTAAAATAATATATAATATATTCCATAGAATAATAATATATAGTAATAATATATTCCATAGAATATCGCAAACTAACGCGCGCATAATGTTCAGTCGCTCAAAGATATTCCATCGAATATTGCGAACTAACGCGCGCATAATGCTTATTAACATTATCTATGTTTATGAACACAGATAGTTCTTCCGTTCAAGCGCGAACTTCGATTGCCGACAGTCTCGAAACGAGACTTCGCGAATCGATAAATAAAACCGGGCCGCCTTCCGAGGCGTCTTGTTTACGGAACGCGCGGCTCGATTCGCGAGGAAAAACGCGTTCCGCTCGTGAAAACGGGGTGCCCGTAGCGCGCGTCCGGTTCATTTAGCTGCCACTTCGAGTCAGAGCGTCGGGTGACAACCCTTGTAATTCCGCGGAAGGATAGAAACGGCGAATGGATACGGTTGACGCGCACGACTTCGGAACAATTTTGCAACGCCGGTAATAAACGGGATCTCCCCGTGCGTGTTGGTCGCGCGCGCGGGGTTCTGTATGCAATTAAAAAGGAAGAGAAGTAAAAGAACGAAACGAAAAACAAAAAAGAAAAACGAAAAACAAAACGGGGGGGGGAGAAAAAAAACGAAGAGAGAAGCGAAGGACGGCCTGGAAAACGTGGAAAAAGCGCGGCCGCGTCTCATTTCGGCCACTATACGAAAACATCAAAAGCAGCTGTCGAAATTGTCCGGAATGAAAGTGGGTTGCGAGTTGCGATGGTCGAAAAAAAAGTAGAGGGTTGGCGCGGCGCTGGCACGCGCTATCGTTCCGGCGACGATCGATGCGAGCCACCAAAAGAGCGAACATGCACGGAAATCGAGACGCGTCGCGCAGCTGAGTCTGCACATCGGCTGCTCTGGGACCGGGTCGCCGCTCGTTACCATTACACTAACCGTGATCGGATTGATTTGATCTCGGGAAGCGGTATTAAAAGCCGTTTCGAGTATTTCACCTGGCCGCCGCGTCGCGGAGAGAGGCGAGACCGGCTTTTGTATTGGCAGAACGTCTCGCGTTAGCGCCGATTAAATTCTTTTGTCTCCGGTGACGCGGCGACACATGTTTCGCGATAACGTTGCACCCGGTTGGAACGATTAGTGGAGAGGCGACGTATACAAAAGCGATAAAAGACCGTTCTACCTTTATTTGATACCGCTGGAAACGGCGAATATACGATTGTAAATACAGGGTGTTCCGTAATTGTGTTAACGCGCGGAACGAGACGATTCTTCGGGTCATTCGAAGCAACTTTTCCCTTAGCGAAAATGTTCTACGAGGCTTCGTTTACGAGTTATTAGCGAAAAACGCTGACCAATCGGTGAGCGAGGGCGGTCAGCGCTCTGTCCTTGAGGCCAATGCCGCGTCGCGCCGGCTCTGTGACGCAGGGCAGTGGTCGCGAGGGCGGAGCGTCACGGCTCTCATTGACCAGTGTTTTTCGTCGATAACTCGTGAACGGGGCCACGGAGAAAATTTTTGTAAAGGAAAAAGTTGCTTGGAATAACTTCAGGAACCCTTTTCTAACTTTCTGTATAATATAATAATTTCAATATAATATAATAACTGTATAATATGTACGTTTACATCTACGAAGCACGTATTCCAAGACCATTGAAACCATCAATTATTCGCACGTCCTATATTTCATGATCAGATATATCAGGGACAGTGAGTTCTTAACTACGTGTGTAATTACCTCGTCCCGGTAATCATCCGCGATGTCAGCAACGTGAAAACGCTGTAGGAAAGCTAACGATGAAGGAGTTTCATTGGCAAGGGGCGCTGTCACAGTGAGGGCTTCCATCTGTCAATGCTAACACGTGTTGCTGCCGCTACCGACTTTGTAATCCAGTCTCCCTGACATCCGCACCCCTTCGCCTGCTCTAATTAGGTCATTCTACGCAGTGTCGCCTGCAGAAAGGACTCCTTCACCGCTTGATTCCTTATTTCTACTGCACGGAAAGACAGTTCTCATTTAGCGGCCGGCTTTTACGGAGCACTAAAATTAATTGTTCCACGTTGCTTGACGGAAGTAACGATGACATATATATATTTTTTTTTAATTTATGCGAGGGCGTACTAAATATCTTCTGCTTTTTGTAATAATGAATATTAAACGAATAAACTGTGCCGTCGCTCGATGAACAAACAAATAGCAACGCCAGAATCAATGATCCGCGTTCAATTATCTTTCTCAGCCACGCCTTTCGCATTCGCTGATCGACATTCGAAACAAGTTTTAAAAATAGTTTACGCTCCGTTCGAAACGGCCGCGTACGACCGCGAAATTCCGACTCGCGCGCGTACTTAATAGCCGTCATTAAATCAGGTTCCCGAATCGAGCGTCAAAGACATAACGGCGAACGCGATGGAAAACATTCGGGAACACACGGAAGAATATATCATGCGTAGGAGTTATTCAATCAATAACGGGTCAATTAACAGTACAAGCGTTTGAGCACACTCATGATTCTCGAATGAATACACATGCGGGCGGCAGCGCCGCTCCTGTTCTTCATTGAAAATGACAAATAAATGGTTGATCGTTTAGCGAAAATGTATCGCATGAATTTTCAAGTGCTCGGAGGATATTAATCGTGTTTCGTGCTCAAGTGCGATGTTTATAAACGAAAAATCGTTATTCGTGATTTTGTACGTGCACGCGATATCGTAAATATTTTTGCGAGGGAATCGAAGACGACTTTTTTAATGTACAGAGTGGAAAAGAATTTTTTCGAATTCTCACAATCTTGCGAAAGTTCTGTTTTTCGTTGTAAATATACGTCCGGTAAATAAATGATATTAGACGAAATGTTAGCGTTATATTTATTATTTATATAATATTAATAACATAAGAATATTATACTGTATAAATATTGATAATATATAATATGATATAATATTATATATAAATATTGGTATATTATAATATATCAATATTGATAATACACAATATGATATAATATTATATAATATTATAATATATAAATAATATATAAAAAACATAATATAAATATTGCTATATTTGATAATCGTCAGAATCGCTGAAACCTTTTTTCAATCCGTGACGCTATCAATTATTATTACCGAAAAAAAATTGATCGTCGGAGAATATTGACGAAGAACGGACATTCTCTCGCCGTATACCGTGCCGTGCATCAGCAAAGTGGATTTTCTACGTCTTAACCGTGATCCCGAATCGGCACCGCTGAAATTACATATTGACCAGTTGTACGGTCCACGTGTGGTAGACCAAATTTTACGAGCACCATAAAACCGGCAACGAGAAGAGCTGGCTGCGCGAGATTCGTTATCACAGGGGCGACAGTCTTCGATGTACCGCTGCGCGTTTTGTGGCCGATTACTCGACCGATGAAACGAATTCCTCCGCATGTAATGCGCGACATTAAATCCTCGCTTTTAATTCGACGGGTTTTCGAGTCTCCGTGCGTACACAATTTCAAAAATTCGGAGCATCGAATTTATTCGTTGTCCATTGCATTGTTGACGAAGCCCGGTGCAACGATTCGACACTGAAATTCTCACAGTCCTGAAAGAAAACGTTGATAGATTTTTGTAATTTTTATGGATCTCGATTGGAAATTAAAAAACTATTAATTTGTCAATCTATCTGACAGAACGACTATTAGGCTAGTAGAAACGTTAGCATAGTTCTTTACAAGTATATTTATTAGGAAATCGTTTCGCAGAAAAATGGATATTAGATAATAATAATAAATTACTCGTGATTACTGTTAAAAAAAGTCACGTTGACGATCGAATCGAAGGCAATCGAATATAAAAATACGTCTTCGTATTTGACATTAGCATCGACGCGGCAATAAATCGCACAGGCGCAGCACTATCACAGGGAAATTCACAGCGACCCGAAATTCGGCATTTCCGGGAGAAATGACTAAACTGACCGCAAGCGCCGTTTAGAAAAACGTGTGAAATTCGCCGCTGCGCTCCGCCGTAGAGGCACATCGACAAAGTCTCCCGAAGAACAGCAACAAATATAACCTGGAATAAAATTCATTTTCCGGGGTCCCGGGCACGATCTCAGGATTTGGGACCACCGCGAGGAGTCAGACTTTGCTGTACAGCGGGCTGAAGAGTGTAAGTGCGCGACGGTGGGTTCGTCGTACGGAGAGAAAAAAAGGTGATTCAAACTCGACTGCGATGCCGATGCTCGTCGTTGAAGGTAGAAGGTAGCTCCGCGGCGAGAAGGAAGCGTGGATAAAGGGTGGGTTATGCGGTAGAAAACGACACGCTATCAAGCTCGAACACTCGGGCCTGTCTGGCGGCAGCCCTGCCGGGCTGTGTAGCGGCGGAAGATACAGTGCATCATCAACAGATAAGCTGCTTAGCTCTCTCTCTGGTCTTATACGAGTGTTGCCGGGATCCCTGACTTTCCCCGCTCGATTCCTCCTTTTTCTCTCCTCTGATTCCGTCCCAGTTTCCTTTTCTCTTCGGCTTTATCTCCGGCGACGCGGTCCATCGCCGCCGCCGCCGCGAACATTGCGTTAAATAAGCGTCTCGAACGACGAGCCCCGCTTTTTCCCAGCGATCGGCCCCGAAATCGGCCCGGTAATGTCTACATTAAGGCCCCGCTGTGTATTATCGCCGATTCGTTGAAACGTATTCGATGGCTGGAATCGCGTCGAAACGCGTTCGCGACAGCGGCAGCTCCTTTACCTCTTTCCGCCGCGCGGCCCGCGTAAACAGCTTTTTATTGCGCTAATGCGCCGCTAATGTGCCGGCCTGATAAGCAGATGTAAAAATTTCCGTGCGCGGCTATTGGCGAACGTTTGATATCGATCTTGCAATTAGCGGCACGATATCCCATTTTTACGAGATATATTGGTACGGTTCTTGCGCGATTACCTCGGCCGCGGCATCTGCATTATTTCACGACGATGGCTTCTTCGACGTCTTCCCGCTTCTCGATGCTTTCTGTCGGATTTCCTGGTAACAGTAAATTCCGTCCGAGAACTCTCGCCGCGCCCGGATACGCGGTGTACAGTCGGTCGAGAAAGCCTATCGAAGCGCGGTTATATTTTTAACAAGTTCCGACGATTCAAGTTTCCGCAAAGACGTAGCAATTTAATTAATTAAATCGGAAGTGGATAGTTACAGTTGATCATAGTGCACGATATTAGAACTCTTCAGCATCCTAGACAAATTCAATTTGTTCGAATGTAATACATTGAAGTGGAATTTCCAAAATTTTTTAAATTTTCGTTTCAGGTTCTGATAAAAAAGTTAAAAGACGCATTTTTATCCCTTTTCTGTCATTCCAAGTTATTGCTAAATTTGAAAAAAAGAAAGTATTTCAGTCATTGCGTAGTATACTAGTGTCTTTGTCGTCTAAAAAAGTTTTAAAGAAGTTATTTCGTTACGAAAGATGTGCAAAGACTTTTTTAAATCGAGCGAACATATTAAACGATGCCAAAAGTACTATAATGTCCCAACCAATTTGTCTCTAATTTGATCAGTTTTAAGGTTATGTCAAGATAATAATAATAATAATTGTTAGAAAACATCGAACAAAATTACAGAATTGTTCTATCGAAGATAATAGCAAAAAGAAAAATACGGCATTTTAAAACAGATCAGAGGAACTATAATGTCCCAACCAATTTGTCTCTAATTTGATCAGTTTTAAGGTTATGTCAAGATAATAATAATAATAATAATAATTGTTAGAAAACATCGAACAAAATTACAGAATTGTTCTATCGAAGATAATAGCAAAAAGAAAAATACGGCATTTTAAAACAGATCAGAGGAACTATAATGTCCCAACTAATTTGTCTCTAATTTGATCAGTTTTAAGGTTATGTCAAGATAATAATAATAATAATAATTGTTAGAAAACATCGAACAAAATTACAGAATTGTTCTATCGAAGATAATAGCAAAAAGAAAAATACGGCATTTTAAAACAGATCGGAGGAACTATAATGTCCCAACCAATTTGTCTCTAATTTGATCAGTTTTAAGGTTATGTCAAGATAATAATAATAATAATAATTGTTAGAAAACATCGAACAAAATTACAGAATTGTTCTATCGAAGATAATAGCAAAAAGAAATACGGCATTTTAAAACAGATCGGAGGAACGCTTCGGCGAAATTCTAGCGCACGCATAATCTTCGCCGCGCCGTATTAAACTTTCCGAAACCGTGATCCCGGCGCGATTGCATTTATCGTTGCGCATAGGTGACATATTACGTTAACCCGAGTCAGCCGAAAGTCGAAGGTGTACGTATTGGATTACTTCGAATCGATTAAACTTTCTCCCCCGTTGCGAAGTCTTGCAAATCCCTCCGCAGAAATTTCTCGAATGCAATACACGAATGTCGAATAAAAGTTTCACGGTGTTTCGTGACAAGCTTAACTTTTAAATAAACAGAGCGACGGTAACTTTATCCACTTCCGATATTTATTTCGGACAATGCGGGAAAGGTGGTCGCGCGCGAGGAAAAAGTTCCCTCTCTTCGGGGAATTATGTAGGTTATGCGGATATTTTCTTTCCGACTGTTATTCTTCCGCGGGGCCCGGAGATGCTTTGCTGAAAATTATTGCACGTCGTTGCAAAATTATATCCTTGAAAAGAAGATACGATCAATAACAGTGAGCGTTAATATTATAATAAATAATGAGAGAGATATATTGTGGAATCATAAAAGAAGTAAATAAAAGAACGTTCAGCTCGCACACTTTCTGCAAGCAATGATTTATCACTTATTAATTATTCATGAATTATTATTTACTATTTAACGCTTTCAGTTAGAGAAATCAAAAGAACTTAATCGAATGATATTGTACAATTGAAAATCGAGGACACCAATTAAGTGGAAGAGAAGAATTAAAAATATGTATATATGTTTTTGTAATTCTTCTTTTCCACTTAATTAGTGCTATATATATATTATACTAGCCTGCCTCGTTGAATTTGAACCCTTTTCACAATATCTCGCTTACACGGGACAATTAGAGAAAATGAATATCCTCTTAAAAATCAGGCGGCACAGACGCGCACGAATTTATTACAGAAAATATAGAATAATTATCGTTAATTTATATCTGACGGAATAAGACGGAATCTACTTTGGAAATTTCAACCGGATAAATCGCGCAAGTTCGGTCGCGGTAAGTCCACATTTTCGGGGAATAAAACGGCGCGTACGATCATCGGTGTTTATAATCGCTGCGGTTAAAATCTGGTTCGACGGCGGCGGCCATTTGAATAACAAGAATCGCATATGGTGTATCTAATCCTTGGCGCATGTACTTCTGTTACCAATACTTGGGGAATCGATAGTGCTTAAACGCTTCGATAACGCATACACGCCGGGGTGTCTGCTTCTAACAGCACAGTTGCACGTGATTTCTGATCCACCATAACCGTCGTGTCACGAACTGTCACTGTAACAGCAACTATTCTCGCACACAGGCCTCTCTCCTGTGTTGACCGACCGCCGGCGCAAGTATTCGCCTGCATATAGATCCTGTTCACCGAAGGCCGCCGCCGATTGCCTATGACAACTGTCACGTCAAAACATTTCCCTCGAAAACGCTTGACAGCAGCCCGCCACGCGGCGAAGCCGCGTTAACCCTTAACGACGCGTTTCGAACACAGATTTGCAAGATACGAAAAATACGGCGTGAACTCGCCGGGCGCACAATAGCAGTAATTTTCAATGCGGAAAAAAAATATATATATGTATATAACAGCCTCGATTGGCCATTTTTCGGCGGCGCGGTTCATACAGCGCGCGGTGTACGTAATCGCCTTTCGCGCGCGTACTTTGTCGGTCGCGCTATGGCTCGGCGTGAAAAAAACGTTCGCGCCTTGGCCGAGCACGACGCGTGCGTTGTTTTATTGTAACCGCGTTTGATCGATCGATTAACTGGGAAACGCGTGACGTTTGCCGTGAACAAATTATTCCTTGCGTAAGTGCGATGCGATTAGTTTTACGGCATCCATTAATGAACTGGTCATTGATGAAGCGTATGTTTGTTTGTTAGGATAAAGGAACATCTTTCGTGCAAATTATGAAACTTAGGCGAAAATTGCGTTGCTTATTTACAGAAAATTCCGTGACAAATGCGAGCCGTCCCTGCGCGACGAAGACGCGTAGGAAACGCACGCGATGAAAACGCCGACTTTCGGCCTATAAATTTTCAAAAGCGCGATTTCAAAATTGCGCGGCGAGTTGTTCGCGTCGATTTCGCAGCAAACCGCGGATGGAAAATCGCGTTGCGACGGTCCCGGTTTAAAAGTTCGGTCATTTAACTGTTTCGCCGTGATTCTTCTCATAAACTGCGCGCGTAAAAAAGATGTTTCGGGCGAACATGGTTCGATATAAAACGGAGCATCAACTATTGATTTTTCGGTATTTTTTGTTTCGTTATCGAAACACGAGAGTCTCTGATAACTGTAACGTTTAATTGCGTCGCGCAAGGGTTCAGAAATGAATGTTTATCGAGATATAGGAACGCTTAACCCTTTGCACTCGAGCGGTGACTCCGAGGCACCAGTAAAATTGTTGGTTCGCGTTTTAAGATAATTTTTGTATTGACGAAGTTTAGATCTAAAAAATCGTTAAAAGTGTAACTGTCGTCGCAAGTTGTCGCAAGATTCAATTTCATATGCATAAGATACACTTTGTCATATGAAATGGGAATTAATAATAAGTCAGAAAAATTATTTTAGATTTACGGTGAAAATGGCTTCGAGTGCAAAGGGTTAATATAAATATTATAAATAATTATATTAATATGCATTATATTATATTATATTATATTATATTATATTATATTATATTATATTATATTATATTATATTATATTATATTATATTATATTATATTATAATATAATTAATATATAATGCATACTAATATAATTATTTATAATATTTATATTAACCCTTTGCACTCGAAGCCATTTTCACCGTGAATCTAAAATAATTTTTACAATAATTAATTATAATATATAATGCATTTGCGAGAATGCAACCTCGATCATTTTGCGACACCCTGTACACGTCGCTAGAATCTTCAAACATTATATGCACGTTTTTTGGGGGGGGGTTCAGCTCCTACTTCGCTTTCGCTAGACGCTGGTACGCTGACATAAAATACAGAAGAGCGTGTTCCGTAGCCAATAAATATCACTCATTGCCGATATAATACGTTACGATGCAATAACGTATACCTAACAGCATTCAATAAGAAATATCGAGAACTCAATATTAGCTGCTGTTAACTGCCGTGAAATTAGATTCGGATTTACGATCCTGGATCTAACTTTATTATGATGTATAAAAGCACTCACTTACGGTGCGATAAACCTTATACTTTGATAATTGATGTTCCATCCCCGGATTGTTATTAGCAGCGAACTATTTAACAGCGAACTGTTATTTTTCATGCATAATCTTCTGGGAGCTGCGATCAGTCCGAAGTTAATTACTATTAGAAAATTGTGCGAGAGTTCATTAAATAACGTTAATGTGAACTTTGTTAAGGCAATTGTTAGGCAGCATTTTGGTAAATAAATTCACGTAACTCTGAGTCAGCGAAAATGGCATGAGGTCGATAAATATTTCATCAAAATTTCAGTTTTCATATTCTCTGTTTTAAAAAATTGAATACCAGAGGATTGTGACACTATTTAAAAATAACTTAATTAATACCAAATAAAATCTGTCGAAATGATAAAATAATAAAATTGAAATGAAAATGAAAATTAAATAATAAATAAAATTAAAATTGACACTAGAACATGAGATTACGAAGTGATATATTAACGAATCCGAGTCTGTTTAATTCTGTTTTATTAAATAAATTGCCTTCATATTCTGCGATATTCGTAATTCGGTGTAAATTCAGCAGTCCACGTGCGAATTTAATTGCACAAAGTTTCACTTTATAAGTCCGTTAATCATTTCATGACGAACGTGTACAGTTGCTGTTAAATTAAGGAGTCCTTTACGAGACGCCGCATATAGAGCATATCCACTCTCATAAACAGCGCAGTGGGCGGCTCGTTACAGTTGATCGTAACGAGCATCTTTTGTTATTTCGAATGTTCGGCAGTTAAGTAAAGCAAATAAGCGTTTTCGCGTTGCGAACGCGTGAAACGCGAAAAGCAACGATTACGATTCTGTCTTCCGCCGAACTTTCTGCCCGTCGCAAATTCTTTGCGCGTTTCAGAGATTTCGTTGGTCGGTTACAGAAAGAGCAAAAGTTTCATCTATTTATTTCTGCCGGCATCATCGCTGAAAAACGTTTGACGGCGGAACTCTATGGTGTTTGACGTGTAAATAGAGAAAAGATTGGTTTGACAACCCGTGGTGGAAGCGCAAACAGTGAATGCAAAAATCTCGTTTACCGGATAAAATCAACAGAACACTAAAATAAAATAGAAAACGCTGAACCCTGACAGCGATCGCGCTCCGGTGATCGGCGAATTGAAGTAGCTGGCTAATTGTCGGCGCAGCTGTTGCGTCAATTGTTGTGTTGTTGCGTGCTTATTTGCATTATTCGGTTAATAATTTGTAATCGTTGCGGATCTAAAATTTATTTGGCTACGAATGCTGCAAATAATTCCCTTTTCTAATGTTCAAAATTTACGTATGTTAAAATACGGGGCGAAAAGATGTGAAAAACATGAAAATATAACAAGCGTGAAAGTGTAAAATGTGAGAAAATATAAAAATCTCTAAGCTGAAATCCTCGATTAAGTGTGGGAAACCGATATGCATTTTTTTTTAAATTGAGATCAAACTCTGCTCTTTCGTTACACAGTTTGATCATTTAAGTAAAAGTTAGTATGCAATAACTATGGCTTTACTTCCTCGCGTAGGAGTTTATTAGTGGCAAAGAGGTGCTCGTACGTAACCATAAAAGGGGTTCCACAGTATCACGTGCATTTATAGCCAGTCAATCTCCCCAATGATACCAAGCATAAGTAGAATAATTTTCAACATCACCAATTCATGAAAGATACAAAGCTGATCTCTTCAAAAATCGACAAAATAACAGGTGGAGCAGGCTAATAATACTACGTGCATGCAGTATGTCTAAAAAATTATGGTAACTAGTTTCTTTATATCATCTGAAGCAACTTTTTCCTTAGCGAAAATACAATCCGTGGCTTCGTTTACGAGTTATTAACGAAAAACCGTGACGCCCCGCCCTCGCGACCACTGCCGCTGCGTCAGACGGTCAGCGTGCCGCGTCATTGGCCCCAAGAGCGAAGCGCCGACCGCCCTCGCTCTCCCATTGGTCCACGTTCTTCGTTAATAACTCGTAAACGAAGCCTCGCAGAACATTTTCGCAAAGGAAAAAGTTACTTCAAATCACCTCAGGAACCCCTCGCTCTCCATAAGTACTATAATTTTGTGACACTCTATACATCGACCGCCTTTCCAATGCCAATAGAATAGAAGAACAACGGTCCCACGGCATTTCTCATAGCAAGTTCGAAACAGAAGTGCCCCTTTCGCCCCTCTGACCTTCGCCTTAAAAAGGGCTTAGAACGAATTGCCAGCGCAGCGTCGTCCCACGTCGTACTTCCCAAAGATCCCAATAGACCGTCGGGATGACAGCGCATTCTACTATACATATACTTGCTGTATGCAAGCCCGTAGTTTGGACAAACATGTCGCCGGCGTATACGCGTGTGTTCGCGCGTCCGTGTACGCACATGAACACGCACGTGTGTTCGAAAGGAAGCTGAGTCACTCGATTCTCCTTCCGCGTCCTGGAGCGCGTCCGCGAAGGAGTCGCAGAAAGCGTTGTGGGAGGTGGAGCAGGACGAGGGGGGGTGGCGAAGAAGGGCGGAGGCGGCGAGGACTACTCTGTTTGCTAATTACTCGGCGTCGGCACATTTGCATCCACGTTCGCGCCAGGCCCCGACCGGCGGTGTTAACCTTCTCATTAAACGTAATTGTTTGCAATAATTTGATGCCACCTATCTCCCTCCCGCTGTTACGAGCGGCCCAACTTCTCCGAAGTGTCTTCGTTCCGCCAGCCTGCTCACTGTTGCGCCCGTCTAGCAGACTGTCTTCACGGGCTCCGCACGCACTCGAGTGCGTCGCGTCGACCTCGACGTTGTCGACGTCGACGCCGCCGTCGACCTCGTCGTCGATATCAGCCTCTGCAAATGTTGGTCTTTGTCTTTACGGGCTGTGTTTGCGTGGAGGAGCGAGTGCGCGCGCGCTCCTGTCTGGCCGCCGCGCGCGCTCGTGCATCGCCCCGGGTCCGCGTGTGTGTGCGCGCGTTAATAGAAGGAATCCTAGCCGGGTACACTCGAAGCGTGAATACCGAACGACCTGTACGCGTGCGAGAAGAGATCCTGATTGCGCTGGGGCCTTCTGGAGCGGCGTGTTTAGTCGTCGACGTCGTCGTCGTCGTCGTCGTCGTAGTCGTCGTCGTCTGGGTGTTGCTTCCGCGGCGCTTTTGTTTCCGCGGCGACGTCCGCGGCATGCACGCAGCGCGCGCGCGTGTAATAATAGCGACTTCAGACGTACGCCCTTGGACGTGACAATTACAGATGGCCCGATTAATTGCTCGAGACGCCGCCTAGATCGACCCGTAATAAACCTGAATCACTGAATAATGCCGCAGTAATTTCCGCGCCCCGGCCCAGAAATTTATTCATTAACGACGCCTGCCCGCGAAGGCGACGCCGTTGTTGCTGACGTTGCAATGGCTTTCTTACTAATCAACCGCGGGAACAAAACGCGATAACCGGCGAGACCGCGTTGGGAACGCGCACCGACGCATTGTTTCTGTCGCTGTCGACGGCTGCGCTGATTTCTGCGACTGCGGATTTTATATGCGTTTTTTTTATGGAATTTGATTCGATCAGGCTTGAATGGGGGAATGGAAGAATTTGAGATCGTCGGTATATTTTGTATAATTCCCCGAAATTGCGCTCCCTTTGATGCGATTACTGGAGCCTTGCGTCTTGGTTTTATCGTTGCTGACAATCGGTAATTAGAAAAACGATTAATAGATATTAATAAATCCTCTTCCGTATTAAAATCCTCATCTGTTCTTAATTTTTTTTAATTTAAAAATGATTAAATTCTCTTCCCAAATCGTCCATTTCTGTGCGCAATCTCAGTGCGAATTAGGGAAAAATTGTATACTGTTGTTTCACCATCCAGTTTCTGACATTTAATAATAAGAATTTCCTCGTTGTTTTATTAAGATTTCGATGTCGACATCTTTAATGCGGATTGCACATTAATAATTACAAGAATATATAGATCGGACTCGATTATCCTGGGTATTTAAGGATCAAGCTCGCGATATCACGTTTAATAAAACATATTACCTCGGTACACATCAAATATTTGATTCCATGGAATATAACGTTTGCCAGTTGATTAATTAGAAAACGGCTGAAGCCGGGGCGCCGCTGACAGGATGCAGCTGTAAAGCTTGAAATGACGTGAAACGACAAAGTCGTCGGATTGGGAATTGTTTGAAAAAGGATATGGCAGAGAGCGAAACGAATTAAGAAATGAAGAAAAATGTCGAAGTCGAGTGACTTTCTCGAGCGATTGTCTGTCACGAAACTTATCAGAGATTGTCGCATGACCGACATCTGTGACATATTTGTATATGATTTGTACACAATTATGTACGCGGAAAAGTTTAATTATCTTATTATATAATTTCGTTTCGATGGAAACGATATTTTCGAGGAATTCTTTCCATCGAAACGAAATTATGGAGTAAGATAATCAAATGTTCCGCGTACACAATTGCGTACAAATTATTTTGCGAATCTGTTACAGCTCGTGCGACAATCACTAACAAATTCTAATCACGGAAACATCCATTCGACAATGTCAATATCTAAAATAAACGATGAGCTATCGATCCTCTTCAAACTATTCGGTATTGATCTTCACCTGCTGTTGCATTTCGGCGTGCATTTCGGTCGCACCGATGAAATGAAACGGTCTACAGTAAATTCGTAGATAGTTTAATATTGTCAGCTGGCTCGCGCGGAATTCGGTGAATTTTGTTTGAGATTAGTTCGTTCCTAAACACTGCTATTAATTGGCGCAAGTTGAAAGGTAATCCGTGATTCTGCGCCGCGCTCTAATGAATACGACGCGTTCACGTAATTTCGACCGATACTATCGTACGATATTACGGGCTTAACAATTATATACGAGTGATTATTGACGTGCGTGAAATCTAGCGGGATTTTAACAATAATTCATAGCAACGTGAAAGTAATCACGGAGCGGGAGCGTTGAACCGATGGTTAAATACATGCTCGAATACTAATTTTCCTGATCGATTGAATGAAGATGCTGTTGCTAAATAATTACTATAGCGAAAACAGGTTCTATGTTTCTTGTATTCGAGAGGTTAAATATTGCTAACAGAGAAACGGTGTTTTAAACCGACTTGGACGGAAGCATTTAGCAAGTTCAGAAAATTGTAAAATTTAGACTTAAATTATAAGATTCTTGTGTTTATATAGATCCTATTATTACTATTTGCGAGTATTATTAATAATTATATATAGATAATAATACATATAATAATTATTATATATAGGTAATAATATATATAATAATTATTATATGTAGATCACAATACATATAATAATAATTATATGTAGATCACAATACATATAATAATAATTATATGTAGATCATAATACATGTAATAATAATTATATGTAGATCACAATACATATAATAATAATTATATGTACATCACAATACATATAATAATAACTATATGTAGATATCAATGCATGTAATATAATGCATGCAAATAATAATAACAGAATCAATATAAATATAAAGATCTTATTCCAGCATATGTTAGAAGAATGCATCAGATTCATAACCATATTCTATTAGGTTAAATTTAATTTATATTTTCGCAAGTGAAATATTTATACAGTTATCAGACGTGGAATCTAGTCTTGACAAACATGCTTGGGGTCACCGGTGCGCGGTCGCTCGTAAAAGCGAAGTGGCGTTTTCGATGAGAGTTCGCCTGGTTCGGCGACATTTGACCGTGGTGCCCGCTGTTGCACAGATGTAGTCCCGATGTAACAGTCGCTCGAGCTGTTCCCTCAAAGATTCCATTCGACAGCCAGTGAAAAATAACACGGGACTAAAAATCGCAAGAACTATTCAAGACGTTGCTCGCATTCGGAGGCATTAAATGTAAAATACAAGGAAAATAATTCATCGTTGCAATCTATGCTGCATTATCCTTCCGAAAATGGTTGCAGTTTTCAAAAAAAAAAATACTCTCCAAAGTGTTTGCGCGTACGCTCCTCCTGCACCAGAAATTGTGCAGTGCGGACAAATATTGATCGTCGCAGATGAAGACAGTCTCGGTGTGTGACAGAATTGACAACGGATCGCGAGCGCCGTTGTCGATTTCGTCCAGTGACGTAAGGGCTCGGGGTTGAAATACCCGCGGTGCGTTGTAATAAAAGCTGAAAATTCATAACATGTTTGCAGTGACTGGTAATGAATCATTTCGTACGTATCCGGGTCAGCTAGTTCGGCCTGGCCGCGAACATTCGTGTACGCGGACATCGGGTTACACGAGGGGATGCGTTTTCTTGTATATATTTCGAGGTGCGCGCGTGTGCGCGGCATCAGCTGCGATTGCACGCTCGGCCGAAAGCTGCGTGTACGTGTGCAGATCCTTCAGAAATATTTTTCGGGCCCGGTAACGCGGCTCCGTGATCTGCAAATTCTTCTCGTGTCGCGACCGGATTGATTTATTCCTATCGGAGATCACTGTAACGTCTCCCTAATTGACGCTCGGGTTGTGCAGAAAAATGGACAGTTTGAGAAGAGGAGATACGATTGTTCGAGCCTTGTAACTTGTTTTTACAGTTGTGTTGACAATTCGTAACTGTAAAAATGAACCGCAAGGCTCGATTAATCGTATCTACTCTTCCCGAATTGTCCATTTTAGTGGACAGTCTGAGCGTCAATTAGAGAGACATTTTTGTGGACAATCTGAGGATCAATTAGAGAGGCATTACTGTACGTCCAGTTTCGAATGCTTCCTAGAACATTATTATCATCATCATCATCGAATAAATCATTCCGTCTGAAATAAAACCCTGGAGGCACCCTTTGTCGCCCGAAAAGCATAAATACAAAACACAAAATGGCCGCAGCTGCGTCTCCCGTGAATCGCGTCTCGCAGGTCGAAAACCGGTGACAAACAACCGATGCCAACGGCCCGGCGCGGCGCATCGAAATTATTAATTATCGAATGGAACGAGCGAGTTGCAAGTAGGGGAACTCCGTTATTCTCGACCGTATCTTCGGCGCGCTTGTAAATATCGTATACACGCCGCGAAAAAGTTTACCGAGGTCGCATGGTGACATCTTAAACCAACGGTTCGTATAAAGCCGTGCGCGCGCGCGCGCTGGCGCGAAAAAAGAAGAAAAAGAAAAGAGAAAAAACAAATGCACACGGAGAGAGAGAGAGAGAGAGAGATAGAGAGAGAAGATATTTGCAAGCACGTGTTCGCTCGCGCTAGTCGAATGTTTATTCCGGGGAAAAGACAATGCGTAACGCGGCGTGTACGTACGCGCGCGAGCGCGCGCGCGCTCGCGTCTCCTCGCGTCGGTACGCGTTACACAGCTGTGTTCGCTATTCAGAGAGCAAATAAATGAAACGGGGTCGCAATGTAATACCTCCTGCTGCGCGAGCGTGTACATCCCCGTGCCACAGTTTTTCATATTGCCTTCCCGTTACTTCAATATGAAAATCTGTCTTCCGACTTACCCTCGGGCCCTTCTATCGATCGTGGTTTTATGCTAATGAACGTCTTGGAAACCGTTGTCTTGGAACCGGTCCGCGCGCTCTTTTGTTGCTCGCCCGGTTATTATTTTGACGCGCGACCAGTCCGCTTAAAAATCTGTCTGGACTTTTCGGACATTTCTCCATATTTGCGCAGCTTGCAGAGCAAATTCTTTTCTCTGTAATCGGTGTATTTAGATTTCACCTGACTCGGAGATAAGGGCGCTTTTGTTCAACCCGTTGGTACCTAGCATTTTCTTCACAATTATCGCGATTAAAAATTTCTCGATCGCAATGATCTCTTGGAAGGGAAAGAAGATCGATGCTGATCGCGTTGCTAAGTTTACTGGCATGCTTAAATATTGGCGACAAGAGAATAGAATTTTATTCTAATTTTATTCCAATTTCATTGCTATTTTATTCCAATTTTATTGCAATTATAACGCGCACACTTAATAAATTAATACTAGAAATTATCATCGCGTGTCGGACTCGTCAAAGTACGAGACAACGCGTTCATGTTCGATATTATTTTAACAGTTCGACGAACGCATCAGTCGCGAATAATAACAATAATAATTAATACAAAGTAACGTAACTATAGTAACAATTCCAAAGTTCCGTTCGCTTCGACGCATGTTCAAAGGATATTTCGAAAATCATCGAGGATCGCCGCAATTTCGTTCGACGAGTTTTCCGAAGGTGGAAAAATCGAAGAATCGCTTTTAACGATAATCGAAGCCCGTGGAACGAATCTTGGTTACTATATATAATTGACACGAATTCATAAATACACGTCGGCGAACTTGATCCCATTCTTACTCCGCGACTCGCTTTATAGCAAAATATCCGTTCGTATTATATATCTGGTCCTCAGCTGCGGAGGCGGTCTACGAAGGAATAAACGGTGGATTAAGGTGACGATAAAAATATTCTCTCGATGCCTATATAGCCATTTGGCAAGGATATAGAGCTGTTCATGCTCCACCGAAAGGAATCGCTATCGTACGAAGTCGTCTAACAGAGATCCGGACAGCGATATTCCTTAAGGATTACGCAAATCCTAGTTTATCGTGAGCGGCGGTTATAGTTTAGTTGGCTCGACACATTTTCTCGCGTCGTTTCCAGGAGCTCTATTTTTTCGTCGCGCTACGGCGAGTATGGGTAATTACAGCGGTTTCGAAATAAAGGCGAACTTTATTTCGAAACAGCGAAAACGAGGCCTTTCGCGTCGATGAATTGACAACTCGAACTACTAATATTCGATTATTCCTTTAATATGAATAGTAAATAATATAATAAAGTATAACTGTAACAAATAGTACGTGCGGTGTGCATATTATGGCACACTGTCCCCGTGTTCCACGTTCAACGTCCCCAATTTTGGAACAGGCGTTTGAAAAGTATGTTCCAAATTAGGGACGTCAAATACGAAACACGTCGACTGTACCATAAAAGGAACAACGAAGAATCGAAGCACTCAATGTGGAACAGCTTGTCCCTGTCTTAGAAACGCCCGCATAAGAATAAACATTCTTTCCACGGCCGATTGTTAAATAACAATATATGCGTCGGTGAATTTACAAAGAAGAACGTTCAAAAATACGGGCGTAATTTTTACATCCACCTTCGCGCATGCTCTGTCCATTTTTCATCGCATTATTTGCGCTACTGTTCCAAGAATGGCTCGCGATCTTGCGATGTTTCGCAATAGGAGCTTTCACCATTTTCTTTTCAATTATCATGAGATTCGCTACTAGAAGATTACACGTTATAAAATCGATTTTATTACGTTTATAAAGTACCGCAGTATTTGGGCCGTCCGCGGTAATACCAACGCTCGCTCAATTACGACTTTGCGCCGAGCGAAGCAAACGGACGCGGAGAGAAAGTCGCTTGCAAATATAATTTTGCGATCGCGAGCGGCCGCGCTCGGTGATCGTGCTACAGGTGGTGCTGTTCGATTCGCGTTCGCCAGAGTTTTCGATACATGCACAGGAATCGCAGGGCATTTCGCGGCGCGAAAGGGGCCCTACGACGTCTCGCATTGTCTTCCGGCAGGATTCGAGCACGACTCGGCTCCATCGTGCCGCGGTTAGGCGAGAGATCTTCTGCCCTACGAAGTTGGAAATATACGAAGGCAAAGTTCCGTTACAAGAGATCGCGCGCGTAACACGTGGCCCCGTCATTTGTTATGCGAGCGACGAGTAAACTAAACGCGACATAAGTGCCCGGATCGTTACCGCCGCCTCTTTCTCTTTCTCTCTCCCTTTCTCCGCGCGGACAGAAAAATCTGAGTTCGGGCGAGCCCCGCGGGAGCCAAAAAGTGAGGGAGAACTACTTTGCGATGCAGATGATTTCAAGGTGAACTCGCATTTTCGAGGCAATAAGAAGTGCTTTCGAAATTTCGCTAGTTCTTCCGAGAGCACGGGAAACTGGGCAGCTCGCTCGCGTTTCGTAGAAACGCGGGGCCAAATATATTGTGTGGAACGAATTTTAAGGTGAACGATGTTATTTTATACGAGCTAACATTTTTGACGAGTTTCTATCGAAGGAACTTTGTTATTCCGTCGCGTCGCGGTCGTTCCGAGACTCCGGAAGTTTCTTGTGGTATTTAAAAACGTAAAGCAGAATAAACTTTTTATAATTGTTTCATGTAATTATATTGAAACCATTTTTATTTTATAATTTCTATAATTAATTTGTAATAAATAAATTTTGTATAATTTATATTTTTATATATTATTCAATAGCTTATATATTTTTTAATAATATTTATTTTCAATTACTATAATATAATAATATAATTATTATATTATAGAAATATACTACTATTAGTACTACTATTACTACTACTACTATTACTATAATATAATAATATAATTATTATATTATAGTAATTGAAAATAAATATTATTAAAAAAATATATATATAGCGAATCAGTGCATTGTTTGAGAGCTGTTTTAACGTATTTTTCATTATTATTATTTCACGTATATATAAATTGAAAAATACGTTAAAACAGCTGTTCAACAATGCACCGATTCGCTCTGAAATACGTAAGAATAAAAACCACAAGTAACGATGACTATTCCATAACTGCGCGAGTCTTTCGCGTTCGATTTATGGACTGCCGAATACTTTGATACTTTCTCGGAGATTATGAATAGTTGCTCACAAAGTAGCGACGAGGTTTCGAAGATTTTTCAGCGGCGAAATAAGAGGGCATTCGGTATACATGCATACTGTATATCTGGTAGAGAATCCGACCGAACTCGGACGGTGCAATAAAAGCGTTCATATTTCAAAATGATAGATGCATTATTCCGACGTCCGAACAGATTGAACGACTTATTTTCGGATCGCATTAAAACTATTCTATTGTTGCTCAAGGCGCGCGGCGTGTTCTCGTTTCGAATTTTCGAAACGTCGCGTCGGTTCGCTGGCGTTTTATTGAAGCGCGCGGTATCCGGGATACGCGCGCGGACCCATTTGTTTGAATCCGTAAAAATAACAAAGTTATAAATGTTTGAAATACGCGCGACATATTTCCGTGTAACTGACAAGAGGAACTACGGACGCGTTTTCTCTCGAAACCGCGTTTTCGAAACGGTGTCCCGAAATTGCGACATCGCCGCGTTTCTAGAGCATATTTCTGTCCGTGTTCTGTGTTAGCGCATAATCTAAAATATTTAACGTTCGCTTCGATTTTTTCTCGTCTTTCGAATATGTTTCACTGACAGCGAAATAATATTTAGAACGTCGATCACTTGAACTCGAAATATTATCGTTTTGTAAATAATAAAAATTATTATGTTATTTCGATTCGAACCGTAGCCAGAGTTATGCTAATTTTCAGTAAGAGGATTCCTAATTGTTGTATTTTAGAGCAGCAGAAAACTCGAAACAACGACAACGGTCGAGAAAATTGTTGTAAAACGCTTTGACACTTATTATTATTTTAATATCAATTTATAATAATTATTATTATTTACTTCCATTGCGTGACATTTCGTGGAAGAACACTTAACACCTGTAAACATTGTTAGCGATACGCGGTTTATATTATATAACGGAAAATAAGAGAACACTTTTGCAATTCGTTAATTTATTCAGAAGTTATTCGAAACGTGCAGACCACGGAATTACGTTACGTTCTGAATTGTCTCCTCGGAGATGAGTGCGAATGCAGAAGTTTTCGCAGTTGCTACAAAACGACGGGATGTAGGAAACACGCGGAGGTACCATCCGCGTACCCTAAATCCGTGAATGCTAAATCTACGGTTTAAAGTTGCATGCGTGACTTCGAGCTTCCCTTAACTTTCCACAATTTCTAATTACGGATTCTTCTGAGCTACACCACACGTACCACGTTCCTGCTTCGCCTGTATTTTTACCGTTTCCGATGTCGGTTGCAAACCATCCAGCAAACAATTCTCTACAACAACGAGTACTATAATTTAGTACGCGAGATTGCTTCATCGTGAACTTGGTATAAATTTCGATCAGCGTTTGTCTGTGTTCAACGAGTGATTTTATAGATTGTTCGTTAAATATTTATCGTTATGAAAGTAGGAGATACAATCATTTCTTTTAGAAATTATTTGGCAATTCGGAGGCCACGTGACACGATTCGAAGGCAATTCGGAGGCCACGTGACTCGATTCGAAGGAAATTCACAGGCCACGTGACACGATTTGGAGGCCATATGACAATTTGGAGGCTACGTGACACGATTCGAAGGCAATTCGGAGGCCATATGACAATTTGGAGGTCACGTGATGCTATTCGATAGCAATTCGAAGGTCATATGACAATTTGGAGGCCATGTGACACGATTCGAAGGAAATTCGAAGGCCACATGACATGATTCGAAGGCAATTCGGAGGCCATATGACAATTTGGAGGCTACGTGACACGATTCGAAGGCAATTCGGAGGCCATATGACAATTTGGAGGCCACGTGATACGATTCAAGGCAATTCGGAGGCCACGTGACTCGACTCGAAGGCAATTCAGAGGCCACACGCCACTATTCGAAGGCACTCCGTCGATCCTCAGCATCGACGTAGCAATAAATAACACAGACGCAGAACTAGCACAAAGAAATTCACAGCAACCCGAAATTTGGCATTTCCGAGAGATAAATTACTCAGTTTCTCCTACCATATAAATTCAACATTTAGAAATCTGCTAAGAAACCTTCTATCACGAAATATACAATCAAATATACAATAAACAATCCCAATAATTAATGACAATTGACACGCGAAATAGATATTTCGGCGCCTCGTTTCTATTTTTCTTTTTTTTTCCTGTCTACAACGCATTCGAATTCTATCAGAAAGCATGCAATTTATATTTGATAGGCAACGATAGAAACGAACCGGAACAGTGAAATACAATATGTATTGGCGCACAACTGTTTGTACTGAAAATTTCCCTTCGCGTATGTTAGTGTCCACTGGCTAAAACGCTTTATTTATTTAAATAACATTCCGCGGCTGCGGGAAAGAAAAATATTCGGAGCTTGGGGGGGGGGAATTTAGGTCACAATGTGTATAATACACGGTTCTGTCAGTTTGTGTTCATCGAGTTAATCGAAGCAGCGATGCAACAATGGTTCGTCAAGAATTGATTCGATTGTTGCAGCCGGTTAGGGCTTTTCCGGCTGTTAATATCTGTAAACATTGCTATCGCTAACACTAATTGATTTCGACAATAATTCGCGATATAATAACAGTTTACGATTTAATAAATCGTCGAATAATTGCGACACAAATTCTGCGATTCCGATTAATTCTGATTTATTGTATCGAAATATATATGTCATAAAAATTGTGCAAAAGACCGAATTGCACAAAGAATCGTAATTGCATGAAGAAAGCTTTGTTTAATATCTTGCGAATGGAACGTCTTCGTGAAAATCGAACGTCTTCTTCCGATATTTATTTTTATTATTTTTCGCGCGAGAAACTGTTCGCGCATCGAATTTTGCGTGTTCCGTAAAAATTGGCCGACCGCGTTTCGCTGCTCGACGTTCTTCGTCCCCGAACGCTTTTATTCCCTGCCGCGCGTAAGACGGGAGAGAGATAATGTATTTTAGAAGAAAAACATGCAACACGATGAGCAAGTTCAACTGAAAAGTGTTCCTAATTTTCTTTTTCCACGGATGTCGTTTTTCTTTCCGCGTTGTTTCTTTTATGCCCGGGCTCTCATACGTACTCGAAACTTCGGGCTGGCGTCTTTCTTGCGAGCCCGGCAAAAGGAGAAGTGATGCGTTATGATGCTCCTCGCGGAAGGTGACAATGAAACGTAGAACGAGTAAGCTGAAAGCAATCGCTTCTCGACGGAGAGACAACGGGAAACCGTGTCCCGACGCAGGTCGCAAAAATTGACTGCAAAAATTAACAATAAGCTGCGCGATGTTCTTGTTCGCGGTCTGAAAGTAATTGTGGTTATTTTACATTAGTTTTATCGAGGTTATTTGCATCGGTTTATAATAATATAATAATATTAATATTGGTTTATAGTTAATATATATAATTATATACTGTATATTATATATAATTATATGTTATACTATATATATTATAATAATTATATATCATACTATATTATATATAATTATATACTGTAACTATATTATATTTATTATATATTATGTATTATAATTATATGCAATATAACTATAATATAATAATATTAATATTGGCTCATAATTAATATATATATAATTATATATTATATACATATATTGTATATATTATATATTATATTTATTATACATTATAATTATACCTATATTATAATTATATGCAATATAATATGCAATATAATTATAATATAGGTTTATAATGATCGCATTAACAATATCGAAACCAATGCAATAACGGAAACGACAGGAACGTCTGCCATTAGAAAGGCGAAATTTCGTCTTGTTATCAAAACATTTGGAAAGAGAAGGATGACACGAACTATAGATAGTAAAATAATGAAGACGGCTATCCTTAAATCAACCGCTTATTTCCAACCAATTTAATATCCTGTTCGCAAGTGTCCACAGTGCATTCGCTGTGCAAATTCTACGAGTAAAGTGCAAACAGAACCGTTATTAGATTTTCGAGTATATCTAAATTATAAGCCGTAGACCGGAGATCTGAAATGTGGACTGCTAACGCAGAACGATGACAAAGGACTTACGTAAGCAGCAGCCAGTGCGTGCGTGTGTGTGTGCTTTTTCGACCGGAAAACGTCGCTCACGGTTTTGTATTTCTTTAGGTGAGAAAAATGCGGCATCCTTGAATCATGCAGAACAGCATTACCGAATTGCTAATTCCTAATAAATCAGTGTATCAGTGTAACAGTGTAATGAAAGATAATGTACTTAAATTATTTTTCTATCATTTAATTTCTACGACATTTCACAGCGCATTGTACGAATGTAAAACTTTATTGTAAAAATTGAATCCCGCCAATGATTTATTTCACAAACCGAAACAAGCGAAAAAAAGCATTTCTCCGTAACGCACGAATGTAACATGATCATTTAAATCATGCTTTCCCTTTTCTTTTCGGCGATATTTTCTTCGCGGCACGTCATTATTCAAATATGGTAATTGATGGTTCGTTCATGTTTTAAATATTTTTCGACCATTAGTTACGTCGACGTTCATTATTCATGTAACTTTACAACGGTTATTATTGCGCCTGTGTATCTCTATGCGATCACATTGCCCTATAAGCTGCGTTATAAATTTATTTCAATTCGTATGCAAAATCAATGTATCCGTTGCACATAAATTTCGGCCGGTCACGCGGCACGAGGAACAAATAAATCATAAACTAAAGAAACCGGCGCGCACATTTCGTTATTTACGAATGTAACAACCGACGAGGTTAGTTCATTAATCTTCTTTAACAGTAATTACGCTTCGTAAAAGCATTTGACAATTTTTGATGTGTGTTCGCGTTGAAATAATATCAGCGGGTCACGGTGTCATAATAATTCTCTTCATTCGCTAGAAAATCAGCTCGAAAATTCGCGCAGCGTTCGTCGTGTATTTTGGACATTTTTCGTCGATTCGTTACTATCGTATTAATTTATAATTACGAAGCACATCCCCACCGGCAGTTTTGTAATTGTTCTTCTAACTACAGTGACTCGCAGTTCAGAATTGCTTAGAAAATTGTTAAGATCGATACAATGTTCAAGAGAAAATTATCGAGTCTCTCTTAGATACAGTTTAATCACTGAAAAGCTTGCTAACCAATTAGCCACTCTTGATCAGTACACTCGTCATAAACAGGGCGATTCCTGAGGTCATTCCAAGCAACTTTTTCCTCAGCGAAAATGCAATCCGCCGCTTCGTTTACGAGTTATTGACGAAAAACAGTGACCAATGAGAGATCGCGTACGGCTGACGCCCCGCCCTCGCGACCACCGTCGCTACGTCACACGGCCGGCGCGACGCGGCATTGGCCGCAGGGGCAGAGCACTGTCCGCCCTCTCTCTCCGATTGGTCCACGTTTTTCGTTAATAACTCGTGAACGAAGCCTCGTAGAACATTTTCACAAAGGAAAAAGTTACTGCAAAATGATCTCGCATTTAATCACCTAATTTTCTTCATAAACGCGTTCGCCTCGGTCTGCACACTATACTAAGCAGAAAATATATTTTCGAATTTCTATTCGAGGAAGACGTCACTCGAAAGACGAAGTCTTCCGAAGATAGCCGAACGAGAACTTGTTCGGCTGTTTGCTAAAGATAATCCGTGCTGCGGTTTACTTTAGAACTCACAAACAGTGGATTCGGTCAGAATTGCGGCATTGTGGCGCGTAGGAATAACTGTACAGTGGATTACAGATAGTTAAGCATGTTTGTCAATCTCAGTGCTTGCATAAGCATTCTCACAGCGGGCGGGTGTATTTGACGGGGGCGGGTGAGGAGAGTTTGCGCAAATGATTAAGAAATGATTGATCGTGTTTGATTTTCCGGTGTCAATGACGCCTATGTAAGTACACCGGCATTGTCTGTCGATGCTTGCCGGCAAGTTCTGGTCGTCGGAGAGCTACTTCTAAATCGAACGCATTCTGAAACGATCGAAAGTTTTGATGTTCCGACGCTGCAATTTGTTCACACAGATATTCGCAATGTTACAATTTATTATGTACCGTATATTGTTAGGCAGATCGCGGATATTTATGCAATTATGAAAGGAAGACATTTTCGTTTGTTGCAGTTGGGGCAAGCAACTTTTATTTTGCACAAACGAGTCGCAATCTGAGTCGAGGGTTGTTTAATATTTTTCTGTAATGTTATAAATGAAATATAATTTTGTACAAGTGTGATAGAACACTGTTTAATACGGTTATTATAACAATAAAATATTATAAGATTAAATATAACACAAATATTATATTGTATAATAAAACTATTATATAAAATATTATAAAGTTAAGTAAAATACATACTATACAAAATATTATAAAATTAAATTAAATAAATAATATATTATATAAGATATTATAAAATTAAATAAAATAAATATTATATTATATTATATAAAATATTGTAAAATTAAAATAATAAAATATCGTAATAATAACATAATAAATATTTAACACGGTAACAATATTTGTTTCCTTTATCGATTGCTTCCCCGTCCGAGAAGGCAAACGTCTAAGTGTTACGCCTCGAGTTCCCTTTGCTAAACACGGGAAGCTCCTCCGTAATGGTCGACATAAATTATTTCGGGACACACACATACATAATTCAGGGGGAGGGGGCCGACTCGCACGAATGTTTACCGTTGCGTCTCCTAACAGAATAGAACAATTTCCTTCTGCGACATTTTTACGTGTCATTCGGAGAAAACCGCGGGGCAACGGTGCGCAGCGAAAAACTTGCAATTTGATCGTTGCATGATAAACCGTTATGTTCGCGGCATACTAATGCGCCACGGCCCATTCACGAGCCGCGGCGATGTTAGACGCGATGAAACTTTCGGTTTAGATATAGAGCCAGGCCGCTCGTATATCAAATAAAACAAGCCGCGAAACTCTAGAAATTTATCGCGTCCTTCGATTCGAGCGATTCCCGGAGCGATTCCGATCGCACTTCTCTAGCGCACGTGCGCTAAAGTTTTAAAGCGGGCGAGGCGCGTGACGATTATCAAGTAATTGGTGCTTTATTGTGCGATTGGGCATGGCTTTCGGTAAGCTCGCTGTTGAAATCGTACTGCGTTCATGTCAAATATTCTGTAATAGTTGTATTTGTTCGTGATCGTGTTACGTCAAGTCTCTGTGGCACGATGTAATCAAGCTCTTTTACTTGTATGTTAAAAAAATGCGTGATATTTGTAATTTGTTAATTTGTTGTTCATTTATGTGCATACATTGATATTTTCTAGCTTCGAATACATTATATTATATTACGTCATATTATATTACATGACATTGCGTTACATTGCACTGCATTATATTACATTGCATTACTTTACATTGCATTCCATTCCATTGTATTACATTATATTGCATTACATTACATTGCGTTGCATTGTATTCCATTACATTGCATTGCATTGCATTGTATTACATCACATTGCATTGTATTGTATTACATTACATTGCATTGCATTGCATTGCATTGCATTGCATTAAATTACATTACATTACGTTGCATTACATTGTATTACATTACATTGTATTACATTATATTTGCATTACATTGCATTACATTGCATTGCATTACATTACATTGCATTGTATTACATTATATTACATTGCATTACTTTACACTGCATTGCATTTCGTTACATTACGTTGCATTACGTTGCATTATATTGTTGACGATGGTGTTGATGGTAGTGCACGCAAGTTTTACGAAGGGAAGCAGAGTTTAAAACTATGTGGACACTCTATAACCCTCTCTTGGGACTCGTGGAGCTAGTAATGTGAAGATATCTTGAAGAAAGTAAGAAAGTAAGCGGGGGAAAGTGGTGGATAGAAAGGTGAGAGTGAGTAGGTTTACAAAAGGGATGACCCGAGGGTTGGCGCGACCATTAAAGACGCGTGGTTTATGACTCTGTTTTTATGACCCTGCGGTGGTAACGATTTGTCAAGCCAAAATACGATGTAGCAAACTACTTACTTCCAAATCCGTGGTATATACTGTGTATCGATCATTAATGGACCACGGATTTTTATGGAGAATAAAAATTGCGCAAATTCGTCACGAGTGGCAGAATTTCACCTAACGTTTACCTCGATTGACAATCATCTAAATTGAACAAGATTTTTCAGAAATGAAAAAATGAAAAGGTTTTAAAAAATGAAAACTCCAATTATTTTAACGACGCATCGAATTAAAGAAGTCACTGCTAAATCCGTGTTAATGTAATAAATTTGACTCAGAGTGTATTGGCATCTTATGAAAAATTCATTCGGCATTCCCCGACTTAGTTTTTTCCACGCGGACAACTTTTTTGCCAACGGCTGCACATCGGTTATAAAGAACCGGCTAAAACCGGGAACCTCGAAACTTTGTTAATTACACCGTGCTCTTTCATTTCTTTGTCCGCATTTATTCACCGAAGTCCGACGAATTTAATAAAATGGTCTCTCTAACCGAGAAAATCCCCGGCCCGTTGTTTTTCATAACTTTTAGCTGTATCGCGGTATACGTATACGCGACCACTTCAGCAATTTCATCGCCGGCGACTACCGTCTAGATTCGCTTTATAACTTTGATGCCCGTCGATGAGAAAATGATGCGGAATTTTTAATTTATAACACGGCGGAGACTCTCTCTCTCTCTCTCTCTCTCTCTCTCTCTCTCTCTCTCTCTTAAATTTCGCGTTTCACGTTGCCGCGAGTTAGATAGTAATTAATTACTTTGGGACGGAGTTATCACGCGATACGTCCTTCCTGCGTGATCAGGTTGAAAGATTAATTTTAGGGTGCAATGGTAAAACCCTTAGACCCCGCGGATTTTATGCATTTATACCGAAATTGAAAGTAAACGAAATGTAAAACTGTGTAATAATTACAGATATTTCAATAACAAGGTAACAAATATTTCAATAACAGAATAATTATAAATAACCCTGTATGCGTGCGTTATAATTATTAGGTTCAGTTATGAAGCGAACTATTATTATTATTATACTATTATACTATTATACTTATATATATACTATTATACTTATTATACTATTATATTTATTACTATTATACTATTACTATTATTATTATTATTTATTATGTATTATTACAGTTTTGGAAAAAATGATTTTTCCATCGAGAAAGATACAATAATGTCTCCCTAACTGACGCTCAGATTGTGCAGAAAAATGGACAATTTATCGTATTATTACTGTACAGTGATGTCTCTCTAATTGACGCTCAGATTGTCGCTCAGATTGACGCACAGAAATAGACAATTTGGGAAGAGGAGATACGATTATTCGAGGCTTGCGGCTCGTTTTTATAATTGTTAAGAATCGGTAACTATAAAAACGAGTCGCAAGGCTCGAATAATCGTATCTCCTCTTCCCGAATTGTCCATTTTTGTGGTAAATCTGAGCGTCAATTAGAGAGTAATTCCCAGTGGAAGAAATCAACAACGGTCTTCGAACGACAAAATTAGGCTGATTGATGCAAATGCTCGGTGTAAATCCGGACGGACTACATAAACTAGAAGACGAAGAAGAATATAACGGATTCATTGCAGCTTCATTAAGGGAAATTTGCATCGGCGGCATGATAACCGCCGTTAGATACACGTTTCCGCGAATCGGACGGCCGCCTTGAAACAGGAAAAACCGTCTGACAACACGCAAACTTTCCCGAATTCTGCTAATTCTCGTACTTTCGTTCTCTTTCGTCTCTCTGTTTAACGATCGTTACTTTCATTCCATGTTTTTATGCGATTAGCGTCTTCCACCGTAAGAAGAACCTTTCTTCATTAACCACGGTGATCAACGATTCGGTGTTTTTCTGCGAATCCGGGCGAATCACTCACCGCTTGAATACTAATCCGTTTCATCCGTTTGGAATGCAGTCCATGAATTAAAGGGTGTGCCGGCATTAGGCGCTTTTAAATTTAAATTACGTTGAGTTCGTTTAAATACAATAGCGGCGGCGAGAGGATTCCCTTTTGCAGCCGTTGATCGAAGAAGCGTACACCCTATAATTTCCTATAATTGCTATAATTTCCTGCAGATTTTCGTCAACTTTTGGCGACAGTTCATAATCATACCGTTTCGTTGCAAGAAAATAGATTCTATGCATTTTTTGAATCTTCCACTGTTTGGTAATAAATAATTTGTCTACTGTTGAATAATTCAATATGCTTATTGTTTAATCAATAGCAAGAAAATTATAGAACAATCGTAAATAAATATTATAAATTATGTAATACTCTATCTTATAATATTTATTTATAATTATTTTATCATTGACTTGCTGTTGGCTCTATTGTCTCGCGTTTAAGAGAATCGCATAATTTTTTAATTGTAAATAAATATTATAAATTATGTAATACTCTATCTTATAATATTTATTTATAATTATTTTATCATTGACTTGCTGTTGGCTCTATTGTCTCGCGTTTAAGAGAATCGCATAATTTAACCTTGCAGTAGTATAATTCTGTTAATACAAGTCACTGCATAATTTCTATAAAAATCTAATATATCATTTAATAAATTTCACGTAAATTTATATAAAAGTCTACTGTAATTTAAAATTGACTATTCGAGTTCCTATAAAAATCTGTTAGAATTAAATTTTCTATTAAAAATACAACTGTTTTATAAAACATAGTTAAAAAGAATGTAAATTCTGAATATAGCAAAATATAATTCTACAGAAAATTATAATTATTCAAATTACCATCCACACAATTCCATTCAGGTGAAATGTCCTTTGCAACGAATCAAGATTCCAAAAAGCACTCAACAAATCAGTAAAAGAATCTTAACAAACAAGTTCGATCGTTTCATTTCTATAATATCCGGCGAAGTTCGCTCATTCTTGCAACGCGGGACTCAAGTAATTACAAATATGCTCGTTTCGATTCAGCTTCGAGCTAGTGCATCGCCGCTGCGTCGTTCAAAGGGGCAAAAGAAATCCGCGAAACAGATTACACGTTTTGTTTCCCGTCAGCTTCCAACTTAATTGTGAAACGGAAACGAACTTATCGGGCCGTGAGCCGGGATTTTCCCGGATGCGTCGTCGCGGAACATCCGTCCGGCGCATTTCGTTAGTTTCGTTTTAATCAGTTCGATACGCTCGCGATCGACCGACGCGTTTTAACTCTGCCACGATAATTGGCGGCGATTAAAGAATGACGAAACGGGGGAACTACGGCGGATGGTTCTTAGGATGCGATCCGCCGCCGAGCGTTCTTTTAAACAATACCCTCGCGGGAGCATTCGTAAGAACGGGCACGCTGGTAAACGCAAGGAGAAACAAGCTTAAGCTAAGACGCTGAAATTTATGATCCAAGTAATTTGTCCGTATAAGAGAGTAGATCGTAAATTGTGCAGCGAGAGCGTTTCAGGCCGGCTAAGAAAACGTGTACGTACAACGTTTCTCGCGACCGTTCCGCCGTAACGAAGTGAATTGTTTTCGAATCAATTAGAGCGAACTGTCCGTGAAACCGGAGATATTTCGAATCGAAACTGAACGATTCTGGAACGCCGAATAGTTTTTTCTTTTTTTTTGGAAATGAGTACAGCGTGCAGTCGTTGGTGAAAATATTGGGGTACCTTTTAAAACGGACGCACAGTGAATTCTCGAAACATTGTTGCTCAGCTTGGAAACAAAAATTGATCATTTGGGAAGAGGAGATGCGATTGGTCGAGCCTATATAATTTAATAATAACTATATAATATATATTATTATTATATATGTATAGTTATTATTATTATTATTTTTAATATTATTACTATATTATTTCTATATTACTTCTTCTTTTGCTCCTTCTTATTATTATTATTATCATATAACTAGTATTATAATTATTATTAGTTATTATTATATTATTACTATATAACTAGTATTATAGTTATTATTAGTTATTATTAGAATATATTTTATACTCTCTAATAACTATAGTCTACAGATTCAACGTCAACGATTATAAAAACGAACATTTAATTCTTTGTTTGTCCGAGCCAATGAACAATAAACGAATAAATTATAATATCGAATGCATTTCGCCGAATCTCCTACCACGATCATTGTTTTCATATTCAATCGTTACAGCTTTTTACACGTGCCGTTACATCGGTAGCAACTATCATGGAACCGTACAGGAAAGGAAAGTTTAAATTGCAAATTTCATTTCGTCCGCGCGAGGCGCGGTCACAATGTTGCTTTTAATCGAATCTTGCGGACTACTATCAGAATTCAGGTCAGACACCGTAATAATGTACCGCATTTGCGTTGAAGTTCTATAAAGCATCGCGTTGGATGAGAAGAAAAATGTGTGTCGTCATAAATCTCCCGAATGTGGAAGCCACTCGACCTGAATGGTCATGAAAGAGATTGTAACATAAATATTTACTTTGCGGGGAAAGTTTTTCCCCGGGCCCCGAAATGTCGTTTTGTAGGA
This sequence comes from Megalopta genalis, assembly GCF_051020955.1. Taxonomy (NCBI): domain Eukaryota; kingdom Metazoa; phylum Arthropoda; class Insecta; order Hymenoptera; family Halictidae; genus Megalopta; species Megalopta genalis. Next base: position 3,963,118 of record NC_135025.1, read on the forward strand.
GCCCGCACGAGATGCAATTTCCAGAAACTTTTACGTAATTTACATTATATTAGCAGCGATGCTTCCTTCCCCGTATATGGAGCTTTATTCAATCCACGAATCCACTCGTTATGCGTCCCAATTATCATTTCCATTAACTATTTATCATAATAACTGTTTACGATGGTAATTATTGTAACTACAATATATTGTAACAATTATAACTATATTATAATTATTGTACGTATATTACAACTATAACAAGTATATTATAATAATTGTAACTATTATAACTATATTAAAACTACTATAATTATATTACAATTATATTATAAGTTTATTAACTATATTGTAACTATTATAGCTATATTATAACTACTATAATTATATTATAAGTACATTATAACTATTATAAGTATATTTTAATAATTAGAACTCTATATTGTAACTATAATAACTGTTATAATTATATTATAATTATTACAAGTATATTATAACTATTACAACTATATTATAATAATTATAACTCAATATAATAACTATTATAACTATATTATAACTATCATAAGTATATTATAACTATCACAACTATATTATAATAATTATAACTCCATATTATAATTAGTAAAACTATATTAATAATAAGTATAACTACGGTTCTATCATAAAAGCGTAATATTTAACGTAACAAAATTTAATAAATACCTAAAGAACCTCCGCAAAGAAAAAATATTGGCGAGACTCTTTACGTCTAACAAAGCGCAGCCGTTCACGAGTAAATAAAAGAGAAGCGAGGGTATTGGAATTTTATTTTCTACAAAAACTCGACCATCTCGAAAGGCGAAGATTTTTATATCTTACATAGGAGATCTCTGAAATCGACGTGTTGGCCAGCGTTCGGGGACCAAATATGTACCGGCGCCAATAAAGCTCGGCCGTGTACAGAATGTCAGTGAATTTGCGTGAAAATTGATAAGAAAAGAAAAAAAAGGTGGCCGCGAGAAGAAACTGCCGGCCACGAGAATACGGGGGGATAATTCCGTCGTCCTTGAGGCAAGTAAAGAAGCCGAGAAAAGGGAATTCGTCTCCGGACACCAAAGGAATTTTTCACCGAGGCTCCGGCGAGATCGTTGCCGCTGCAATCTCCCAAGTACCCCCCGCGAGATATAAGGATGTTCCACTTTAATTTTCCTCCGATATCGTCGTTTGTTTTAAGAAGACAAAGTTACTTTATTTTAAAGGGGTCATATCGGAATGATATTGTTCTAGACGAGCGCTTTCGATACTGTTTCCTTCTTAATGACGCCGCGGTTATCCTTTTAATTAGATCATCAATCGGTTTCGCGATCGAAATCGTCGTTTATTTTTTGCGATTTTTTTTCCAGATGTTCGCAAAGTAGTCTCGTTTCTATTTTTTGTTTTATCAACCGAGGCATTGGTTGCGCAACTTTCCGAGTGAAAAATCGACCGAATGATTCGACTTTTAATTCGATATTAATATTTTAATAATTTAATTATATGTTGTGTAATAATATATACATATATGTAGGGTGTCCCATAAATGTCTCGCAATCCGAAAGTGGCTGGTTTCTCAGGTCATTCGAAGCAACTTTCTTCTTTACAAAAATGTTCTCCGAGGCACCGTTAACGAGTTATTGACGAAAAACAGTGACCAATGAGAGGCGAGCGCAGCTGGCGCGAGGCAACCGAGCCAATGGGCGGAACTGGGCTTAGCAGCCGTACTCGATTCTTATTGGTCGCCGTTTTTCGTTAATAACTCGTTAACGGCGCCTCGGAGAAAATTTTTGTAAAGGAAGAAGCTGCTTCGAATGATCTGAGGAACCCGCCATTTCCGGATTGCGAGACATATACACCCTATATATATTTTTTTTTAATATAGAAATGTTTTTAACAGATTATTCGTAAACTCAATCTCGTCTCTCGTGCTCGAATGGTAAAAATACAAAGTTCGATCCATGGAAAAAAGAATCGAAGCTGCGAAAAAATCGAAAATGCGATGAAACGTCTAAGAAAATTCGCGAAAGCGTTCGCATTCGCACATTTCCCGCGTTCGATATCCGCGATAACTAACTCCGCGAGCGGTTTCGCTAGGAAACCCGGGAAACGACGCGCACGCCGGATCGTTTATTTAAATAAAAACGCCGAATCGTTTCGAATTCTTCACAGTTACACAGCCGGGCGAAGAACGCCGGGCGGTACGGTTCCCGCGGGATTGTCTGTATAGTTGAAAATTAATCACGCCGATGAAATAACACGGCTGAAAACCTGTTACGCGAGAGAACTTTCCTTTTAAATGCGATGAAATCCATTTTCCAGGGGAACGGCAGGTTGCGCTTCGTCAGAAATATTTTACTGGAATTTTCCGGGCGCCGTAATTTCGCGTTTATTTAAAGCTTACTTAAGGATCACAAGTGCAAAGGTGTGTGTCCGTTGTGTGCTGCGCGTCGATCGACGGTGTTGATACCGATGCCGAAGAACGGAAGAAGCTTGCGAAAGAAACACGTTGCGTGTAATTCGAAAGATTATGGTGCTCTCGATACCCTCGCGATGCGGTTCGCCACCCCTGCACCGGTATTTTCCTTGCTTTCGACGGACACGAGTTTTATTTGTCACGCGTAATTAGTAAACTGCGGATTTCCAGGCGAAATAAAAATGTTCTAATTGAATTTTAAGCAATGGAAATTATATGAGAATGTATTTTTTATAGTTTGGTGTTATACCTAAGTCATTATTAGCATAAAAGCGGAAAATCCTCGGGTTGTGTCAAGATTATATAATATGTACAGATATTTATATATATATATATATATATATATATATATATATATATATATATATATATATATATATTAATATATAATATGTGTATATATCTATATCAATTATTGTATTATATATTAATTAATATTGTATATTATATATTTGTAATATATATATAATATATTAAATATTACTATTATATAATACTGTTAACATTAATTAATAGTTTATATATTACATATATGTAACATATTAAATATTATTATTATATAATACTGTTAATATTAATTATCAATTTATATATTATTATGATATAATAATGTTAATATTATTAATAATATTGTATATCGTATATAATTAATATTGTATTATATTATATATAATCCATCTTTACAATAAATTATCAATTATAATCTCTTCACAGCAGCGGTTGAGATATACGAACTGTGCCATTTCTCTATTGCCATGTACGAGATAGATACCTCGCAACATCACGTCGACTCTCTGACGCTACAGACGAGATATCTCGGGAAATGTTTATGCTTCTCAATAGATAGCACGCTGTGGTTGTGGAATAAGCATCGGTCGTACACCGCCGAAATTACCTTGATCTATTTATCCGAAGACTTTTGTTGTTTAATGCAGCCATATACATATATTTATATTTTTACATTTATACTATTTCCTCATTGAAATTATCAGATGGTAAATGTTCATCCACCCCCAATTTGTTGCTGCTGATGATGACAATTGTTACTTTTCGCGAGGATCCGCATTGCAGTAATTAGAGATCTATATATGTATATATTATGCACTATACTATTTTATATATAATAATATATATTATACATTATACTATTTTATATAATATATATTGTATATTATACTATATTTTACATATATTTTGTATTATATATATTATACATTATACTATATTACATATATTTTGTATTATATTTTATATAATCTATGCATATTATATTATGTTACTAATATTTTATATTATATATATATTACTTATATATAATAATATATATATTTATTTACAAAGCGTCGCCCCACCAGAACCTCCGTAAAAAATAATTTCGCATATCGAGTATCGGAATCGCCAGCATGCAAAGCGATAAATGTTTCCCATAACAATAACCGGCGACGAACAACTAGAAATATCACAGAATTACTTGGAATGTCTAAATCGAGTATGCGAAGCAATTTGCATATAGCAGCTTGCGTTAATCGATACGATAATTAGGTGAAGCATGAACCGACGGTGCAAAATTTGATCAACCGCATCTCTATCTGCGACTCGCTGTCCAGTCGCAACGACCACAATCCGCTTTATCGTTCTCACGCGTCCCGCAAAATAGCGGTATAAATAATCCTCATAGTTCGATGCTGCAAATTATATTTCATTCAGAACGTTATACGATCCAAGGAAACGTAAATCGAGGCTCGAACAATCGTGTCACCTCTCCCCCAAATTGTCCATCTTCGTGCGCAATCCGAGCGCGAATTCGAGAATAATTGCTGTACAATTTAAGCGCGAATTAGGGAGAATTTACTGTACAATCTGAGCGTCGATTCGCGAGAATTTATAACCTTGGCACGCCCTTGAACATAACCTTGCAATTTGCTCGCGCAATTTTTATCTTGCGAGTTCACGCCGATGAAACGTTCCGGCAAATTGTGCTCATCAAATAATTAATAATAATAATAATATAAATATATAAATAATAATAATATAATAATAATAATATAATAATAATAATATAATAATAATAATAATAGTAATAAAGATTCGTAATCGGCGACCGTGCGAGTTTTCGATCGTAACTTTTCAATTCTATTCGGCTCGACTTTTCCGCTCGCACTATACGTTTTTCAGTATTCCGGGCTACGCCAATGGGATCGTGAAACTTGTTATTTTCTAAACAGCTTTCCCATACCGCCATAAATACCAGAGATACCGATTTAATTCCGTTCGCGCGGATCACCCAGTATATTTCCAAGCCCCTCAGACGATGAACGAGATATCTCGCGGCCCGATGTCGTTCCTCGTACGCTCTGTACACGAGAGATACATTATATCTGGCGACCTGCGGTATATTCTCAACTATACACGCGCCGCGCATGATTACCCGAAATCTATATAGAACCGTCATTTATTCGCTGGCGCCGCGCGGCGATTCGAACCAGATTACCGCTAACAAATAAACTCCTCGTGAATCGTTCGAAACGCTTTTACAAACATGTATTACGCGTTATTTTCAGATAAACCGGTCGACTTTCTGGTCGAAAATTTCACCGGGCCGGGCTCTTTGACGCGGACCGAAGTTCGACACCGAACTTTCAAATAAACAAAACGCGAAATTATTTATTTACCAGAGATATCTGTCGTTTGTTTGCGCGAATCTGGTTGACGCGATAGGTATCCGGTTTAATAACTATAATATAAAATATTCGGTTGTTTTCGAACGATTTCTTTGCTACTTTGTGTCACATTTTCAGATATTTTGGGATGTGCTCGTTTATTTATTTATTTACTAGACGAGCTATTGTTTAATGTAAATGCGTAAGAAAATGATAATCTAACGTAGAAATCTGAAACTGTATTGTATAAATTATATGGTTATATAAATATAAATTATTCAAATTATATATTATATTATTATATAGATATGTGTAAATATAAATATAGATTATATAAATTATATATTATATTATGATATAAATTATATGTTATATTATGATATAAATTATATGTTATATTATGAAGTAAATTATATGTCATATTATTATATAAATATCAATATAAATTATTTAAATTACTATATTACTATATAGTTATACAGATGTAAATTATATAAATTATATATTATATTATCATATAAATATTGTATTAATTACTGTACAGTAATATCTCCCTAATTCGCGCTCAGATTGCCCAGAAAAATAGACATCTTTGTAAGAGGAGATGCGATTATTCGAGCGATCATTATTTATACATAAACAACGCGCCCAAAACAACGATTAGATCAACCCGCCGCCGATGAGATACATTTTCAGGAGTTCCGCGCACGTTCCCCGGATCTCGTAGCACGGCGAGCCGGTTTCAAAGGCAGCGACGGGAAAAATGGAGCGCGGCAATCAGAGTCAAAGGAACGGCGGTACATATCTCGGTGTCCATTTGTCTCGCGCCGTTATATCCTCGTCGATCGGATGCTCTTTTAATTCAATGTATTATTCAATATACAGCCGGCGGATTCATGAAAAATGCATACGTTCGTTGAAACCGAGACGGAAGAATTTTCGCCGAGCCTCTCCCTCCGGCCGTACGTTTTAGCATCTGTGAACGAGCGAAATGTAAACACTCGCGACGCGACGCCAGGCGTTCGCGTTGCACCGACCAGAAATCCCGCGAACAAAGTCGTGTCGACCGTCGTTCTCGAAAAGAGGTGGCGGTCATTTTTCTACGGAAAATGACGAACGGAACCGGCGCGGATAGACGCCGCGGACAAGAAAAGAGACGTTATACAGGGTGCCCCAAAAATGTCTCGCAATCCGGAAATGGCGGGTTCCTCGGATCATTCGAAGCAATTACGTTATTTTTCTAGTTTTCTTCTGCAATAATTTAATTAACTGCGTCGACTGCGATCTAAGGCGACGGGAATGCATCGGAAAACTATAATTCGTCATATATAGGACGCAATCTGCAAATGTGGGGTTCCTGAGGTCATTCGAAGCAACTTTCTTCTCTACGAGATTTTTCTCCGAGGCTTCGTTCACGAGTTATTAACGAAAAACGCTGACCAATAAGAGGCGAGATCAGTCGGCGCGAGGCGGCCCAGACCAACCGGCGCACGAAGCCCAGTTCCGCTCATTGGCTCGGTCGCCTCGCGCTAGCCGAGCTCGCATCTCATTGGCCACTGTTTTCCGTTAATAACTCGTTAACGGTGCCTCGGAGAAAATTCTTGTAAAGGAAAAAGTTGCTTCGAATGACCCGAGGAACCCGCCACATTCGGATTGCGAGGCATTTTTGGGACACCCTGTATCTGCGTGTAAATACCGGTGGCAGGACGAATCCCCTACTTGTATGCGCAACTAGAAATCTACGTTTCCAATCTCCATGTGTTCCCGGTGTATACGAGCAGTCAGATAGTTTGCACGAATACGTGTCACGCGAACGCGTGTGTGTGTGTGTGTCTGTGCGTGTGCGAGCGCGCGAGAGGAGAGGCGAACGGAACAGAAATGTGCGTGCCATCCATCAAAGTCTAACGCATATCAGCTGGAACACAGGTGCCGGCAAAAAGTGCTGGTGCGCCGGTATGGGACAACGGGAAGGGCGGAAGGGCAAGAAAATGTAAAAGTGCAGGTGCAAAAGTAGAACGGCGTTGCAATTCGGAATCGGATCGCCGGCATGGAGGGGTGGGGGATGCTAATAAAAAGCGTTCCATGGATGGGGAATTAACACGTTGGCTGCCAAGTCGCGTTTGCTCGTACAGTCGGCCCGAAAATCGCTGGCACCGGCGCGGCATGTGTTTGAAAAAGGAGTCGTCTATCGACGTGGGCTCGCGACAGAATTTTTACCTCTTAACTGGCGCGACGATCTTCGAAAAAATGACCGATCGGGATCGCGATGAGCCAGAAGCAATGAAAAGCGCGCTGGGAGATGTATTTATTTAACTTTGGGTTAAAGATACACCGGGCTTTGTTTTTAACTGCTGTGGAAAACGATAGAATCGTTGGTTAAATAATAAAAGCACTGATTAAATAATAAAAACGTTAGAAAGTTAGAAAAGAGCTAGTAAGACGAGAGATTTTATTTCTTCGTCGTTCCAAGTAACAGCAAAATTAAAAAAAAAATCATTTCAGTCTAGTAGACTAATTCCTCTACCATCCAAAAAAATAATTCGAGTCATTTAGTTCAGTTTTAACACCTTTGTGGGCCACTGTGTATCTAAAAATTGCTCACAGAAACGTTCTAACAATACCAGTAACCCCAAAAGAAAAGAAAAAACAGAAATTACTTTATTTAGTTATTTCGACCAGCTCTGTAGTTCCAGCGTTAATAGCAACAGCAGTGTCAAAGGTCAAGTGGCCACGCACAGAACAGTTCACCCGACTTCGTGTAATTTCAGATTCAGCAGGCGAGACTTTCGGTTCCGTTGCTCTCATCGGCTCTCACCTCGGACACAGCGACGCGTCTGATCTCGTCCGACCGCATCGATTCCATCAGCGGTGGTAGATTCGCGGTCGACGGTCGCGCGAATCGCGCGGGCCCCCTTGTATCAATTTTGAATTGGGCAGGGCGGGACCCGCGGCCAGCGGCGGGATGAATTCCTGCAAACAGGAACTGGCTCGCGTCCGCGGCGCAAACTTGGCTACATTGAAAGTCTCGGCAGCGGCCGGACAGCAAGCGAAAAGGGGGAGACGCGACGGCGGCGGGCATGGGAGAGCCCGGTGTCGCCGAGGCGAAATTTTACGTCGCGGGAATACTCAGGAGCATTGAAATGCTTTCATTTGACGTGCAGCATCCTCAAAGGCTCGCATTATGAGTATCACGATCTTTTCACGGACACAGTGGGAGATATCTCATAGAAATGCTCGCGTCTATTTACCGCGGACAGAGGGACCGTGAAGGAAGGAGCGAGGAAAACGGAATGAGGTGGAGGCAGTCTGAAAGAGACCAAGGGAACTAGCCTCTGCAAACGTTGAGTGGATAACCCGGGGGAAACTCGAGAGGTTCGGTCGCCTTTTCCGTAGCGCGTGCCTTCTTGAGACCCGTTAATAGTACTCCTCGAAAGATCTTCCATCTTGCTACTCGATCTTCGCTAGGTGAAAGATGTCCACACTCCGGAAACACTTCTCGTACTTCCTACTGAAGTAGGTCGTGCCGCGCGCCGGGTCTGGAGCGACGGACGTTTTTTCTTTTTTTTCTTTTTTCTACTCGGCACGGATTCCGCCGGAAACGACTGGGCCAAGTTCCCCCCCTCCCGCCGTCCCTGAACGCTCATTAAACCTTAATTAGAAACACGGTTAGGTATAAGATTAAGAGAACGCCGCGCGGACTATCGGGAGTTTGTACAGGGTGTCCCAAAATTATTGGTCCAGCGAGAAACGACGGGTTCCCGAGGTCATTTCGAGCAACTTTTCCCTTTACAGAAATTTTCTCCGCTGCTTCGTTTACGAGTTATTCACGAAAAACCTGGATCAATGAGAGACGCCCACGGCTGACGCTCCGCCCTCGCGACCAATGGCGCGTCGCGTCGGCCGTCTGACGCGGCAGTGGTGGCCGCGAGGGCGGAGCGCCGACTGCACTCGATCTTCGATTGGCCAGCGTTTTTAGTTGATAACTCGTAAACGAAGCCGCGGATCGCATTTTCGCTGAGGAAAAAGTTACTTCAAATGGTCTCAGGAACCCCTCATTTCCCGCTTGTACAGTAATTTTAATAATAAATAATAAATAATACATTTTTGTTTCTAAATTGAGGGCCAATTAGGAAGAATTTACTGTAATATGTCAAAGAAATGTTGACGTTCGTTTCAACTGGTAAGGATCTGAATGCTTCAACACAGAAAATGTTTCAATAAACATTCTTTCTTTTTCTGTGTGAACATACACGCGTAATTAGAATATTTACCATCTCGGAATTTCCGCGGAAAGAAATTGAGCTTCGATAATTTACCTTTTTATTCGGCGCGCGGTCATGAATGAAATTGAACCAAACATTATGTTTTGCACCGGCGTCGCGGTTCCACGGTTAGCTTATTATATTGTAGAATCGCAACTAGTTTAACGGCTAAATAAGTATCGTAGCAAGTTGTTGCGGGTTTTGCCTGTGTGAACTTCAAGCGGGCAAACATTTGCCTGAGCCAAGTTGCTGAATTCTTGTGTAGCGCGCCGCGCATTCAGTTTCAGTGGCACTCGAAGTTACAATTGCCTGCCCCCCCCCCCCCCCCCCCGTCATCCAGCTAACGGAGCTGGTCAGTGAAAGACAAGTTTTTGAAAGTTTTACGATTGTCTCTCGGGAGTTTTCTTGATTTCTCGACACGCGGACGACGCGTACAGTAAATTCTCCCTAATCGACGCTCCGATTGTGCAATGGGCAATCGACAACAATGGACACAAAAGTGGACAATTCGGGAAGGAAGGGGAGATACGATTATATATAAATTTGATCCTTTGACATTGATTTTCAGGGTCAATGACAACTGACAAATAATATATTATTTTGTCAATTTTTCAATTAAATAGAAAATACAAAATACAAAAATTTGATACGTCAGTTTTCATAAATGTGAAGTTAATTATGGTCGAAAACAAACGAAAGGCACAGCAATCGGTCACCGCACAACGACCAGCCCGACTAGTCTCTACCTAATTAAGCAAAATGTCCAATCAATCAATATGATGGCAGTTCGATAACTCTCTCTCTCTGTGACTGTATCTCGAGGAAAACTGCTTGAAGTATTGTTAAACCGGGAGATCGATTCGCGTTGGCTCTGTCCACATTTTAATTAGAAAATTTTTTTGCAATTACCAAAAAGAAGGTGATTGTAAAAGTTTATCTTTCATCAAGATAACGACCTCGAGGAACGCTTCAAAGTTGCAACTTCGTTTTCCGTCGACAAAACATCGGGGAAGCCGAGTGGCCGTCGCAGTCGCCTGATCCGAATCTCGCGGAGAATTTATTGACTGTTTTAACTGTGCGATCTCCATTTTTTCTTTCGCGTAATAATAAATATTTGCAGCGAGATGTAAATGATTTGCCAAAAGGAATATCGTGGGGGATGCACAGATATTTTTGTAAAGGTCTTTTTAAACTTTTAATTTCAAATTTTAAATTTTTCATTTTAAATATAATATTTAGAATTTAAACTCGTATGATCTTGAAGAGTCCACAAACGATTAAAAGTCAAATATTACAGCTTCATTAATTCGCAGCGAAAAGTGTGACAGCATTTGCACTGTCGCAAGTGCAAAATGTCGAATGCATCGACGCTTGAAATTTCATTTCGAGCTATAAAATAGCTCGAATCGAATAGAATCGATTATTACGTTCTATGCGTGAAATCATCGATTAAATCACACGGTCTGTATTGCACGATTCTTTTGTCAACCTGGGTTTTTAATGACCAATAATAGCGAAGAAATTTCCTTCGTCCGCTTTTCGAAAATACAAAGCGACTCTTCGCTCATAGAGCCTCTATGAGAGCAAACGAGGCGTGATAAAACCGAACCGAAGCATTCCAAGCTCTGCGGAATAGATTCTTTCGTCGATTACTAGTCGCTTAATGAATTCGCTGTGCAGGAAGCTGCAAGCAATTTTAAACGCGTTTCATTCGGCGCGCGGTACTTCAACAGAGACTGAAAACCGAAATATTTTGAGGTTTAGGTATTCCAGGAAATTCTCCCTAATTTTCCTTCAGCTTGCAAACAAAAATGAACAATTTCGAACGAGGAGATACGATTATTAAATAATCTTGCACATCGTTTTTACAGTTGTCGATTGTAAAATTATAATTACAAAATTATATTATAAAATTATAATTCATAAAAACAAGGTACAAGACTCAAATAATCGTGTCTCCTCTTCCAAAATTGTCCATTTTTGTTTACAAGCTGAAGAAAAATTGAGGAGAATTTATTGTACGTATCGGTGCATATTTGTTTCCATATCGTCGCGACGTAACCGCTATTTGGAAAATCGGTTTCAATTCGACAGTATGCGACGTCCGTACCGGTGAAAATAACAAAATATGTACAGATATGTGACGTCCATATCTGCAAAAACAGCGAGATATTTACCGGTTTGTTTACAGCGTTACAATAATCGATCGTACCGCAATAACGCGACTGATGTCCGGCAAGAGTCCCTAAATACAAAAATATATCGATATTTACATGTACACCGGGGTTTCGGTTTCTACAAATGTTATGAAGCCGCGACCGAAAAATACCGGCATTTCGAACACCGTTATATCGCTCTCTGCTTGAACGATTCAGTTGCTGATGGCATCATTCACATCTGTAAAACGATGGCGAACAAAAATGTAGAATTTCTTCTTTTAATTATACGATACAGGATGTCCCAAAATTATTAAACAATACCCTCTGGGAAGCAAACAGTTCCTGAGGTCATTTCGAGTAACTTTTTCCTTTATAAAAATTTTCTCCGCGGCTTCGTTTACGAGTTATCAACGAAAGACACTGATGATCAATGAGAGACTGCGCACGGCTGACGCCCCGCCCTCGCGATCACTGCCTCCGCGGTGTGGCGCGGCATTGGCCACTCGGGCGGAGCGCCGGCCGCCTTCGCTCTTCGATTGGCCAGCGTTTTTCGTTGATAACTCGTAAACGAAGCTTCGCAGAAGATTTTTGTAAAGGAAAAAGTTGCTTCAAATGACCTCAGGAATCTCTAATTTTCCTGGATACCCATAATTTTGGGATACCCTGTATATTCAAACACACGAAAGGTGCAGTCGTTTCGTTCGAAAGCGTAAGTTCAGTTTACATTGTAAAAGCAATACCGAATCGCGCGCATTTGATTTTCTTCAGGTATCAAGACCGACACCGTCGGCACACATCTTGACCTTCCGTTGCAGAAGTCCGCGGCTTCGTTTTCTCTATATTGGCTTTTCAAAGGGACAGATCGCGGTTTTCTGTGGCATGGATTTCCTTGCCTTTGTGCGAGCTGCCGGGCTGGGCTGGTCCTTTCCTTTCGTTGAAAGAAAAGCTAACCGGATTGCACAGTTCTTCAAAGCTGAGTGGCCAGTTGATTGGGGATACTGATATCGTGCAGAGAATTCGCGTTTTGTAAGGGGGCGAGCCCCTTAATAAGATAACCGTGAATTTAATTGTCTTTTTAAGGGGCCGCCGGCCCGCGAGGAACGTTGACGACAAATTAATTCTTTGAGAACCGGTGATCGATACGGGCACAAAGAAGAAGTGGAAGCGTTGGAAACCATCGAAATTATCTTGGATCTTCCGAGGATTTCGCCAGGAAAGGTGTGCCCGAAAGAAAAAAATCCTCGAAATGGATTCGACAGAAATTCGTCACAGGTGTGTCGTTTTTTTAGAAGGACCGAAAGAAGAATGTGCAATTTAGAAATTGAATCTCAAAGATCGAAACTTAGATCCAGCAACTTAGTGGCTTAACTCATTAACTATTACTACTAAATTGTTTTTGGAATTTTTACGCTTTCAACAGCTCCTCGAACGTTAACAAATTTGACTAATAAAATTATTTCGATACGTGGCATAACAATTTTTAACGGCGCCACTGCGCTGTTCGCAGCGAATAAATGAGATTCGAAAGTTTATAATAATAAAAAAAAAAGAGAAATTCACCGAATCGTTTCGCGAGGATAGTCCCCGCAATTTCAACGATCTCTAAACTAAAAACCTGTAAAACGCGCCAGTCACTTGCAGATCCTTTGTACGCGCAAACCGGGGATAAGCTTCGCGAAAACGCATCGCGAAAAGTTTTCGGTGGCAAAACAATTTCAACAGTTGCATCGATTTCCCGTAAAAAAGGTAATGCGCTTTTGCAGGGCGCGCGCGGTGCGCGCAGCGACGCGGAGAAACGGGGAAATTTAATAATTTACAACAAAACGTTTTTCTACGCGGGAACACGAGGCAGGAGAAACTGACTCTCGCGGAACGGTTTTTCATTCGCGCGGCAAGCTCGCCGGGTTGCATAAATAACGGCTGACGGTAGCTGGAAGGATTTTGTTTTTCAACTTCAATAACCCGACACGATTCTTCAAACGTAACCGTACCTGTATGCATACATTATACCGGTATAGATATTACACCGCCTGAGCGATTTCACCCTCGAGGATATCCTTTCTCGTTTGTACTCTCGAAGGTTCTCCCTGAAACACTATGTAACATCCGCAGCGGCGCGCGGCCACATGAAAAGTATGTAACGCGCGCCGTACCTATTGAATACCGTAGATAAAAGCTCGCTCAGTCATAGGTGATATATACAAATATATTAGCGATATCAGAAGTGTTGCGCTCGACAGTTCATGCTTCTTTCCTCCGCCTTCGTAGTTGTCGGTATGCGCGCCCACTCGTCGTTTTCCGGGGCAACGGTGCGAGAGACACTCCAACCGAGTTCTCTTCCTCGTTCCACTTGCTTAACGTGCAAGGATTTCGTCTTTCTGTCCTGGTAACGCGTCGACAATTACGCTGAATCGAACGCGATCGTGCGGATAACGTGCGGCTACGTTTTTCAGGATTCGTCTCGTCGATTAAACCTGCGAGACGTGCGGAACATTTTTAGAAAGAACATATGGTTTGGGAGATAATTCGGTGTAAATCTTCGAACAGGTGCGCTCTGTATACAAAAGATGTCCGAGAAATGACTCGCGATCTAGAAATGGGGTTCCTTGGGTCATTTGAAGCAACTTTTTTCTTAGCGAAAATGTTCTACGAGGCTTCGTTTACGAGTTATTAGCGAAAAACGCTGACCAATCAGAGACGGAGCTCGGCTGACGCGAGGCGGCACAGTGCGGCCGAGCCAATCAGCGAAACTGTGCTTCGCGCGCTCGTTGACCGGCCCGCCTCGCGCCGACTGATCTCGCCTCTTATTGGTCAGCGTTTTTCGTTAATAATTCGTGAACGAAGCCTCGGAGAAAAATTTTGTAAAGGAGAAAGTTGCTTCGGATGACCTCAGGAACCCCACATTTGCAGATTGCGTCCTATATACGACGAATTATAGTTTTCCGGTGCATTCCCGTCGCTAAGGATCGCAGTCGACGCAGTTAATTAAATTATTCCAGAAGAAAACTAGAAAAATAACGTGATCTTTCTGTCATCGATACTTTATCGTTCGAGTTATCTGTTATTTCACGTCTCCGCGCGATAAATACCGAACGGTTCCTGCCTTTGTGAGAATTTATGAACGACGTAGAAGCTGTAACTCGCGTAGACGCGAAATAAAAAATCGCACGCCAACGGCCGAGTCAGTATCTCACGCCCGCGTCGGCGAATACTCCGCAGTTTTCGAATCGCGGCCCCGCTTCTCTTCTTCACGAAGTTGCCACCCCGCGAAATTTCGCCCAGTCAACTTCGTTATTTGTTCGGGGCGTCGTAGCAATATCTTGCATCCGGAAGTTGTCTTTGTACCATGAATTCCGGCAAGTATCCGGACCATCCTGGAAATGAGAAGACATAACCGGGGAGAATTATTAAACCACTGGCCCGGGATAATGGAAAATTTAACAAAGGCCTTTCAAAGGTATCCGCATTCCGCGTCGTCAGGTTATTGGCGATATCATCTATTCCGAACATCTCCTTCGTTGGACCAGACGGCTGGCCAGACTGGTTACCCCGATTTCATGACATATATTCGCTCTATTCTGTCCAGCAGTTTTCCTCTTCTTGAAAAATAATGGTCCCATTCCTTTCTGAAATTCCAGATAATGAGAGATATCTTTCTCTCTTCCTCTCCCCCTCGCCCCTCTTCCTCGCCCCTCGCCGATCCTTCGTCCGACTCATTCTGCCGCACTCTTTCGGGCTTCTCCCGGCCGTACGTTTCCACTTTTATACGATTCCCAGCATTCCCGAAATTAATGAGCGTTTAAGTACTCGTTCAGATAATCAGTATTATTCGCGACCGATGTTACGGCCTTCCCTCGTTTCTCTGCCACCGACAGGGAATGCCATTTTCGACGTGGAGAAGAGTCGCTGCGTATTTTATCCCGATTTAAATCATTCGATCCGTAAGCAAGATATATATACTATAATTATGGTATTTCTGGAAAATTAGTGATTCCTGAGGTTATTCGAAGCAACTTTTTCCTTTACAAAAATCTTCTCCGAGGCATCGTTAACGAATTATTAACGAAAAACACTGACCAATGGGAGAGCGGGGGCGGTTGACGCTCCGCTCTTGGGGCCAATGACGCGTCGCCAGGGTATCTGACGCAGCGGCAGTGGTCGCGAGGGCGGGGCATCACTGTTTTTCGTTAACAACTCGTAAACGAAGCTGCGGATTGCATTTTCGCAAAGGAAAAAGTTACTTCAAATCACCTTAGGAACCCCTCGTTTCTCGGAAATACCGTATACAGGGTGATCCGTTTAACTGGACTCGGTGGATTATTTCCCGAGGAATGCTTACGTACATTTCGATAAAGAAGCGTACCTGACAATAACTCTGAAAAGTATGTTGACCGATCAACCATAATTTACTCCATCGATGTACCACGGTAATTTCTCCCTAATTCGCGCTCGGATTGCGCGCGAATCTAGCGATCGTTCAAGCCTCGCGGCGCGTTCCATCGAACAACAAATACAAGATCGAAGCAAATATCCTTCTTAACCGCTTAGCTCCCTTTTTCAGCGCGTAACGCAAGCATTGAAATTTCAGCGTTCGCGCAGTCGTCGAGCTTTTCACCGGAAAATTGTATTTCCACCGCGAGAAACGCGCGGCGTTACACCGGGATATTCCCGCGGAATCCGGAATCGTGTTACACCGAAATCATGTAACAAGAATGCCGCGGCAAGCGCGAGCTGCCGCTCGAGTTACAGCATCGAATATTAGTTGCCGCGTCGTTTCTAGCTTACTTCTTGTTTCGAGCAAACGCGGCACGTGGTGTCCGCGCTCGGTCGAGCCAGAGGGGAGCGACGCCGGCGCGCTTCCTTCGTCAGAATCGGAAACAATATATCACGAATGACGATTGTTTCCAGCTGTATTATGTACGACGTTTCGTTGGCTTGCCCTCCTTTAACGCGCGCACCCCCCGCTCCCTTGGCCATTCTTAGCCGGCCGGCGGCCGTTCCATGACAAACGACCGCCGATCGCCGGTTCCTTCCTTTGCGTCATTCAACATCGTCCAACGTTAACCGAGGACGAAACCAGAGATCTCTGCGCGCTCATTGGCCGCCGCGATGCCGCCATTACTCAATCGAACGGCTCCCTCATTTTTTATTGATTACGCGGTGTCGTTTTCGACGGTGACACGATCCTCGATCTTTTATGGCAACGGTAATTTCTCCCTGATTCGAGATCGGATTGCGCATCAAAATGGATGCAGTTCGAGAAGAACGAATAGCGTTGTTCCGGTTGCAACGAATTGAAATAGGGGATGTGTTTGTGCGCGATTTAAAAATTCGCGAATTAAGGATCTCGCAGCATGCTGGTACCCGTGCGCTAAAAATTACACGGATTAAATCGCGGCCGCGTTTCGTACGAATTCAATTAATAAGAAACTAGCTGTTTTGTATAAATCACGATTTTGTTGTGATAGTATATGAAAAGGGGTTTAAATTATCTTGATTCTTTTAGCAAATGAAATATTGACTCTGAGAAGATTTATTAAATTTGGCAAATTATATTATTATATATAATATAATGTAATATAATATAATATAATATAATATAATATAATAATAATTTATTTATTATAATATAATATAATATAATATAATATAATATAATATAATATAATATAATATAATATAATATAATATAATATAGTATAATATAATAATATAATATATAATAATATTTGTAAAATTTATATATGTTATATTTGTACACATTTACGTATATTTAAATTTATATTTTATTTTCGTTTCGAAGCTTCTACGGGCGGCTTTTCGCAGACGAAACGTTGCACGAAGAACCTAAACGTATCTAATTAGGATGAAAGTTTTATCGATTTGTACGATCGCTTTGGAACGATATTCGAGCATCGAATTAATGAAACGCGCCGCGATTTGCATAGTCGCAACAATGATTATTGTCTAGATGACCATTCGCAAATATTAACATACAATGTGTTTAAGTGCGCTGGGAATTGTTTATTCGCGGATAATCCCGATTCGATCTCGGCAGCCGCGATCGGTTGTATAACACGCCATTGTTGCAAATATCCTCCGATCGAGACTGTTGACAACGAACCGTTGAAACATTCACGTGTAACCAACGTTGTAACAGATGTACGGCATTATGCACCGGCTTTCTAATTATTGCCAGTCGACTAGCCTTAAATATTTGCTACAACCTGTTGCTTTTTGCCGGAAATATATCTGCTTAGATTTTCGGCAGAAGTGAATCTTGTGGCGAGGTGTTATATTCGAGATTGAATTAGCCGTTCGAAGATGAGTAGCAAAGAGAGGCGCGATTACGTGCAAAGTGTGCACATATTTGGATAAGCTATGTGACAAAAGAAGGCGAACGCGTGCTCATCACACGTTGAAATAGCGCTCCATTGTGCACAAGTGTGCAGATTATTTTTATAACAAGAGATCTCTGTAACCGGAGAATTCATCACATCATGCGGTGATACTAGATTTTTCTCTGCGTATTTATATTTTTATATTATTTAGTTATAGTTATATTTTTATATTATTATATTATTATATCGTTATATCATTATATTTTTATACTATTATATTATTTAGTTATAGTTATATTTCTATATTTTTATATTATTATATTATTTTTATATCATTATATCATTATATCGTTATATCGTTATATCGTTATATCTTTATCTCACTATATCATTATATCATTATATCACTATATCACTATATATATATATATCACTATATCATTATATCATTATATCATTATATCACCATATCACTATATCACTGTATTATTATATCACTATATCATTATATCATTATATCATTACATTACTCTCATGTATATTAACAATGAAAAACGCTAACGAAATAAAATGCTTCTATATTAATATTATTACTATTATATTACTAACATAATATAATATATTATCAATATTAAATATAACATATTGCACTGTCCAATGATTACCAAAAATTATAAAACAATTTACATGGCATAGCAAACCTTTCGATCGAGTTTCAATACTTCTAAGAACGAAGTCAACGACGAACAATCTCCGCAAAACATTTGTTCGCTTCAGAGATAATTGAACCGTTTCGCGAATCACTATCATTACCATATCAGTATCGCTATAAATAAATAGCCTCGCGGAATATTCGATTTATTACGGAGAAAGTGATATCGCTTGATCGAGGATGTACATTCTCGATGGGAAACCGCCGCAATACGTCTCTCTCGTTACAAAATCGAAATTAATGTATTAGATTATCAATATAAATACGCGACGCGGCGTAACGATGTTAAACAGTACATTAGCCGGTAGAGCCGGCTATTAACGAATATGGATGCGTGATCGGTTAAGCATGTGATTCGATGAATTCGTCATGAAAGTAGATGATGTTGAAGGATTTCATCACATTCGCCTGCGACTTCCGTTACGCTGGTTAATAAAACGTTATTGTATTTACGTTAGCTTAATTATCGCGTGTGTGTGCGCCCATTACAGAAAATTAGCGCGTTCGTTTAAAATACTTTTGGTTCGATACACGTGTGTACAATGTGTCCCAGTTGAATCGTGAACGAAGTGCGAAGGCCGATATTGTCGAAATTATTGTGAAGACGAAATGAATCGACAAAATACAATTAGCCGTGCGTCGTGTCTCGTTCTATTGATACTGAATGAAATTATTGATGAAAGTTAAGTACTAATAGTAATTAAATTAATACCAAAAATAACGCTTCTTGCAGAAGAAGATCGCTTTTTAAATTGCGATCGAGAGTCGCCGAATGCTGCGAAGATATTTTTTTTAAACAAAATCGTTCCCGGATTAAGGCTGACTTAAAAAAGTACCGCTGCGCGAAGAGGCTTCCGATTGGTCAATATTATTTAATGCCCGACGACTATTTTAAACAAATTATTTCGTCTTAAAGCAATCAGGAAACAAGTTTCTAAAATTATGCGAATTCGTTAAAATTAAGAGGAGGTTGTAAAAAAGATCGCTCGATTCGGCTGTTATTTAACGAATCGCGTTGGAACATCCGCAAAACATAGTGAACTCCTGTTTAGAGATGACCGCGAAGTTTCGTTAAATTCTGTCCGATACTTTCGTTTTCTTTCTTCTCTTTTTTTGCGGATTTTATTACACCGTCCACCAATTTCTCCGGTCGATCCGGCAGCAATCTCGCGATAATACAGCGAACCCCGGGCGGAATGAATTATGATAAGCCTGTCCTAGGTGGTAACCGAAAAATACTGTGTTTTGTATGAAAACAGGCGGCATTAACGACGCGGGGACACGAATGTGTGTGCATCCACGGCGGCCGCGTAATACCACGAAATGAGAACAAAGCAGCGTCCGGGCTATTCATTGAGGTAGAAAATGCAATTAAAGCGAGATTATAACAATGGATGTGTCGCGTTTTATCCCGATGCGTTCTTTGTCCACACGCTTTTCCGTCCGCGGGGCGGAAAAAAAAGAGAAAGAAGGGGGGAAAAAATAGAAACGAAAGCGCGTGACTTTGATACGATAACCCGTTACCCGTTTACATCGACAAGGACATTGTTGCGGGGACGCGAAACTTATTACGATCTATTTGAACCGACCGCGTCGAACGAATCGACTGCGCATTCTTCTTTTTTTCTCTCGGTTTTCTTGAGCTTTCACTCGCTTATCTATATTTCCGGTGAGATTCATTTCCACCATATTTCGCCGCAACTCTTATTCTCCCCGTTCCATTCGCCCGGTTTTTGTTTGGCTTTTATATATATTTCTAGCTTTTTTCTCTCTCTCTTTCTCTCTTTCTCTTTCTCTCTCTTCCGCGCTCGATCCTCTGCGAACGCACGTTGTTTCCGTTAAAACGACGGCGACATTGATTTACACGCTTCAGAAGGCGGATCCAGCCGCCCGATCCGACCGAAAACTGGGAAACAACGATTTTTATAACGGACTTTATAATTTCGCCGCGTATGTACATCAATTATGACAAGTCTTTTAATCCCCGACGCGACGGAATCGCGTCGAACGAGCGACGAGAATAAAAATTTCGCTCCGATCCTTCGGTCCGCAACGGTGCGCGCCGAACGTCGTCGCACAGTCGAAAAGCACGTTTATGTGTACTCGGTTCCGTTGCACCGACGAAATTCGGCGCTCGCAATGTTTGCCGAGAGCCGTTCGTTTGCAACGAACGATTCCGAATCGCCGAGACGTCGCGTTGTTGTTTGATCGGCGCGGAAATAATTGCGGTTCCGGTGCGCGAACTTCGGAACTTTGGCAATGCACAGCAATGTCTCTCTAATTGACGCTCGGATTGTCCACAAAAGTGGACAATTTGGTGAAAGGAGATACGATTATTAGAGCCTTGCGGTTCGTTTTTATAGTCTCGAATTGTCAACAACTATTGTGCGCAATCTGAGCGTCAATTGGGGAGACATTACTGTACATTGTTGGAATACCAGCTGAAGGACAACTAGGGAGAAATTACCGTGTCTCTGCGGGGCTGGAAATTATGATCCGGAAATGAAGACGGACATTTTTACATGTCAAATTATCTCTCGATTTCACAGTTATCGGTGAAAGTCGTGGAACATCGCGATTTTCGCTGTCTCTTAATTGTATTTAACTCAGAGCAATGTCAACTATTAATATTCACTTCGATGCTTAAGCATCGCTGAGAAGTGAATAGAATGGACCGTGTTCGATTAGGCTATTTTTAGAGTATCCTTAGGCTTTACTTAGACCTCTGTGTAGTCCCTTTTTCGGCCAGTACGGTAACGTCTCTCTAATCGTAAGCGGCGAAGTTTCAAGCAACGAAAACGTGTCGATTGTATTCTTGAATTAGATTCTCCTGGACGATAAAAGCGCAACCTGCCCGTAAAATCCGAGGTGAAATACAATTCGATGTTTCTTTAATGAAAGTTTCTTGACGTTCAAGACGCTCTCGCGTTTCTGGGAACTCGCGTTTCAAACTCGCATCGATGTCGGAACGAAGAATAATGTTACTTTTGCCGAGTCATTTCTTGTAGATTCATGCGCTCGGACTACGATTGATGTTCGCTTCAGGCTGATGTTACTGTCTGGTGGCGTTAAACAATGCAGTGAAAAACATGTTAAAAATATTCTGATATATTTATTACATTCTTAATAACATGTTCGATTATCAATATCAAGCATTCTTTATGATGTTAAAAAGATATGACGCTGCTTTTGTTGCAATCGATTCGTGAGAATTGAGACGGAGGACATTAAAAACAAAGAAGGTACCAACACAGTCATTACTATACTGCATTATATATTATACTGCACTATACTGCAATCTCTTCTCAATGCATTTATGCATAATAATCCATATAATCCCATGGCGATTCTATTTTCTCCTTGCAACGAGTAATCTTTCAGTAAACGAAGAAAGCTTCTCTTTGATCCAAATTTTTGTAAAACGTCCTGTAAAAATGAAAAATTCCTGAAAAATCTACTTATTACATAATGCAAAATATTCTGAGAACAGTAGCATTAGTTATCAACAAGATACAACAATAAACAGAAACAGAGACATTTTCGAAACGTGTAATAAAAGTTGTCATTTGCAAGGCAACAAAAAAGTGGCGTTTCGCTTTCGGAGCTTTTCGAGCATAAAATGACTTCCCCGTAATCTCGATATGCGAGCACTGGTCACGTCAACGAGACCATAATCGTCGCATATACATATAAAATGAATCAACGTCTCAATGATCGGTGGCCACGTGCCACGGTCTTTTTTTTGTGTCTTTCCTCGGAGAGACAATGATGCAACGTATTTTTCGTTATCGACGCAACCGAACGAAACCCGCAAAGATAATAATCACGTTGTTATCCACTAACTGGAAAAGTTTCCTGTCGATTTTTGCGGATTTCTTCGCCGCTCCCGGCTCTTCATCATCTAAAAGATGATTACAAACTCTTCGTGGCTCGGTACGAAGAACTTGCTGTCGAGAGTTGTTCCTCTCATAGTGCAGCTTAAAGGGAATGTCCGTCGGTTACCGGCTACGTTTAACGTTCTTTCGCGTGGTTTATCGCCCCGTCTATCGTTTCCACTTTTTCCCCCCGAAGATTTCTGGTCCGTGAAAAGATTGAAAAAAGTTACGCCGGTTTAGGAGCTTCCACGACGGACCCGGAAGCTCGATAATAATTATGCCGGAAGCATTCGTGCGAGCCAACCGAATTCCGACTACGAAATCGAAGAGAATGGAATCGCGTTTAGTTTATTTGTTTTTATTAGTTTAATAATTATATTAATATAATAATAATAATAACAATAATAATAATAATAATAATAATAATAATAATAATAATAATAATAATAATAATAATAATAATAATAAACTAATAATAATTAGTTTATCAATTTTTATTAGTTTAATTTGCGAACGTTCTCCGCGATTTTGAGGTTATCTGTAAAAGAAAATAAGAACAGTAGATAATCGAAGATCTATTTCGAAATTTTTTCACTTGCTCGCTTTTCTTATAAAATTGCATTTATTATTTGCAGTGATCAGCGTTTCGTAAATTATAAAACAACGAACGGATAAAATCGCTGAATTAAATAACCTTGGCATAATTAAACTGCCGCGTGTCCCGACGTGCTTTATCATAAACTGTGCCATACTCGGTGGCCCGTGTCGATAATAACTAGTCAAGAATTTTAATTGATCAGCCGCGCAATTAAAACGTTGTTAATTGAGGTGCCGGTCGCGCGGCACAAAAGATTACCAAATTTTGATGCGCCCGACAATGGCGGAAACAATAATTGGCCACTAATTAAAACGTGCTTTTATAAAATCGATGCCCGCTGGAAAATGTGCGGTACGCATTTTGAAACGATAATGATTACTTCATTTCTCCAATTTATGTATAAAACTATAAAACCGTACAACGACTATATAACGTATTCGTTGATACGTTATTTACGATAATGATTAGCGGATTAACGCTAAACCCATCGTGGTCAAAGCGACCGCTTTCTTATTTTGCAATTCTGCAAAGTTCCGAGACTCTTTCGTGGAAAACGCTTGAATTATTGGAGCAAGTTTTATCATCAAAACTTTACGAATTCGAAATAAATTCGGTCTTCTCACTTTTGCGAAGCGGTACACGCCAGTTAGTATTACTGCTTGGTAGGTTTATTGTTCAATTGTAAAACGGTAAAAAGAATTTACGAGCGTCTGCAATGAGCACTTCTATCATTCGAGTATCGAATAATTGGCAATTCCAAGGACGAGAGAAGAAGAGAGAGAGAGAAAGCCTAGAATGAAATTCCACGAATTCCTCCTCGTCAACACTAAACCTACCAAGCAGTAATACTAACTGGCATGCACTGCTTCGCAAAAATGAGAAGACCGAATTGATCTGGAATTTATAAAGTTTTTATTATAATACTTGCTCCAGTAATATCACTTATTCAAGCGTTATCCACGAAAGAGTCTCGGAACTTTGCAGAGTTGCAAAATAAAAAAGCGGTCACTTCGACCGCGGTAGGTTTAGTGTTAATGGTAACAATATTATATCGTATCGAAACAACGTGGTTTCAGGTTTCCGGTTTCAGCAACGCGCGATGTCCGATGCGACTTTGTTAGGATCAGTCTAGTCACGCAATATCTCCTCTTTTCTGGTACGAGTTCCAAAAAATATGGGACACAGAAGCGTCCGAATCGGGAGAAAAATGATTCGGATTCGCGGCATGAATTCATCTGAAATCTCTTTTCATCCGGGGAGAGTACCTATCGTCTGTTTCGTTCTCCTTTTTGTCCCTCGGATGGTCACTGGAGAGATCAAAAGAATTGTAATAATATGTAAACGTAACCGTGAACGTTCCTCGGAGTGATCGAACGGTCGGATTTGCTTCGGATGTCACGAAAAATGTCGTGCTATTTATTAGAACAAACACGCACAGGACAATTCCGAGTTACGATTCGGGTTTCTTGTCGAACGAATTTTTTTATTGAAAATTGCATTTCACGTTGGAGATCCTTTTACTTCCGAGATTGTTTACTTCCGCGACGCGCACAGGGTGCTCAATTCTTGTTATCCATCGACGCAATTGTAAGCAATAAAATAAGCAATAAAATAAACAATGAAGTAAGCAATAAAATAACAATGTTAGACAAACTCTTGCAAATAAGAGACGTCTCTTATAAACGATCGTCGGTGTAAACGATACGTCGAAGTGTTTTCACGAGGGAGCTATCTGCCGTGTAAAAACAAAATCAGCACGTGTGGATCGAATATACACCGACTGACAATAACAAAAGACCATTTGTTTGTCTACTACGTTTTAGCCACAAAGAGGAATGAAAACGTAACAGGTTTTCAATTGCACGAAACTTTTCTTTATTGTCTTAAATTCAGCACGCGCCGCTGCCAACGAAAAATAACGTTTCAGATCGATTCAATTGCGTTTACTTTTTGTTTCAAGAATATGTACTCGGCGTAACAATAAAACAACAACGCGGATCATTATTTTAGTTATGACGAACGGGGGGAGCTTTCATTTTTTTTTAACGAGTGAGCTTTCGTTGTGCTTTGCGTTCGTTACTTGTTTTCCAGCGAAATGCATAAGTCGTGCGTGAATATGTCGTCGATGCAACCGTAACAGCGTGAAAGATTTAATGTACGGCTGAGTTTCTCTTTGAAATGAAATATTTATATAACGTTTCAATTATAATTTAGACAATATTTATTTATTATTGTAATTTTATTGATTTAATATAATTGTGTAATACTTATTGAATCTTTATGTAATATTTGTATAATCTTTATATAATATTTCTATAATATTTGTATAATATTTCTATAATATTTGTATAATATTTCTATAATATTTCTATAATATTTATATAATATTTCTATAATATTTCTATAATATTTCTATAATATTTCTATAATATTTCTATAATATTTGTATAATATTTCTATAATATTTCTATAATATTTATACAATCACACAATAATTTATATTTACATTTACATACAATTATACAATATAAATACATAATCTATCATAATTTAAACAACATCGAAAGGTAATCAAAAATGTGTCAAAGTACACGGAATTCGGATCGCATCATTTTTCCACCGTTTGTTGCAGAAAGATGCGAAGGACACAGACAATGGCCTCTGATTTACAGCTATCTAGAAAAGCTAAAAGGACGCAGAAGCGCAAATGAGTTGAAACACGTTGGACGATCCTACTTTTGGGTTCAATAACATCAAGTGACCGTACTGTTCTTACACAATTGTGCGAACGCAAAGTGGACTACAAAAGCCCGCCGAGCTCCTTGCAGCTTACAGCGTACCGCAGCAGTGATTAGTATCCGTCACATTGGTGACCGCGGTACCTTCTCCAGCCGTTTAAGTAACGACGAGCAACATATATTTCGCCCTGTGGAAATACTAAAAACATGGTAAAAGTTTATACTGACATTATTAATACCGATTTCTTTTCGAAATGGAGAAAGCCACTGCGACGTTGCAAATTCTTTATATATGTACTAATATATTATTATTTACATATTATTTATGTACTAATATATTATTGTTTATATATTATTTATATTCTAATATATTATTATTCATATATTACTTATATACCAATATATTATTATTTGTATATTATTAATATACCAATATATTATTATTTGTATATAATTTATATACCAATATATTATTATTTGTATATTATTTATATACCAATATATTAATATTTATATATTATTAATATATATCAATATATTAATAACCTTGACATAACCTTAAAATAAATAAAATAACCTTAAGTCTCCTCTTCCCAAATTGCTCATTGCGTCAATTAGTCAGAAATTATTATTTGTATATTATTTATATACCAATATATTATTATTTATATATCCTTTATATCATTAATTTTACTTTATTTGTATTATTATTTCTATATCATTAATATATATATATATCAATATACTAACAGCCTTCACATAACCTCAAAATAAATGAAATAACTCGAAGCCTCCTCCTCCCAAATTGCCCATCGCGTCAATTAGTCAGAATTAACAGTATCTCCTACAACGCGCGTTCGGACGCATAATGCTCGCATGCCGGTGCATTATGCGACTATATTCGTTCGAATTAACAACGTTAGGAAAACAGAGGACGCAGTTAATAGAACGTTTGGCCAACAAAGTTTGGACAGCGCGTCTTGGGATAGAGGAGGGTTTAGTTGGTCTATTCGCTAATTCTTTACGAATTAGTATGCCGGCCACCGAGACGCTTGTTACGGAGTACATACCGTACGTACGTCTCCGTCATTAATGCACGGCCGACAATAATTGCTCGTGTTACGCGGTTGGAAGCCGAAAACAACGCGGTTAATATTAGCGACAGCGTTTAGGCGTCGCGTAACTTCTCTTCGAGCAGAGCGTTAAGTACGCGCGGTCCTTCGAAGGGGAGGGGGCGAAGTTCATCAGACCGATAATAAATATTTCAACGGCGGTCGTGCAAGTTTCAACGTCGTTCGAATCGTTCGTGAATTTATGGCCGACGTTCGGCCGATGTTCTCTCTCTCATTTGGCAGTCAGCTGTACGGGATAGTTGACTGCCACTGAATAGTATCGCGGGTATGTTGGTGCAACGCTTTATATTTTATGCATTCTTCGAGTACTCGGTGATCGAACGGGAGCCTCGAAGTATTAGAATAAACCGGATATTTCGAGATACTGAACGTACGCGCGGGGATTACGTTTACCTTCCGAATGGACTCCGGGGAGCCATTAAGATAAAGACTGCAACATACGTCAGGACGGACGAATACGTTTATTTTACGGCCGGTTGATACCGGCCGCCGCGTTTCCTACAGAGTTTACGTTCGTTCGAGCTATCCCTTTATTTCGGAGTTCAACGATTTTTAACCAGTTGGCCGTGGCGCATCCTTTCCAGAGCGCCAAGCCTATGTGGCTCGCGAGAATCTAGCGACGAGTATACTCGTCGAACATAGAGCAAGCGTCGCTGTTAATTTGTTGGATCGAAGAGACGGTTTTATTTTAGGAAATTAATAATTTTGTTACTGATATTTATATTTCGTGACACAGGATACTGTCACTTCTCTACGACGAGTATACTCGTCAAATATAAAGCAAGAATCGCTGTTAAAATGTTGGATTAAAGAGACGGTTTTATTTTATAAAATTAACAATTTTATTACTGATATTTATATTTCGTGACACAGAATACTGTCACTTATTTAAGACGAGTATACTCGTCGAACATAGAGCAAGTGACGCTGTTAAAATGTTGGATCGAAGAGACGGTTTTATTTTATGAAATTAATAATTTTATTGCTGATATTTATTTTATTTCATGACACAAAATACCGCTACTTCTCTACGACGAGTATACTCGTCAAACATAAAGCAAGAGTCGCTATTAAAATGTTGTATCAAAGAGAAGGTTTTATCTTATAAACTTAACAATTTTGTTACTAATATTTACATTTCATGACACTAAATACTGCCACTTTTTCACGACGAGTATACTCGTCCTGACAGAAAATACTGTCACTTCTCCGTGACGAGAATACTCGTCGAACACAGCTAACTGTTTAATCCAAGAGTCCGAAACTGTTTATTCGTTCAACTTAATGAACAATCTCTGTAACGCTTTATCGTACACGCAGTTAACCTCCTTGTGAAATCTACCGTCCGCCGTTAAGCGACGACAAGACGCAACGCACGCAATGAACGCGCTAATAATAAATTTCGCAGACCTATGCTCGAGATTAAGAGAGTGAAATATGCATCTGTAAATTTCGAAGCGAATCAAGCTAAATGGATGATAAGTAACGCTTGCACGGTACGCCTATGTAAGTGAATTTAAAATTCATCGTTTTATGACTATACATTTGCGTTCGCGACATTTACATTTAATGTCCGGTGCATTCTAATGTAAATATACGCCATCCGTGTGGACACAGGGCCATTCGATTGGTTGGCACAAGAAGAAATATTTAAAAATGATGTCTCCTCGTCGACGATTCGGTTATGTCAAGGTTAAAAGGGTTGTGGGTTGCAAAGGGTAAAAATTGCTGTGATCGAATTTTGCATGAAATTCGATGTTTAAAAAAAAAATAGAACTGGTAAATAAACTGCGGATGTTCAAGAGGAATTAAAATTTTAATATTCGTGAAAAGAATATTAAACTCCAATTCACTTTTTTTCTGTATTTCGACTGCGGTTTCTGTGTGTTCTGATTTCGCATATAATTTGCAAATGAAAAAGTTCGACAGGTAATCGAGATAATTTTAGAAATCAACTTGTCGTCAGTAGTAATTGGTGCAGATGATTTAATGCTTCAACAAGGAGTCAAAAATTAATTTTTATAATAATATTATCCTAATCCGCATCCTGAAAATACCTCCAAAAATCCACCGCGATCGAATGTTACGCAACGCAAGCCGTTAAAAATAATCAAAATTACGACATCTAAAAAAAAAGACATCTAAAGAAAAGAACTTTCGGTTTTAAAGGCGCAAAGTTTGAATTTCACGTCAATTTGAATTCCGACCGTAAAAGAACGTCGACGCGGTACGACTGCAAATAAACGAAACAACTCGTGATAAGTTATAAAATAAACGTTTCGTATGACTGAATTTCATCCGCGTACAAAACCCCCGCGAATCGAAATGTGAAAACGCGCGAAAGGATTTTAAAGCAATCGCTAAACGAATTGCTTTAATTCACCGAATGAAATTCCCATTAATCGAAATACTTTACTCGTTAATGAACTACAGGTTTTCATACGTTTATCGCTCCCAAATATCATCGGGACGGTGGACACGCTTGTTTTGTAAGAAAGGATTCGTTTGATAAACCAATTTATTCAACGTGAAAAACATAGTCGCGTTGCACTAATCCCCGTATTTGTCAATCCCGTGTAATAAATTACACGTTTTATAGTTTCCACGCCAATGGGACAAATAAATTAGGAATTCCAAATTTTATTGCGAGTGTAGAAAATTGTTATAACTATTATAACTATATAATATGAGTATAATATATACTATGTACACTATATGAACTATATATACTATATATTATTAATATAAACTATATAATATATATTATACTGTTATAACTATTATAACTATATAATATAAGTATAATATGTATCATATACACTATATAAACTGTATGATATATACTATGATAACTATATTATATATTATACTGTTATATATAACTATTATTACTATATAATATAAGTATAATATATACCATATACACTACATAAACTATATATATACTATATATTATTAATATAAACTATATAATATATACCATGATAATTATATTATATATTATACTATTATAACTATACTATACACTATACTATAATAACTATATTATAACAATATATGGCTAAATAACTATTATAACTATACAGCAAATTTGTATAATTAACATTGCGGTTAGGATGTTCGCAATTTCCACCGGCGTCCCATATATCCGTAACAGCGGGTATTTCGAAAAAAAGGGGGTACGTCTGCTAAGGGAAATCCCAATGAATGATACTGAAAGCCTTGGAAACTCTTGCTTACGTTTCTGCACCGTCATGCGCAATTTGTGCGTCCCGTTTCGTTGACCTGTAACCATTGGTTCCATCGGATGCTCAACCCTTGGGCCCAATTTTCTCCAATCCCCTGCATAATAGACCTACACGCGTTTTGTATAGCACCGCCGGTAGAAGTTTGCTTTGTGGAAGAACTGCCCGACTGGGAGTGTTTTCAGACACCGATTCGTTATCCAGGTCAGCGTTCGCGATTGTACCTTCTCTCGTAGTATAAATAAAGAAATGTTTATATATACATCCTCATATTTTAACTTATAATTGAACGTGCGTTACTTTCCACGCTCGTATCTGCTTCCATATGTTGCAAAAATTATAGCAATTCGAAATTATCGTGCTCGCGCGAATGCCGTGTCGCGAATATCGTGTAATCTGCAATGCTACCGTAAAAAACAAGGGTTAACGGGTGCACAGTTCACGAGTGCGTGTAAAATGTTACTCTGTCACGACATTTCATATTCTATTTAATTGATAATAGTTAATATATTTGTACTATATATTTAATTCATATATAATATAATATGTGTAATATAATATATATATATATAATATAATATGTATGATATAATATATATAATATAACTACCTATAAAATAATAATAAATAATATAGCAGTATAATAATATAATAATATAGTAGTATAACAATATAATAATATAATAATATAATAATATAACAATATAATAATATAATAATATAATAATATAACAATATAGTAATATAATAATACAACAATATAATAATATAGCAATATAATAATATAATAATATAACAATATAATAATATATATAGCAAAACCCTATCCTAAACATTCACGTTTCGACAACAAAAATAATCGCGGTTTAAATAGCACGAATTTTCCTGCAGATTGAAAATTCAGCCCGCGAATAAATCCGCGAGTGACTGAGATTTTGCGGGGCGCGCATTAGGCGACATCTCCGCGCGATTCAAATTCAGACCTTACCCGGAACAGCGTGGCGGGTCCGCGAAGTGACCGTTACATTATCCAATGAATCTTTTACGAACCGCGGAGCAAGGTCCGGGAATCGTCGCGATCTCGGTAAAAGCTTGAAAGATTGGCATGTGAGGAAGAAATTTCGATACTGTAATGGAAGATGCAGGAGGTGGCGTGTTACGTGAGCGAAGTCGATGGGCCAGCAACAGCTGCTAGCAATCGTCTGCAGGAATTGGAGTGAGGCGGTCTGCCGTGGCCACCTCAAGCCACTCCCAGGAGTCCCGCAAGAGGTTGAACCGATATGAAATTTGATAACCTCGATCCCCGTCAAGTTAGTCTCGAAGCGTGTCCCCTTTTCTACCCTTTCGACTCGCTACGTGCCAGCCCTATGCGCCCCTCCCACCCCCGCCCACCCCTCGAAGCCGCACGGCCATCTATCTCCTGCGGTTTGTTTCTCCGTTCCGAGCGTAAACTTTCCGATCTCTCTCTCTCTCTCTCCCTCTCTCTCTCTCGGCGACCACGGCGCGGCGCGAAGCAGACGTTACCGTCAAAATCAATTTCGATAAGTAACCCACGGTCAATTCTTAAGAGGGTGCCCTCCGCCCGACGTGCAGTCAATTCTCAGCCGACTGTTCCGTTCCGCCGCGCAGAATGACTTCGCGGTTCGCCGTCGCGTTTTAGGACACCGGTTTTCTCCGTAGAGACGGCCGGACGGCTTCGTCTTTGATGCCGCGACTGATAGTGATTAATGAGACCGTGCCGCGCGCGTTCCGAGCTGCCGGACAAGATTTGCGCGATAATCTGATCTCGATTAAATCCGTGGCAACGATCGGCTGTTTCGAGAATAACCGGCGACTTCGCGTATCAACGGCGCGCGAAAATGACAATGTGTCGCCGCGGTTTCGTTCCAATTTCATTATAGGTGATCTTGATTCTGTTATTCGCACAGTGACTCCGCGAATACGAAAGTGTACGGGACGGTCTTTGAAGCGGAACCTTTTTCGAGTTTCTTCGATTTTGCTGCGATTCTTTTCGATGTGTTCAGGCGGCTGCTTTGATAGACGATGGTTACACTAATTTTTTAGTTACATGTTCAAGGAGAATTGTTTGAAAATACGTTATCCGTATATATGTATATTGTTCTTTGCTATTGTTACCTCCACAGAAATTCTCGACGCGTTCGATGCATCCTCGAAGTAATATTACGCATTGTTTCTAAATAGAATAGTACGTACGACAAAGCTGCTGTATCGTTATCGAGGCGGTATGTCACAGGTGGCACTGAAATCACAGGTTCCACCGACCATGTTTTGTCTGACAACAGCATTATCCGACGCGACACCGGCACTGACAGCACGTGTATTCTCAGAATGGTTCGCGTCTTATTGTTCGGCTACAACTAAATCCAAGCGAATCCGAAACTTTTCAGAATCCAGAAATTCCAGTCGATTGTTATGCTTGACAGAGGAAGGCTGTGGTTAAACTTTTCCTCGGGGCTTTCTACTTTTTTGTGTGATTATTATACATATAATATATTATTATAATATATTATTATACATATATAATTACACATATATTATATTAGATATTATAAAAATTATATCATATATTATAAAATTATATTAAAATGATATTATATTATATATTATATATATTTTATTTGAATATTATATGTGTATATAAACAATATATAATTTAATATAATATCATTTTATAATATAATTTTATAATATATAATATAATTTTTATAATATGTAATATAATTTTAATAATATCTAATACAACTTCAATAATATATAATACAATTTATATAATATGAAATAAAATTTATATATATATAAATAATATCCAAAATATTCTAAACACCTCGAAATTTGAGAACACCTTTTTGCTTCCACTAAAATTACAATTCAAACAGCCACTTTTCCGTGACAAGTGTACTCGTCAAACGCGGCGAACTGATTAAAGAGAATACAATTAACGTGGACACCTTCTATGGAACACTCGTAACCTGCGCATTCTGCTATAGTTCAAATAATATCGGAGTTTAAACGCGTTGTTGTCGAATCATTTTAAAATCACGTCAACAATGGAGCAAGTATTTCTAATTAGTTTTCAGGTATTAATTTAGCAGCGGGCGCGGAAACGTTTCAACTAAAGGGGTCCGCGAGGTCCGCGTCAATTGTAAGCTTGGCAGTAACACATTATTCAAAATTAATCGTCTGAATTTTCACGTTTAACATTATATTCCCTCTCTATCGAAATACTTCATTTTCGATTACGTACTCCGGCAATCTGACGCGTTCGCATTACCGTCGAGAGAGAGAGAAAGAGAGAGCAGCCAGCAAATTTTTCATCGTGCATTAATTGACGCGTCGAGTTGTGTTATTCTTCGTGCAGATTTTTGCGACCCGCGCGACGAATATCGCTATAGAAATTGCGCTTTGTAAGCGGCGTTAATTTTACGGAGCACGGTCTCTGATCGATTATTGAAAGGGGCCGTTATAATTTGAAACAATAAATAGCGAATGATTGAATTTAACAATGGAGCCGGTAAAACACGGGCATTGTTGAGACAGATCGATAACCGTATGATATTTGCTTCCACGTTTTGCAATTACATTTGTCATTCTTGAACGTTTCCGGCTACTCAGGCGTCCGCGGATAAATATAAAATGTTCGTCGGATAAAATAATCGAACGTTCCGATGAAACAAAATAGAGATCACCGCGCCGTTGACAAACAAAATCGGCGGATTGGAACAACGAAACTCTTTGACGGACACGAATATTTATTTTATTATTATTTCATGGAACGCGTCGTTCGAACGATATCGTTTTGCTTTATATTTTCGGTGTTACCGTATATATTGTAAAACATTTATCGCTTGAATTGCGACGCGAGTAAATGAATCGCGGTCCTAGTAGCTCCTAATTATCCAAATCCTTCCCTTTGCTTATAATAATTGTTATATTAGTTCCCAAAAGTGTGAATGCAGGACAAATAAGCTTTAATAAGACGTGGAAGTGACGAAATCATTTTTAAATCGTGGCATAATTCATACATTTTTTCCTGATAACTCTACATTATCAAATTAACAATATAATATTAATATATATTATATTATTATTTATATATGTATATAAATATTCTTAAATACTTATATCTCAATATTCTTAAATATTTATACATTGCCTATAAATTACAATGAAGATCACGAGTCAGATAACAAATCATAATAATGAAAATACATTGCCGAATAAATCGCCACTCGATTAACCCAAAGAACGAATGTAACACGAAGAGCAAACACGTTATACGTTACACAGACCTGGAGAAATATTTGAATGCTTTATTTTCAGCTGGCAAACATTTCCAGAAGTATTACAATGCAATTCTAGTTGCGCGAATAAACGACGGCGCATTTTTACGCAGCCGCATTATTTAATCCCAGAACTTATTCGCAATAGAATCAGGGAGCGCTTTTGAGAACTCCTCTTAGCAGTGCTTAACTCTAGTGAGAACATGCATCGGGATTAAATTCTCTGTATATGCGTGTGTGTGTGTGTGTGTATACGCGCGCGCGCGTGTTGTTGACGTTACAAAGCAGAAACATGTTAATACGAAGAATTAGCAATTTACGTACCAGAGAATGCATTTGCAGCTTTAGTTCGACCGCTGTGGCGTCGTTAATTCGTTCAAAAATCAAACACGAGTGCGATACGATTCGGCCGAACGGTTCTCGACTACTTTCGAATCATTTCTATGGACCTTACAAACACGAATATTACAAGTGCATACCGTTACAATTCGTAAGACCGTAGTTTCACGGTGTTTCGCAGTCATTTCCTTCCTATTTGTTGTTCGGAGAAATCCCCAAGCATTTCTCCGTACAGCAAATATTTTATCAGTTATTCTCAGTGTCGTGTCGCGCTATTTATATTTCTCCTTTAGTTCTAAAAACACCTCTGACATTCTAATTTTCACCATTCTTACCAAAAAGGTCACAAGACACGCTTGCAAAGCATCGGTTTACGCTATTTTTACGAAACAGGTCAGAAGTCGCACGCTTTAAAGTTTTCATTTGCAACATTTTCACCGAACAGAGGCGACAAGACGCCCTTTTAAAATTTCATTTAGAATTATTTTATAATATTTTTCCTACGGTGATTGAAGTTTCATGATTGGAAAAGTAACCTCGTTGCTGTGAAAAACGATTGTGTTATGGACAGAACGCGCTGTAAATAGAATATTTATAGTATTTAGGAATATTTAGATAAATACTTAAAAATATTTATATAAGTATTTAAAAGAATATCTGTATAAGTACTTAAGAATATTTGTATAACTATTTAAGAATATTTACATAAGTGTTTAAGGATATTTATGCAAATATTTAAGAATATTTATACAAGTATTCAAGAACATTTAAGAATATTTATATAAGTATTTAAGAATATTTAAGAATATTTAAGAATATTTATGTAAGTACTGTATTATATATTATAATCTATATTTACCTTAGTTACTATATTTACCGCTGGGTTCCAGTCATGTATTAAATAATAATAGCAAATTAGCTCGCAAAGTACGTTCAGGTGTTTAGTATGGACTTGGAAATTTCCTTCCATGATAAAGTCAAATCCGCTTGAAGCAGAAACGATGGGATTGATCAGTTTGAGGAATTACATAGAAGCTGAAGGGTCCTCTTACCTTCGTCTGCCTTGTCTGCGCACTACACTCCGTCGGATGTGTGTGTGTGTGTGTGTGTGTGAACTTTTCGAAAAGCCGTTCAAAACATTCTAGTTGGCTTATGTCAGCTCTTATAACTTAGCGATCCACACAGAATTTGAGAGAAGAGCGTAGCCCTGTGCATTACCCAATACAGTAAATTTTTACCCAAAAAAAATTAATACCCAATACCGTAATTGACCCTCAGCTTGGAAACAAACAAGAACAATTTGGTGAGAGGAGACGCGGTTATTCGAGCCTTTCGCGGCTCGTTTTTATAGTTGTTCACAAGCGATTACTAGAAAAACGAGCAGCGAGGCTCGAATAATCGCATCTCCTCTTCCTCTGTACAATCTGAGTGTCAATTAGGGAG
This sequence comes from Megalopta genalis, assembly GCF_051020955.1. Taxonomy (NCBI): domain Eukaryota; kingdom Metazoa; phylum Arthropoda; class Insecta; order Hymenoptera; family Halictidae; genus Megalopta; species Megalopta genalis. The sequence goes on from NC_135025.1 coordinate 3,999,394, forward strand.
AATTTACTGTAATCCGGATGAATGCCCCAAAATTATCGTGTAAGCGAGAAACGAGGGGTTCCTCAGATCATTTGAAGAAACTTTTTCCTCAGCGAAAATGCAATCCGAGGCTTCGTTCGCGAGTTATTAACGAAAAACGCTGACCAATGAGAGATCGCGTACGGCTGACACTCCGCCTTCGCGGCCATTACCGCAGCGTCAAACGACCGGCGCGTCGCACGCTCGCCTCTCATTGGTCGCCGTTTTTCGTTAATAACTCGTAAACGAAGCCTCGCAGAACATTTTCGCAAAGGAAAAGGTCACTTCAAATGATCCGAGGAACCTACAATTTCCGGATTGCGAGACATTTTTGTCAAGTACAGTAAATTCTCCCTAATTCGCGCTGATAATAATTATAATAATAGTTACGGATTGTCAACGACAATAAAAATGACTGTATTACAATTCGTTACGTACATAAAACATTCGCAAGGTTCCAGCAGTTTGCTCGGAGGTCCATCAATTTCGTCGCCGTTTCCCGAAGCAAATGAGAACAATTCGGTAGAGGCGCTAACTTACTTTCCAAGTGGACTGTATATCTCCGAAGACGCTATGCGGTTTCCTCTATCTAGGTTGAATACAGTAGCAGTTAACCATTAGATCCCGCGCAACCACTGCACTTTTGGTCGCCATTTTGGTGATTGAAGGAGATTGCAAATGGGTCAATTTGGAGGAGAAAAAGGAGGGAGGACGAACAGGTGCGTCGAATTTCGTGTCGAGCTCGCCGGGAGATCCTTCGATAGAGCCGTTTCGACCGAAAACGTCCTCGAGCGTGGGAGAGAGCACGTGAATGCCGGATTTTTCCGAAAATCTCTGTCACGGCAACAGTGAAACTATAATATCAGAGCGTTCGCGTCGGGTTTGCGCGCTACGAATCCACCCTTTGTTTTTCCAAATCAGACAGACCTGTTTGCAGATCGAACGAATTTTATGCGCGATTTTACAGGTGCTCGAATTTGTTTTATGTTTCACGAATCGTGACCGCATATTTTTCAAAATACGAACAAAATAGAAACGCGATCGTGCGACCGAAGAAATTAGTTTCCAGGAAACATCTCCGCATAATAGACAAACAAAAATCCGTTTGTTTACCGATGATGGTTAATTTCGAATGTTCTCTTCCCTTTCGCGAGTAAAGTTATTCGATTCCAGCCGGTGAACTTTGTCAGAAAGAAACTTTCTTATCAGAACAAAGGCAAGCATCGGTATAGAATTTGAAGAAGGCTTTCCTTATCGGAGAAATATCAGACTCTAGAAACGGTAAAACTTTTTGCAAAGTCACCGTTTCAATTTCATCTTAAACGAAGATACGAATTCAGAAACATAAACCACACAATTGTATGCTTAAATCGCGTTTCTTTGAAGCTGTTCAATGTGGAAATTCGACCGTTTTCCTTTCGCCGGCGTGCCGTGAAACTTTCGTTTCTTTCCTTCGGATACCATGAAACGGCTTAACTTTTTTCATTAGTTATTGCAAAAAGCTTCGTCGTTTCCTTTCGCAGGACCAGCGACGCGCGTTTCAGACAACGACTTTCGTGTAATCATTTTTCCGACCTGACGTTGCATTTTGACTTTCGTGTGACTGTAATTCGGTGATCGATAATGCGCGACAGCGGGCGAATTCGAGGTTCGACCGTGTCCTTGCAGGCTGGAGAATCGATAAGATTGCTGCACAGCACAGAAAGCTGTCAGCAACGTGTCATTGTTACGTGTTACGCATACCGTGTCTCCGCGTCTCTGCACGAGTCAATCGATCGCGGTTCATTTCTGCTTACGCGAAATCAACGTTTCGTTATTTACCGACGAGACGTCTGCTTATCTCATTTTCATTCGCAATCTCGTTGAATTGAAATATTAGCGTTTCTGCTGCAGCAACAGAATATCCTGATGACCTGTTTTCGAAGTACAGGAATTTCTCCCTAATTCGCGCTCGGATTGCGCACGAAAATGGACAATTTGGGGAGAGGAGACGCGATTATTTGGGCCTTGTATCTCCTTTTGTAATTTTATAATTTATAGGAACTATTATTTTATGATGTAATTTATATAAATTATAATTTTATAGTATAGTTTCTGCTGCAGCAACAGAATATCCTGATGACCTGTTTTCGAAGTACAGGAATTTCTCCCTAATTCGCGCTCGGATTGCGCACGAAAATGGGCAATTTGGGGAGAGGAGATGCGATTATTTGAGCCTCGTACCTTGCTTTTATAATTTTATAATTTATAGAGACTATTATTTTATAATATAATTATAAATAATATAAAATAATATAATTATAATATATTATAACACTAAAATAATACAATAGTAATAAAAATAATAAGAATAACATACACAATAATATACAATATAATAAAAATAATATATATTATATTAAAATCGTGTCTCCTCTCCCCGAATTGTCCATTTTCCCGCACAATCAATTAGGGAGAATTTACTATAATTCGCGTCGCAGGATTCGCTGTGAAAAATTCCGAATAATATTTTGCTGGTTTCATTTGAGGATTCGAGAGAGGGTGAGAGAGAGAGAGAGAGAGAGGGGGGAGGGGGTAGAGGAAGGCTCGAGCGTTTACCGTAAAGTGTTACGTTTGCGCAGCACTATACCCCATTTTCCGCTCTCGTCATCGCAAACCAGTCTCCTCACATTTTGCGGGAACGGTCGTACGGGGTGAACAGGAGGGGGCGGGAGGGCGAGGGTGGTAGCAAAGAGGCGGTGGTGGTGGCAGAACCGAAACGTGATTTACGGTGCAACAAGGATACGGGCGCGGCCAAATATCAGTGTAAACGGCACTGATGCGACGGAAAATTAGATTTACGCTCTCCGCGGTGGCTGTAAATAAATATGTCGCTTAATGCGCCCGGTGTAACCTAAATTAAATGCAGGGCGGCGGGCCGGGTGCGGGGGCCTAGAAACGCTCGAAACGCAATCCGCGTTTGTGCCGGTGAACGTCGAAGTATAATTTACAGAAGGAATGAGTCAAGGGCTCGGTCAATAAGGGCGAGGATTTAGAGTAATGAAAGAGAACAGTGGACCCCGAACAGCGCCGGAAGATTTGCGTTGTTTAATTGTTCCGCGTGAGAGCTCCCTCTCTCTCTCTCTCTCTCTCTCTCTCTCTCTCTCTCTCTGTCTTTCCTTCGTGATTATCAGGATGCTTTCCTTCGTTGGAGAACGATAACACGGCTCTTTGATGCCGAAAATGGAAATCGTAAATCGGCCGATGCGGGCGTCAAGTGAACGCGTTGAAAGTCGTCGTCGACGATGATCTCAAATTCCGAGAAAAATCGAGCCGATTTAATTGATGCGCCGAAACTGGAAAGCTAAACGTTTGTGGGTGGTATTTTAATTGTTTCGCATTCGAGGAGTTCCGGGAGAATTTAGCTTGTTCGAATGCGTTGCAACGGGAAGGAATTTCGAGAATTGGTCAAAACTTAGTGTCGTCGTCGAAGTGGATTTTTTAACACGGTGTATCAATTAAAGTTATTTAAAATATTATAAAATTTTGAAGTTAGGAATGTTAAATACGTGTCGTTTTATCGTTTTATGTTCCTGTTTATTGATAACGATGTACAGGGTGTCCTTTCTATATTGCTTTCGTCGTTCCAAATAGTTGCAATTTTCGTGAAAATTTGTTTAGACGTTGTCTAGCAAGCTAACAATTAAAAATAACGTTTAAGAAAGGAAAAGGTTTATGTCGTTTGGTGCAACTTTTAGAAGTTGCCCTGATTTTTTTTAGAAGTGTCCTAATATTTTAGTGTGTTCTTTTATACTCATGCGTGTAATGTTCCTTTATGTGCAAAATGTTGTTCGATCTTTTGCTGTAAGAATGCATTTCTTGGTCGTTCGTGCTGATGGAATATTACAAGGTCAGCTGTGAAGCACAATTATTCTCCTAAATATATATATATATACGTATTTAGGAATTCCATACATTCCGCGGCCCCAGAACGTGGCAATGTTGAACCTTCTATGCAAATTGCCTAAACATTTGTGTTCGCTAAGATTCCAACGTGACTACCAGCACGTTATCCAGCGAGCAATTATGCGATCTTCCGATAAACAGTTTCGAAGAGAAATGGCCAGTGGTTGTCAACAACTATTCGAAGTGTATCAGATCATTGACAGTATGTAAATGGTACTTTAATTGATCACGTTATTTGATATATTGTATATTTTTGTGCTTACGGTTTCTTGGCACCGTTCTAAATAAAATCGATTATACGTGTTTTACCGAATTAATTTAACCGGATTAAATGAATCGTAAGAATTTTGCCGAATTAATTTAACCAGATTAAATTAATCGTAAGAATTTAACCAAATTAAATTAACCATAAGAATTTTACTAAATGAAATTAATCGTAAAAGTTTTAGCAAACTGTATTTCCTCTGGAAAAATTCTTGAGAACAATAAATTACGGAAATAAAATGACGAAGACGCTTCAATATTTATTGAATGCAATGATGCGCGGCTTCTCGCTCTTCCAATACTTCAGCAACATATTACATACATCATGAAGAATATTCGAAAATTCTGGAAATTGGAATTTCTATGGAATTTAGTTATATTTCAGCATGGATGGATTTATAGTAGACTTTATTTGAATCATGCAATTCCAGGTTTCATAAAATTGCTTTCTAAAATTCTATGGATATTCGTTTTTATTTTTTTTTGTTTGAAGCATCGACGATCAAAAAGCATCGGTAATTTTGCAATATCTGCTGGGACGGGATGTCTGTTCATAGCCGTTTTATATTTTATCCGAGTACTTTCGATTTATACTAAAAATATAATTCGAGCTAAAGCTCTTAAATATTGTTCGGTCACAGTTGTATGTTTTTTTGTGGCGATTTATGCATTGTTTTTGTGATCAACTCTGTTAGTTTCCCGTTCATGAAAATCTTGTGAATATTTCACAGCAAATATACAATATTATTATATTATTATTATATATTACTATATTATTGTATAATATTATATATTACTATATTATTGTATAATATTATACATTACTATATTATTATATAATATTATATGTTACTATATTATCATATAATATTATATATCACTATATTATTATATAATATTATACATTACTATATTATTATATAATATTATACATTACTATATTATTATATAATATTGTATATTACTATATTATTATATAATATCATATATTACTATATTATTATATAATATTGTATATTACTATATTATTTTCAATCAGAAGGTCAGCAGTGTGCATTCGGTAATTTCGCGGATCGTACCAACGATGCTCAAACTGTTGATCATGTGCGTCGATACGGTTAGCATCGGTGCATAAATGCAGAACTGAATCACGTTCGCGACTTATTGTTTCCCCAACTGCATGTTCCGATCCACGTTGTATCACGTATCAACGTACCGCCGACTCCATCTTGGAAGTTGAATATCTCAGACGCCGCGAACACGATGCATTTGGCATCGTGTATGCTAACGCATGCTTCGTGTATCAACGCGCGGCATTTAATATTCATTTTCGCCTTCTTCCTTGCACAGAAGTGCGAGGATTTTACAGTGATTTTCATCGTAAAGAAAAGGGAGGCACTGTTTACTTTGTTGTACGACGATCGAAATATTTCTTCTTTAATGTTGCTGTTAGTTGAAACGACGATTGTTCGTAACGAATATACAGGGTGTTCCAAAAACGTCTCGCAATTCGGAAATGGACGGTTTTCGAAGTCATTTGAAGTAACTTTTTCCTCAGAGAAAATGCAATCCGTCGCTTCGTTTACGAATTATTAGTGAAAAACGCTGACCAATGAGAAAACACTGAGCATCGTTTTAAGCGAATTTGGTAGTTTTCAAGTTGTTTCAGCGAAGATGATTTCTAGGTAAAGGATTATTATCCTGCACGTTCGTCGAATATACAATAACGGATTGTTTATAACCCACAGGCATATCTTCTGTTTCGAAACGCTCCTCTGTATTAAGTGCGTTAATGGGTTTCCCGGTTTAGGTTTCACGTTTGTTTCGTTAGCTGTCTTGTCAATTACTAAATTGGGCTCGAATTCGTCGATGTAACTCATCCATTTAGGTCGATAATTAATCATCCGTCTCAACTTTCTAGAATTAACTATTATTCGAGGCGAGATATTATTACGCTATCATCTTTTTCGGTAGTTCAGGATTGGATTTATGATGAATACAGTAAATTCTCCCTAATTTTCCTACAGCTTTTGTACAAAAATAGACAATTTTTGGACAATGGCAACTGTCAAATTGAGTCGTGGAGCTCGAATAATAGTATCTCCTTTTCCAAAATTGTACATTTTTGTATAAAGGAAAATTAGGGAGATCTATGATATTATAGTATAATCAATACTATCGTGTTATCTATTATATCATAATAAAATCAATATTAGTAATAATTAGGCTTACAATATAGTAATTATTAATAATAATAATATTAGTATTAATATTAATATAATAATAATAATATTAATATTAATATTAGGCTTATAACATAACAAAATAGGTCGACTTATTCAACGCTAAATTTGGTAAAAATCAACTCGGAAAACTAAACGAAAGAAACGAAAGAAATAAGCATTGTAATCGACGTACTCTTCAAAATTGCATAGACGTACACGTGATCAAGACACATAAACATTGCATCGTGGTTTCCAAATATCTAATTTCCAAATATTCTGTACTGATCGATTCGAGCTTAGGTACCCGCGATTGCTATAACAATAGTACGGTCAACGAGGCAGGCTGTAGGAATACTAAGCACACAATTGAATAATACATCCACTTAACGTACATAGTTCCAAAATAGATTCGAAAGCAATTGTAAATGCACATAAATAAATTGTATAATACGAATGAGATACATGAATGATACATGAAATATAAATGAACGCAGAACAGAGAGTAGTATACAGAAAGATTAATCGAGGAATCTTCCGTTTGTCTCTTCCATTTTCTTTTATTACTATCTCAAACAATTCGAAATCCTGTTACTTTTCGTCAAGATTAAATCATCATATCATCTAAAGATTAAATGATAAACATAATTAGTCGCACTTTTATCTACTTTGATTTATTTACCCGCGCCTAAGGATATTTAAAAGCTTCAGCAACTTCTCCCGGAAATGCCAAATTTCGGGTTGCTGCGAATTTCTCTGTGATAGTCCTACGCCTGTGTAATTTACTGCTACGTCGATGCTACGTATCTGTGACAGTTCTACGTCTATGTAATTTATTGCTACGTCGATGCTATGTCCCTGTGCTAGTGCTACGCCTATGCAACATATTGTTACGTCGATGCTACGTCTCTGTGCTAGTCCTACGCCTATTTTCTTTATTGCTACATCGATGCTACGTCGATGCTACGTCTCTATGCTAGTATTACGCCTATGTAAATTATTGCTACGTCGATGTATGTCCCTGTGCTAGTCCTACGCCTATGCAATATATTGCTACGTCGATGTTACGTCTCTGAGCTAGTCCTACGCCTATTTGCTTTATTGCTACGTCGATGTTACGTCTCTGTGCTAGTCCTACGCCTATATAATTTCTTTCTAGATAAATTTAGTATTCTCAGAATTGCGCGTTTCGACTCCAAGAATTTCTCGTAGAAATTACCGCATCTCTTTTCGAACGATAACCGCTGCCTACTCCAACGACTCACCCTATATAGCCGGTGTATCACGTAACAGTAAAATGTAGAAACCGACAAAGAACGGTCCCGTTCATCTATTATGCAAGAAATGATCTCTTTCCCGGGTTCGTCCTGGGATCCACGGCGGGGGCGGCTTGTAAACACGGGGGCGCGCAGCAGAACTCGAGACGGTCGAAATAAGAGATAAACAAATTGCGCGCGCCCCGGTGCCGGATCTCTCTCGATCCTTTATTTACCGAGCAGACAGCGAATCAAACAGCAATTCCCTCAATGAGTATTCAGGCCGGATATCACAATTTCCATAATCCCGACTAAACGTAAACGAACGCTTCTGATTCCGACGCCGTGGGTGAACGTTCCCTGATAGGCCGGGCAAAATTAGATTCGCGCCTGGGAGCAACACCGCCGCGACAGCCTGCATATTGGATTTCCGCGTCGTCCTCTTGGACACGACGAATTATTCCTTCTCGAACTTGCTTTCTGTGTCTCGTTTTCCGCGGCGCGCCGGTTCCGAGCCCGGCAACGAAATAAGATTGTCCGCCGCGTGCTACGCGGGCCGAGCGAGGGGTGCGGCGGCGCAGGAGGAGGAGGAGAGGGCGAAACACATTTCGCCGTGAACGAAAAAAAAAAAGAAGAAAGAAAAACAACGAAATCCCGCTCGAAATTAGCGGGATAGAAAGCAGGATATCTCGTAGCCGTGTGCTCTGCGTAGAATCGCGCGCGGACGGAGAGATCCGCGAGCGCGGGGACCCTTTTGATCTGTCGCAGAAATGCGCGAAATTGGATTCATGACGCATAGAAACGGAGGGGCACGTGCGCCACGCGAATATTGGATTTTCCTGCGTCGTTATACGGCTGACGAGTTGCTTCTGTTCGCCGATCACTGTCGACAGAGCAAACGATGATACCCAATTGGCCGTACTCGTAAGTGGCAATCGCGTCGACGTCACGTACGATTGCAACGTGTCTCCCTTGTGAACAGTCGACGGAACGGTAGAATGAAAACAGCAAAGTCAGACGCGGGAATGAAAAAAAAGGAGAGGAGGGAGAGGGAGGGGGGTTGTAGAGCCGCCCGGCTCGGGACTGTCGTTTTGTTGATTGGAGCATTTTACTCGCCCGCTGGTTCCCCGTAACGGATTTCGAGTTCCGATATTATGACAAAAGCGGCTGACACGCGCGCGCGCGCGCGCGCGATTTCGCCCGCCGCGCCGCGCCGGACCGACACGCGCCCGCAAATACTCTCATTAACCAATACTCTTTCTCTCTTTCTCTGTTTTGTTCTCTCTCTCTCTCTCTGTTTTTCTCTCTCTCTTTCAGTCACGCCGCCATCAAACGAATGAAATTTGAGGTTTACCGAATATTTCGAATTCATTCGGACGCCGAGTTGGTGTTGCTCGCGGTTATGAAAAAACTTTCCGAGCCGACTGTTTGTTGGTCCGACGCGCGCGCCGCGTTCCGCGCGTTTCTCTTTTAGGCGTAACATTGGAAATTTAGCGGTAATATTTTCCCTAATTCGCACTCAGATTGCGCACGAAAGCGGGCAAGGGAACAGATACGATTATTCGAGCCTTGCGGACCATTTTTATGGTTGTTGATAATCGGTGACTATGGAAACGAGCTGAATAGTAGTATAATAAATAACATGTGGTATAATAATATAATATAATAATATAGGCGACTAATAACAATTGTACGCGACTATAGACAGAGTAATAAATGTCGTAATCAATTAAATACAATGAATGCAGGAATTGCAAAATGTCACAGTTGCAATATCAAATGTCAGATGGAATTGAAAATAATTCAATAGTCGAACAAACAATGGCATGAACAATCTTCTAATATTTCCTATAATAATCCTATAATATGTGTTAAAAAATCGTCAGGGCAGATTTGAGCATTTTATCAAGAATTATTGAAATTATAATCCTATAATATAATAATAAATATTTTAATGCATATATTATGACATACATATTATTATATTACACTATTATACATTATTATGTATATATTCATTAACATATACATTCAGATATTTATGCAACAATTTAGTTTCATTCATTTGTTACTTAGATCGAGCAGAAACTAAACCGGCCGCTTTTAGAGCACGGTGAGCCTAGCGTTGATAATTTCAAACAGAATAATAATCATAGTAAAAAGGAAGATACTGTAAAAGTGTGCAGCGCGCCAATTACTCTGCACATTGTGCATCGTAGCTCCGAAAATAAAACTACGAGGTGTCCGGACGGTGACGGAAAAAGATCGGTTTCGCAAAAAGAAAGTACTGTAATATCTATCCGGGGGATGGAGGGGGGGATCCCGGGACGCGTCATACTTGTATCCTTATCCACTTACCTTAGCGAGCACCTGACGGTAACGTCGCAAAAACTGCCATACCCTTTTTACCTGGCCGCTAAAAATTACTCTTTAATGGCGATAGCATCGGTTAGCCTTGCCAGCGAAAGCTTAAAATCATCTTTATGCCGGCGATGCGTCGGACAGACTCTGGGCTTCGCGCAGACACCGTCGTTTTATCGTGCACCGAGCCGCGCCGCGACCGATTTTAGATTTCCCTTGCTTTTGACGGAAACTTCCCTTCAATATGGGGGAAAATGTGAGAGCACCCGTGGAAGCCATGGCGAGAGGAAAATTTGAAATTGAGCGGCTTGTCAGAAAAACTGCTACCTTTCGCGGTCCAGTGACATTATTCGCGTCCTCTGGGTTTCCATGTATTAATCGAGTTCATTTATTTTCTATTCTTTGAACGTTCGCTTCAGAATGCTTTTATAATATTATCAATTTCGAAATTGGATCGCGATGTATTCTTTTCGAAATTTCTGTCCAGGCAGAGGAATCGGTTTCTGGGATAATTGTGTTTAGAAGCGAACAATCGTTAGTTAAGAGTAAAATTTTTGTAATTTATACGTGTTTCACGTTTATATTTATTTATATTTATTTGCTTAATACATGGAGCTCATTTATTTAGTTACCAGGGATTTTATTTATTTACTTAATATAGAACTCACTTATTTATTTATTTACTAGAGATTGTGCTTATTTATTTACTTAATATAGAAATCACGCATTTATTTATTTAATACAGATTTTACTTATTTATTTACTTGATATAGAACTCATTTATTTATTTACTAGAGATTTTACTTATTTATTTGCTTAACATAGAATTCAGTGATCTATTTATTTAATACAGATTTTACTTATTTATTTACATGATATAGAACTCACTTGTTTCATTGTTAACTAGAGATTTTACTTATCTATTTACTTAATATTATTTTCTCTGGCGATCACTTTCCTGAAATGTTTAACATCACAGACATTTTAAAAGTTAGCATTATTTATTTAGTTATTAATTTACATCCTGGCAATTTTTTGATGCATTTGCTCGAGAGAAAACAGATTCCTAAAATTATCGAACATTTTCGTGAACGACACGCGAACGATTTTCCCGGAACAAAAACACTTTCTATGAAACAAATAACAACGTCGTTTTTTTTTTCTTCTTATCATATAATATTCGGCGGAAGTTCTCTTTCCACCGTCGAAGCCAAGTGGGATACTTAAAGTGCTCGAGTTAGGAGAGCTGTCTGCGGTAGCAAAATTGCTATATGCGGTGGCCAGATAGGGTACTGTGTCCAAGAATGGAGCAAGCTCAGCTAACCATGTTCTCGAATGTTTATGGCATGTCAAACGCTATTCAATTACGAGTCGGGTCGCTGAAAATGCTCAGTGATAAATTCGCCTCCATTTAACCCGGCCCGGGCATTACTTTGACAGCGGTTAAAAATCACACTCGTCCGAAATATTTCAGGAACAGCGGATCTCGGTGTCCGAATTATGGACGCGATTATATCGAATCGCGTTTCAAGACGCACAGATTCCCGTTCTACATTTACGCTAATTACTCGCGTTCGGTAATTATTGTTCAAATTGTACGGTATTCTAAATGTTACTCCGAGGAATTTTCAGACCCGATTTTCTCGAAAACGAAAGCCTGAAATAATTTCATTCGATATTTCGACTCACGATCTATTTTATGCGAGCAATCGCTGTCTTGCAAGCTGTGCCACGAGCTTTTCGAGCACCCGGTATGTTGTCATAGAAATCGGACGAAGTTTAATAAGGTTGAAAATGGCAGAAACGTTTTTAATATACGATCTTTAATATACAAACATTTAGTATACAGATTGTATATTTATATGCATATTATATAATATATAAATAATATTAATATATATTAATATAATTGTAATGTTAATATAATATTAATTTGATATAATATAATATAATATAATACAATACAATACAATATTATACATATATAATATTGTAATATATATTAATATATATTAATATAATTATAATATTAATATGATATTAATATGATATAATATAATATAATACAATACAATATATGTATATATAATATTACAATTAATATATGTATAATTCATATAAATAATTTATAATAATATATATATTATATACCCATTGCAAAAACAAGTATAAAAACTATCTACAAAATAAGAAACTGAACCAAATAAAATCGTATTTTCTCTTCCGAATTTCCCTATTTTTGCGCAATCCGAGCGCAAATTAAGGAGCACGTAATCACCGTAATTATAATTCATAATCACGAACAATTCATTTTCACCTAATACGATTCTATAACGATTCTATGCGCACGATTCTACTCGTTGTTCGGCAAAAATCCGATCGCCATATTTTCCACGAGCACCCGCGCTAATCGATTATTTATTATTCCCAAGTGAAACGGCAATTAACAAGCGTGCGTGTAATTGAAGCGATAACTTCCATCCGGACAGGCGCGAATTTCTCCCGGAGAAACAGGGAATTCGATTTAATAAGATTTCAGCCGGCTGCCACGATGGGTGGCCCATTCTTAAGCACCGTGTTCCCCCCACGCCCCCCTCCCGTGTTAACAGTCAGGTTTAGTAGCTCTCTTAATTCTGCCGTAACCCAGCTTACCGGCACCCGTTCCCCAAACAACGAATCTCACCGGAGTTATATCGTTCCATTCGATAGCGTCACCGTGAAACCGTGGGATCTTGACTCGGCCAGCGCTAATTGCTTGTTTCGCTATGCTTTTCCATCCGGCCGCGACGCTTTTTAGCCGGATTTAATGTTTCCGGGACTGTATTCCCGCCGCGGCGGCGCGATTTCACGGAATACGAAAGTATCGCTGCTCTGTTTCTCGTTGTTAACGGGCCTACCCACCCCCTCGCCTGGAACCGACGTTCCTCCCCCGCGAAACAACGAGAAACCGGCGGCCGATCGATCTAAAGGGATCATGCGAAAGCGCGCGTTGCTCTCGGAACAACGTTTATAGCGATTCACTGGCGATTCGGCGCTGGTAATTCGCCGGCATCTGTCGGCATCGATAGATATTATCATCGTCTTGGTGCACGCGATCTACAGGGTGTCCCGAAATTATGGTACTTCCGAGTTAAATTAGAGATTCCTGAGGTCATTCGAAGCAAGTTCTTCCTTTACAGAAATGCGATCCGAGGCTTCGTTTACGAGTTATTCACGAAAAACACTGACCAATAAGGGGCGAGCTCGGCTGGCGCGTGGCGGCCGAGCCAATGAGTGGAGCCGGACGAAGGCCCGCTCGTTGGCTCGGCCGCCTCGCGCCAGCCGAGCTCGCCTCTCATTGACCACTCATTTTTCGTTAATAACTCGTGAACGATGCCTCGGACAACATTTTCGCAAAGGAAAAAGTTACTGCAAATGATCCGAGGAACACACCATTTCCGGTTTGCGAGACATTTGTAAAACTTGCTTCGAATGACCTCAGGAATCTCTAATTTAACCCGAAAGTACCATAATTTTGGGACGCCCTGTATAACGGATTCTCTGCAATCGCCCTCAGCTCGCAGACAAAAATCGACGATTATTTGGAATGATTTTATGCATCGCTGTCCCACGTCGAGCATGATCAAACTTTTTAGCCAAGAAATTCGTCTCTTTTCAGATGTTTAGAAAATGATCGACCTAAATGTGAATTTCCATAAAGATCCACGGTGTAATAATTACCGTTATTCTTTTCGCATCAGCCCGTTGAATTAATCGAGACAATGGTGAATGAATGTTTCAAAGATGCGACTCGCCGGGAGAGCAGATTTTTTTTTCAATAAATGGTTAATAACGTAAAGCTTCTTCTCGGCGACGAGGGGACCTACTTTCGGACCTCCGATGTCTGAAGTGCCATAGGGCATAGGGGATTAGCCGATAAAAGAGCCCCCATCATGAATGGAAACTGCCGTCAATGACTTATGGTTCGTATGAACGATGAAAGTGTTCTGGTGTAAATGAGACTGAGACTTTTTTATCAGCGGCTCTCCTATGATTACACTGCCGACCCGTATGCATTTATGGCACGTGCAACTGTCTCGAAGGCAACTGAACGCGTTTGAGATTGAAAATGTCTTGATTCCATTTTGCCAGAAGTTTCAGCCTATTATCTTTCTTTTCCAATAAAAAGTGCATTTTCAGTGTACAGTAAATTCTCTGCGATTGTCGAAGGAGCATTTATTTGTTTTTATAGCTGTAGTAGTAGCAGTATAGCTGTAGTACCAGTAGTTTTTATAGCTATTATCGCGTTTTTGATAGCTATCGACAGAATTTACTGTAATTTGATCAACGAAATTGGAACTGAAAAGTGAAAATTCATCACGGCGAATAGCGCTCTAATTTGTTTGCAACTCGAACGTCCTATTAAAATTCAGTTCGTCCGAACATTGGACGATAAAAATGAATTTTGTACTACTACTGTTACACACACTGTTACTCTCAGCACTGATCCTACCGCACCAGCCGGAATAACTCATTACCTACTAATTATTTCAAATTTGCTGAAATCAGAGAAACTTCTTCGAAGGAAAATATAGTTGAATAAATTTTTAAATATTATTATATAATAATAATAATAATAAAAAAATGCTGTAAACAAATACAGTCTTCTCATCGTGGCAGAGCAACCCGCGTTTAATTACTTTTAGGGCTCGACAGGCTCGGCGTTAATTCACCTAATCCGTTGTCTGAACGCAGCGCGAGTTGAACGCGACTCGAACGGCGTTCGACGGTGTTTTAACCGGCGTTTTCAAATAAAACGATTACAAATAAGTGAAAAGAAACACCACGAGAGGCCGTGAACAGATCCGTCCGTGCACTCCGCGGAATGTGGGATTAGGCGAAGAGAGAGAGAGAGAGAGAGAGAGAGAGAGAGAGGGAAGAGATGTCAGAGGGCGAACGAGGGTGCAGATTGGGAGGAAGAAAGCATAGCGGGGGAGAGTCGCATTTGTTAATTAGGTTGAGCAGGAGGCGTGACGTCGTAATTATTGCAACGCAGCTCTAGCTAGCATGCCTGCCTGCTTGCCTACAGGTCTGCTTGGCTGCCACAACAAAGTTATTAATTGCTTCCTACCATTCCAGCCTAGACAAACCCTCGCGTTCACGACTACTATAAAGCACATCCACCTGTATATACGCGTATAATAGCGCCGCTATTCATCATGATATTCTATCGTTTCTACGGTTGCTTCTTGTGTCTAAAAGCCTAATCGTATGATTTTTTTGCTGCGTTCTCGATGCGAACGTATTTACGTATCAACGAACCATCTGAAATGTGCATGTAATAAGTGTAATGGTTCCGATGACGACATCTGCGATAAGAAATATTTTCGGTGGAACGCAGTTATTGTAACCGAGATCCTGATTGGCTACACGAGCCAATGGGGCCAATGGGGAGAATCGATCTTAACACTGAACCCATAAGGCACTAGAAATGAGTAACATTTGTTACTTTAGAGGAGTAACAAATGTAAGATAACTTTATTGAATTACATCTAAAATATATAATATAAATATAATATATGTAAATATATAATATTTATAGGAATATATATATTATGGTCTTCGAAGCCGCCCACGGTTTTTGCAGAGTATACGAATATAATTTTGAGTATAATTTTGTATAATAATATAATTGATAATATAATTGAGTATAATAATATAATTGATAATATAATTGAGTATAATGATATAATTGATAATATAATTGAGTATAATAATATAACCGATAATATAATTGAGTATATAATAATATAATTGATAATATAATTGAGTATAATAATATAATTGATAATATAATTGAGTATAATGATATAATTGATAATATAATTGAGTATAATAATATAACCGATAATATAATTGAGTATATAATAATATAATTGATAATATAATTGAGTATAATAATATAATTGATAATAAAATCGAGTATAATTAAGAGTACAATTCTGATGTTGAAATTTAAACACGTTACTGCAGAAGAAAATAATCGTGAGTGACACGAGAAGAATCCACGTGTTAGATACGAACCCTTTTCGTGTTTCCGACGTGGTACGAGCTGTAACTTCGCGCTGGTGCTCGTCGCAGGAACTGGTCGAATGGTCCTTGCAGGAGGTCCGCCGGGCTTCAATTGGTTCCGGTGATTATGCCGATGACTGGGATTTATCGGATAACCGAGGATTAGTTGAGATCTTTGACGGTTTAAGGGCTAGAACTCGGCGGGATAACATTGACGAGTTTATTGAACCGGGATTGAATCGCAACGTGGTTGTGGCGACGTCCATTGGATACGTTATACAATGTTTTCAGTGATTCCCCTATTTTTTAAACGCTGCTCTAAGATCGGTAGCTGTTTCCTACATGCTATTTGGATTTAATAGTAAGGGAGGAACTCTGCTGAGAACTATTTGTTAGAATTTATGACATTTTTAGTACAGAAATGTTTAACTTTCGTCGAAGAAGTGCTTCGTTCATTAGCGAAAATGTCACACAGATTTGAAACATTAAACCAGTGCTAATAATTCGTTATCCCGATCCGGGGATTTAACCGTAGCTCTTCCGTTGCCATTGATTTCACCGGAAAGACGATCTGTCGGACCATAATACCGTATACAGCCGTTCTATCCGAGATCAAGCGACGCTAGATAGTTGAAGAAGCATATACGATAAGCCGAGTTCCGCAGTTCGCGTTCAGATATTCCGAATCAACGAGAGTATCGCTGCTGCCGCCGCCGCATTTCCAGCAAGCAAGAGTTCAGAAATGTGTCACTAGCCATGGAATAAGTACAGCGTGGCCCGGGCTTAATCCCCGTGAATTCCCCTTGAGGTGTAGCCCGCGCAAACAGAGAAAGAGAGAGAGAGAGAGAGAGAGACGGTAATGCCAGAATTCATGGTCTGTTTGGTTGGTCAAGGATGAATGTGATAGGTGTTATATCTGATTCCATCTTCTAATAGAATGCGACGTCCGAATGTACCGAGTTATCTGCGCGCTGTTCGGCTGCGGATACGATCTCAGTTCTTCCGTCGTCGCTCGATTCAAAGACGGTTTATCGGCTCGCGAATATCGCGACGTTCCACGACGCATGACCGTGATCGAAACGATCGTCCCAGGCCTCGTTAATCTAGTAATTACGCCAATGGCCCGGAATAAAATAAAGTGGCCACGCGCCACCGAGGATCCGCATCAGCGGAATGCAAGACGTCGACGACCCGACGATTCGCACAGCCTTGATATCCGCAAGCTTGCACATTCCGCGACGCAGCTCGCTTCTCGAATCGTGATCGGGCCGCTTCGTTAGTATAAATACAGTAATCTCGCCGAGATATGTTCGGAGCTCGCAATTGAAAGCGGCGGGTCCGAGAATACCGAGTCGCGATTCTTCGAGCGGCTCGGCTTTTATAGAAATCCAGTTAATTTTTATAGGAAAAAATGCTAATAAAATGAATGGTAATAATGTTAGAATAAAGAGGACGACTTAACTTTTTTATTTATAATTTTTTGCCAGGATTCGGAGGCAATTCGGAGGCCGTATAGCATCAAAGGCAATTCCGAGGCCACGTGACACGATTCGAAGTCGATTCGGAGGCCACTTGACGCGATTCGAAGGCAATTCGGAGACCATGTGACATCAAAGGCAATTCCGAGGCCACGTGACACGATTCAAAGGCAATTCAGAGACCATGTGACATCAAAGGCAATTCCGAGGCCACGTGACACGATTCGAAGGCAATTCGGGAGCCTTATGACAATTTGGAGACCACGTGACGCGATCCGAAGGCGATTCGGAGGCCACGCGACGCGATTGGAAGGCGACTCGAAGAAATTTGACGCTTCCGTGAACATTTTCCATCGCTCTGTGTCTTCGGAACGAATGAATCCTCGAACAACGAGGACACGCGACGCGTCGAGGGATCAGATTTTCGTTGAACCGATCCGCGGACGATCCCGTTCCCGAATAACTCGAGCCCGATTCTTCGCTTTACTTTACGAACAGCCGGCACATAATGTCGTTTCGCCGTTAAAAGCATTTTCATTAAATTCTTTCGGTGGTAAAATTGCGATAGGCTGATCACACAGTTGTAAAAGTGGAGCGTGGAAGAAAGGGGGGGCAGGGGGGAGGGCGCGCGCGCGACCGTATGGAAGAACTTCTCAAGTACTTGAAGCACTCGCCGCTTCGGGATTCGTCGATCCTCTCTCCTCGACTAGGTAAATCTGTCCGCTAAAGAATCTTTCATCTTCTCGCTCATTTTCCGCGCTGCTCCCAGAGTTTAATCAAGATTTAGTTCGAGCGACCAGACTCCGTGGAAAAGGAGAGGGAGGGGGGGTGGGGTATGATTTTAATGCTGTTGAGATCCTGTCACAGCATCTTAACGGGGAACTACCATTATTACCGGTGCTATGGACAACGGGCGAAGTTTCGAGGAAATCTTGGAATGTCCAGCAACGGTGCAGAAGTTTTCGCTGGCGGCTGAAATACTCGACGGATCTATTAAAATTATCCGCAGTCGCTTGTGCCCGATTATTTTTCAGATGGATTCAACGCCGCTCCTTGTTGTCGTTGTTGAAAGGCTCATTCTCCTTGGATTTACATGCTGGCGAGAGCTGTTCTGTCGCGTTCTTTTCGGAAATGGATTTTCGCATGATCGAAAACGTGCGATCTTGTTCACAATGGACAATGGGAACCAACGAAATGTGAGTTACGCCGTTGTAACGAATAAACGAGTTAATTGAATCTGGACTCGAAAATTCGTCGAACTTATGTTAATAATTCTATGTAATGTCTTGCTATTAAGGAAGACAACGGAAACGACAGAAAAATCGAGAAGCAGTAATGTCTCCCTAATTGTCGCCCAAATTGTGCACTGAAATAGATAATTTCGGAAGAAGAGACGCGATTATTCGAGCCTTGCGCTTCGTTCTTTATAATTACCGATTGTCGATAACTATAAAAACGAGCCTCCTCATCCCAAATTGTCCATATTCGTGGACAATCCGAGCGTCAATTAGGGAGACATTACTGCATCGCGCCGCATTGCATCGCGTCTTATAGCAATAAAGATTGCCCGGACCGTTTATAACGTTTCTAACGCAACGTTAACCCGACGAATACGTTGGCACGAGCATGCAGATTCGCAGTGTGCAAGATGAATTTCTAGCTTCGAACGCTTTCGGCCGGGAAACGTGTGTCAAGCATTTTCTATTCACACGAATATCGATCTATATCTTACGGTTCGCGTCGCAAAAGGAATAATGCCGCGTTCGGCGTACGATCGTCCGAGATTAAATGTATTGTAGATGACTTACGATCGGGGGGAGAATTCCGTCTACCGTGTTGCTTGTAATGGAATTCGCTTGAATCGCCTGAAATTTAATATGTTCCGCGCTGATTTATAGAAAGCGTATAAAAATACGCGCACGGAAACGCGCGTCCGCCGCGCGACAAGCTCGCTAACGCGTGGAACACAATGACAATTGAATCGCATACGCGAAGGAAAGTTTGTAAACGCGAGCCCTTTAATATGCGATTATACAGGGTGTCCCAGAAATGTCTCGCAACCCGAAAGTAAGGGGATTTCTGAGGTGATTTGAAGCAATTTTTTCCTTAACGAAAATGCGATCCGCGGCTTCGTTTACGAGTTATTCACGAAAAACAGTGACCAATCGGAGGCGAGATCATTTGACGCGAGACGGCCGAGCCAATCAGCGGAACTGGGCTCCGCGCACTCGTTGGCTGGGCCGCCGCGCGCCAGCCGAGCTCGCCTCTTATTAGTCAGCGTTTTTCGTTGATAACTCGTAAACGAAGCCACGGAGAACATTTTCGCAAAAGAAAAAGTTGCTTCAAATGACCTCAGGAACCTCCCATTTCCGGATTGCGAGACATTTTCGGGACACCCTGTATTACTGTATTACAAAAAGTTTTGAAACTTGACATATATTAAACGCAACATTGTCGCTGATGAAAAAGAAACGAATTCGCAAAACATATCGACATTCTCCGAGAGTGTAATTAATCGAAAACGATATTCCACGCTGGCTCTCCTTCGACGGCGTCGCGTTCGGTAAACGTTCCTCCACCCAAAAATACAGTCCGCCGCCGAGACTGCTCGAAGTAAATACCGTGGAAGTGTAATTGGTGTATTACAGTTAATGCCGAAACCGAAATTACACTTGCAGTTTATCCCGGGGCATTGAATTTATTCAATTACAACGCCGGGCCGCGGTAAACCCGCAGGAATCAGCGATGACGCGGCGTTCCGTATTTATGGAAATATCGGAGGGGCGCTCTGCTTATCGTGCATTAAACTCGATTCCAGGAACGTGGACGCGGCGAGGAAGGAGAACGATCATTTTTCCCGGCTAATGTTCCGAATCTCTCGCTCTCCGAGCAACTTTCGGGACACCGTGCGTGCCGGCCGCGCGACGATCGAAGAAAACGGCGGCCACGACCTGGATATATTCTCGCGCGAATTTAACGCACAGTTTTTCCGTTCGCGCTCGTTTTTTTTCGAGCGAGTTTGATCGCGTGTTGGCTCATAAACCGATGTTTCATCGCCGGAGTTACGACGCGTTTCACGAACACGGAGTCGTTAGAAATCGGAACAAGAAATCTCGCGTCGGAGATGCAAAACGTCGAGGCGAATTCTTTGCTCGCGCGGACAATTTTTTTCGTCGCGGAAATTGTTAGGCTCGCTTCAGGTGAACAGCTGACGTAATTAGCTGCTGTGAACAGCTGATTTGTCGACGGGCGCGATCGAATTCGGTGTCGCAAGTCGCGTTACAAGCGAAAAACGTGTCCAAAAAGTGTCCAAAAGCGGACAATTGTGCACCTCGTTTTTACAATTGCTGGCAATCGACAGCAAAATTTGTTATAATAGTACTTAATACTTAATGTAAATATTAAATGTAAATTCTACTTAAACGTTTATAAAAAGTAGAAATAGAAAAAAAGGGAAACTGCTGTCCTGTTCTTAAGAGAACCGAAAACAGAACTGGGTGTCACAAATCACGTTACAAGTAAAAAACGTGTGCAAAAGCGGACAATTAGCCCCTCGTTTTTACAATTGCTGGCAATCGACAGCAATTTGTTACGATAGTTACCCTTAATCCAAATATTAAACGTAAATTCTACTTAAACATTTACACATATAAAGTTGAAATAAAAAAAAAGGGAAATCGCTGTCCAGTTTTGTCGAGAGAACCGAACGCAGACAATCGCGCGCGATTTTCGAAGAAAATGTTTACAAACCACCCACCGGAACGTAAACTTCAACCCGTTCGTTAATTACCGAATATTCCACGAAGGCGGGAGAACTTCGAGGATTTTCGCTGAGCTCGTTAAGAAAATTGCGCGAAACAACTGTCGCTGGCAAGTTAATTCCTGACGGAATGAAAATCCGAGGGCGTTATGTGAATTTCAGTGTGACGCGGGGGTGAAGGATAAGGGGGGTTAGGGGAACGCTTCATCGAACGTAAAATACTCTTGACGGAACTCATTTTCCGGGGAAGCCTGGCAAACAGCAGTTTCTCGCGAGAACAGAGCCGCTTGCTTCGGGTCTGAGTGATTACATTGTAAAATCGGAAGCGGAGTTTTTCCGGGCCGATCAGGAAGTTCCTGCTGCCGGTACCGCTCTATCTCGCCGCATAAATTTCTATTTCCCGCTGGAAGTTCCAGTTTATTCCGCATGATGGAGAAGGCGTCAATGGCACTTCGACGTTACGATAGACGACGAGAGCAATAAGACCCCGCCGGGCTCTCTACGATTGCTTCATTTCCGTAAAGAGGCAGCCTATCTGCGCTTCCGTTTCCATCCGAGCCCCAACCAAGTCCGTTGTACATCGATCCCACCGGGCTGCTGCAACACACTCCTTCGCCCCATGCTAAAATCGTTTTTCCAGGGTCTGACAGTTCTAACCCACCCCCTCCCCCCCCAGATCGGAGCGCGAGGGCTGCGCTTGGTCGCGTTTTCACGGATCGGTGTCCGTGTCTTTCCACAGAGAGACAGAGAGAGAGAGAGAGAGAGAGAGAGAGAGAGAGAGAGAGAGCTGAACCGGATGACGAATCGCCGAAATCTTTCGCGCGACACGGATGAAGCTGCGACTCGAACTTATGTCAACGTTGTAGCGCCGGATTCGACTTATTGTGCGTTATTGAAAGAAAAAGCACTCGGGATTTGTGGAACAAACATGAAGTTTCTTGGATAACGCGACCAGTTACTGTGGGGTAGCCAGTCTACTGTCAGGTATCCAGTTACTGTGGGGTAGCCAGTTACTGTGTACTTACTGTACTTTCAAGTACAACGAATTTTATATTTATCGAATAAAACTGATTAAGTTTCTTTTTATTTAAATTCAATATACTTGTATTTGTGAAAATTAAATGTGTATAAAAATAAAAGGAGCACAATAACTGAAGCACAGTATTTAGGAAGGGAGCACAGTAACTGAAGCACAGTAACTGAAGCACAATATTTAAGTCGAGAGCACAGTAACTGAAGCACAGTATTCAGTAATAGAGCACAGTAACAGATATTTGCAGATGACAAGCGCACAGTAACTCGCTCCAGAACATTTTTTCTCTTCCTCTTAATATTCGACGATCTAAAATCCGGAAGAATATATGACATCGAACAAGCGACCGAGCTGAACCGTAGACGGCGCAAAGCGGTACTGATTTAACATCGATTTGCCGTAGAAGATAATGATGGAAATGAAGTGGCAACGATAGTTGGGAATTCCAAGAACCTGCAAGCGATCCCAGTAAACAGACCAGTCGTGCTCGTTAAATTTAAGACCCTGTTTGTCACCGGTCCGCTCTCGCAGTTTCCATACAATGCGCTGCTTCTCTGAACAAGATAATTGTTATATACAAAACACCTTTGAATGCGGCGCATACATCAGGCAGAGAGAGAGAGAGAGAGAGAGAGAGAGAGAGAGGGAGAGAGAGAGAATTGCTGAAACTTCCTGACTAGTCCGCAGTCCGATTCACAGGTACCCGAAGTATTCTTCCAGAGTACTGCAAAGGACTTAATGGACAAAGCTGGCGCCAACTTTTTCCTCGGGGCTGCAGCCCTGTTACTTTTATTCTCGCGACATGATTTGACTATTAATTCACCTTTCAGTGTCCCGCAGCGCGAGGAGAAAAAAAGGAAACGACACGCGCTGCTAATACAATCAACACTCCTTCATTGTTTCCTCCGTGTAACCTGTATTTCTAGACAAATGGTCGTCGATGTAAGACCACGGGGGGAGGGAATTACACGCGCCAACAGCTAGATGGAACAATTATTCGAATGCAGAGTTTAAGAATTGTTTTATTTCAAGGAACTGCCGGGTCGCTTGCAATTGTTTATTCAACTCTTGCGCTGTGACACGGTGTCGGACACGCGATGAACATTTTATTTGTATTTTTATTTAAAATTAATTCAATTTAAAGTTATTTTAAATTTGCACTTTTATTCATTTCTTCCGAATTATTATATGTAATATATATAATTAAATTTGTATTGTATTTACTTGTATATAGTATATGTAATATATATTTAATTATATATTACGAAATAAATTGAAATTAAAATGCATTAAAATGATCTCTTTTTTTATCAAAGTCTATCGAACTGCTTGGTTAATATTAATAACAGTTTGCAAAGCGACTAAAGCCACCCTTTAATTTCTAAAATGAAACAGAAATTTCTTTACTTCGTTCCAGAAGCAACGAATCGACGAACAATTTTTCCTCCTTCGATTTGAAAACAGAGCAATTATTTTTCCACGGAGATATTCTACGTTTACTCATCGGACAAGCCAACTCCGACATTAATTAATTCAGAACATTCAGCTCC
Source organism: Megalopta genalis (assembly GCF_051020955.1). Classification (NCBI taxonomy): domain Eukaryota; kingdom Metazoa; phylum Arthropoda; class Insecta; order Hymenoptera; family Halictidae; genus Megalopta; species Megalopta genalis. The sequence goes on from NC_135025.1 coordinate 4,023,332, forward strand.
CTTTCTCTCGTAAAACGACAGAAATTCTTTTGAGAATGGCGTCGAATACTTTCTAATAATTTCTTTCGGTATTCTCAGCCATTCTGTTTGGAATACTTCGAATAGCTCCGTCTTCTGTTCCAGCATTCGTTCGTTTCCAACTCTTCCTCCTGAATTATTCCAAATATGCCTTGGTTATATTCGAGTTAAGGTTCGCGCAGGCGGCTAAGCCGTAGCCAGTGAATTATACGCCGTAAATAGTTTTTTCACGACCCTCGCCTCTACACTGCGGCTTACCGCCGCATTGTATAGTAAAAACATCGTCGATTAATAGTCGAGCACCAGCTAGACGTTCTGTAATTTCCGCCGTCCGGCGGCCATTTCACTGTCCCGCGTTACAAGACTGCATCGATTGTAAAATTAATACTCGTTATTACACTGCGAATTTTATGCACTCGTGGGAAAATTGTGCGAATTATCTGATCTAAATAAAATCGCTAACTGAAGCACAGTATTCAGGAAGGGAGCACAGTAACTGAAGCACAGTATTCAGGAAGAGAGCACAGTAACTGAAGCACAGTATTCAGGAAGAGAGCACAGTAACTGAAGCACAGTATTCAGGAAGGGAGCACAGTAACTGAAGCACAATATTCAAGCCGGGAGCACAGTAACTGAAGCATAATATTCAAGACGGGAGCACAGTAACTGGAGCATAATATTCAAGACGGGAGCACAGTAACTGGAGCATAATATTCAAGACGGGAGCACAGTAACTGAAGCAGAATATTCAAGACGAGAGCACAGTAACTGAAGCATAATATTCAAGATGGGAGCACAGTAACTGAAGCATAATATTCAAGACGGGAGCACAATATTCCAGAAGTGAGCACAGTAATTGAAGCACAGTATATAAACCATAGAAATAAAATAAAAAATAAAATTGAGAATTTCCGAGCGAAATACTTACGTCGAATTTTATTCGCGGTTAAATAATTTAAAGAAATAAAACGAATCGGGGAAACTTTGATTTTTGCGCGAGGATAAATTCGAGCCGCGAAAAAATACCTTTACTTATAATATTACTATAATGCGAATTTGCCTCGAGAAAGATGAATTCGATTTTAAAAAATGGTAAATTCGATTTGGCAAAAGGTTAGTTCGATTTGGAAAGAGGCGAATATAATATCAGGCAGCAGCTGAGTATAATTTGACTGCAGGGGAATATAATTTGCAAAAGGATGAATTTTTATTGCGGAAACCGTAAAAAAACGGCGGCATTAACAGTTTGAAAGGAGCGGACGTAAATTCAACTTGTCACGGTGAAAAGCAAAGTTGAACGAAGATCTAAATCCAGCCTTGAGAAATGGATTAAGCTGCACAGTTTGCTGGACATTCCCTGTAAACTTATCGCTTAGTGTACCGATATCGGTCACTACATGCTGGTACCTGAAAGTTTATGGCTCTAACCACTGAAACTCTCGGCAAGAATTACCGATTCTTCGCAGAAACTTTAATCGCTGGTCAGGCCCCGCGAGAACGTGCGCGAACTTGTATTTCCTTATCCTATTTTCACCTGACACGAACTCATCTTGCAATCGATCACGTCGAGAAAAGGCCATTCGATTGCCAAACAAACAAGACCCGGCGACGGAAAAGTTAATTCGCACGAGGGTAAATTTCAGCTGCGAAAAAATACCCCTAATTTATTAAATATATATAAACATTATATGTTATAAATATTACTCTATTATATAATATAATACTATAATATACTATTATAATATATTATAGTAATAATTATATCTTATCATATTCACGTTATATATTATGTATAATATTATATATTATAATAATAAATATTTAAAATATAATATACTATTATAATATATTATAGTAATAATTATATCTTATTATATTAACGTTATATATTATGTATAATGTTATATATTATAATAATAAATGTTTATAATGTATTATAATATTATATATAAAATTATGATCAGAGACGTGTTGGCTAATTCCGAGACGGAAAATGTGTGGCAATTTGAAGCCGATCTCAAAACGAGTCCAGTTGTTTGGTTAAAGTGTAATGAAATATAAAGTGGATGAATAAAACATTTATTACTTTTAGACCGAAACATTTAGGTCACGGAACGATAAAATATTTTTAAACTGATCGCTGCATCCGTTAGGAGCACGATTTGGTTTCCGCGACACCAATCAATAATGAATTCGATACTGCGCTAGAAACAGTAAACCCTGCTCCGCATATTGCACCGACACAACGCACAGTGTGGAAATCGTCGGCAAAAATCGCAAGTCGTGTCTATCTATATCTATATCTATATCTATATATTATATAATAATATAATAATATAATAGTATAATAATATAATAATACAATAATATATTAATATAATAGTACAATAATATAATAATACAATAATATATTAGTATAATAGTATAATAATATAATAATACAATAATATAATAGTAAAATAATATAATAATATAATAGTATAATAATATAATAATACAATAATATAATAATATAATAGTATAATAATATAATAATACAATAATATATTAATATAATAGTATAATAATATAATAATACGATAATATAATAAAATAATAATAATATATAATAATCGTATCTCCTCTCCCCAAATTGTCCATTTTTGTTAACAAGCCGAAGGAAAATTGGGGAGAATTTACTATAACAAGTGACACGTTGTTTAGAATCGGCCAAGAGCGACACGAATTTTATTTAAAAAAAAATAAGAACGTGAAACGAACGAGGGGTTGTAATTTTTAATACGTAAAGCTTGAAAATGGCGCGATCAACTTTTAATGCATCATAAAAGATGAGCCACGCGATTGGGACGGGTTATATCTCGAGTTTGGTTGGAGATAGAAGAAGGGTTCTAGAGGAAAGAGTTGAATGGTATAGGGAGGTCTATTTCCCAACTACTTTGCATTTTTCATAAGTGAATCGATTCAGCTGAAAACTGCAAATGCAGTTTTCTTTAAAGACGGGCCAACGTGATCCTTTTCGCTCCCGGATCGATTTCATACGTTCCCCGGAAAACCAATATCAGGGCACGCCGTTAGTAATATTAATGAATCGCCGTCGATCATCGGAATATTCGAGAAATATATTACAAGTATTATCACATCGACGATTCACCGTTACAGATAAAATTGTTTAGGAGAAAGCTGTAACGAAGATGCAATTTTATCGACGAAGCGAATTATTCTCAATTGTTTCGTTCGATGCGATGAAAATATTACGATCGCTGTACCATTGTTATACGCAATAGTGTTATATACATTTATGTGCATTTTGTTGTACGAAATATTGTTATTCGTAATTTTTCACTCGTACATTGTAAACGCTGCGAACGTGTAAGACCGTAATTTAACAGAAATACAGTTCCCTTTCGAGAGAGACAAAAATTGTGTACCAATACCGACTGTAAATAATTAATAACATTGTGGTACGTGTTCTACCGTAGATTCAGCTTATTTCGCTGGCTGCAACGAGAAAAATATCGAAGGAATACAAGACTGCGAGAAACTTCCCTCAGAGAAAATGCCAGGGTTGTCATAATTTCGTGCACGGTATATTTCTACTGTGAACGTTTCGCAGCCTGGAAACAGGGTAGAACGGACGCAGGCTTATGATAATTATTTTCATAATTTATTTATATAATTATATGTATATTATTGTAATATAATATAATATAATATAATATAATATAATATAATATACTATAATATACTATAATATAATATAATATAATATAATATAATATAATATAATATAATATAATATAATATAATATAATATAATATAATATAATATAATATAATATAATATAATATAATATAATATAATATAATATAATATAATATAATATAATATAATATAATATAATATAATATAATATAATATAATATAATATAATATAATATAATATAATATAATATAATATAATATAATATAATATAATAATATAATATAATATAATATATATATTAATATATCTATATCTATATTTTGATAACCCAAAACGTGAAATAAAATAGTTTCTATTTTAATACCCTAAAACATGAAATAGAACACTTCCCATACAATACGAATATTTCCACTGGTAAAATATTGCTTTCCGCGAAGTTCGGTGTTTGAATTCGACGTTGAGTTGTTACAAGATTATAACATTGATTAAGAAAGTTCGTCCCAAGTTTCTTTGCAAACATCTTTCGCCCTCCTTAACTGGTATAATAATTGCTGCGCTGCGCGGTGATTATAGAAATGTAACGTTTACGTCGTTCTACTCATTGAACTACACACATAATATTGCTTGTAATATACTGAAAATAGCGAACCTATTATTAACCCGACTGACGCAAATCTTGCATTTTCAGGTTCCCTCAGGTCTCGGCCTCAAAGACTGTGTAAGGTGAGTTGCACACAGATTCCATTTACGAGGTCTGACCGGAAAGTATCCTACTTTGCGGTACATCAGGCGAAAGGGTTGCTCTTCCTCAATAGTAACTGCAGTCAATTCTCCCTAATTGACCGTTGGAAACGAAAATGGACAATTTGGGAGCAGGAGGTACGATTGTTCGAGTCTTGCGCCTCGTTATATAAAATAATTATAATTTATTGTAATATTATTATTATATACATATATAATAATAATCTCCTCTTCCCAAATTATAATATATTATAATATAATATTATATTATTATAATAATATAATATTAAAATTAATATTATATTATATATTATATTATAATATATTATAATTTGAGAAGAGGAGATTATTATTATATTATTATATTATAATATAATATTATATTATTATATTGTTATATTGTTATATCATTATTATATACATATATAATAATAATCTCCTCTTCCCAAATTGTCCATTTTTTCTTGCGCAATCTGAGCGCGAATCGAGGAGAAATTACTGTATTCCGTTTTAAAAGGAATGCATCGCGATGCATCACGACTTAATTAATGGCCGTCTGCTAGCATTATTATTTACGGCAAAGACAATATTTATAAACTTTGCCCTGCTCCTGTTTACTGTGACAATGGACGTCTCCCCTTCTCATTTATGCTGTCTCATTGGAAGATCCCTCGCTCTCGTACACAGCAACAGTTTATCGAAAGGCGTCCGATAAACATGCTGACAGATTTATTTCACGACAATAATGTCACGCTTCTTCGCGTTATGATTGCAGTTCTTCAATTAAATCTGTTTAGACATTGTCTAGCGAATCTGTCCTTTTAACAATATCGCAAAATATTCGAATCATCTGGCATCTGGCAATCATCTCCGAAAATGTTATTTAAATATATTAAAAAGTATACAAAAATATATATATAAGAATATGTATAAATATATAAAAATATATAAATATAAATATATACAAAATATTTGAGTCATCTGGCGTTACTCCGAAAATGTTATTTAAATATATTAAAAAGTATATAAAAATATCTAAAAATATATATAGGAATATATGTATAAATATATAAAAATATATAAATATAAATATATAAAAAAATATATATAAAAGTGTCGGAACACTTCCGTAAGCCACTGCGCATTTAATTGTTTATAATATCAAGAATTCTCGGAAAAAATAAAATAAAAGAATAATACGTGTGTTCAATTCAACGTGAGGCAAATATCGATACATATTTCGAAGCCCGGCGAAATTTATTTCACTCGTCTGAAATCCGAGCGACTTAGCAATATTTCTTCGCGGGAATATGCGGGAAACTTTTAAATGAACTTAACGAACTTGTATCCAGCATTAATGATACTGCTGCGAAATCGCTTGAAGCGGGTTAACTTTCCTGCTTGTCGGTAGTAAATTACTTTCTTCGGCGTAAACGGGAAGTAAATCAACAAAATGTTTAAAATATCAGATACAATGAATCCTCGAACCTGATCTTAAGGGACTAACAATAATGATGCAGCGACGTTAAGGATTCTACGACAATGTTTTCTTACACATATTTATCGAAGATGCTGTAATCTCGTCAGCTTCTGAGCAGAATAAATCTTTATTATGCATATAAAAAAATAAAGAACATAACTATATAGTTCAATATAATAGAAATATAACGAAACCATAATATAAATAAAATATAAACATAATATGAATAAATAAATTGTCTACATCCGTTTGAAGCAATAAGAAATAATTTAAAAAATACCTCCTCAATTCTTTTAGCCCCCTTACTCTTTCAAATTGCACCCACCAATATTTGCCACAACTGCATAATGGTCCGCAAAACCCATTTTATCAATTTTCCTTCGGATTCATTACCGTAATTATTTCCGCGTAATATACACACGCGTTTAAATGCATTATTCAAAAACATCGAATAATTGCAAATTAAGATATCCTCTGTTCGCGTAAAAACACGATATCACTGGAATTATTATTAATGCAACAGTGTGTGCACTAAAAGTCATTTATATTAGAATTTAATTTACATATATGTATAGTATCTGTTTCACTTTTTCTTATTTCTGTTCGACCGGCAACGTTCAATTTTTCCATTGCATATCCCGGCAGTCGCGCGCAATAATTTTATTATTTATTCGTCTCGTTCGCTGTGTGACTGGTATTTGTTGCACGAACGCACGCATTACACAAATCAGAATGGAAATTAATTAATAGCGCGCAATAGAAGCACAACAATCATTAGCATTCATTCTCCTTTGAGGACCCAGCATCGATCGTCAATAATGTCGACATTGAATTAAGCTTGGACTAATCCAACGATATCAATTTCACCTAAGTAATTATGCGATTTATGTATCGCCGTAATTGTATGCACGCATTGGAGCATAAAGTTAATCACAAGTACAAGTGCTGAAATTGAAATCTATTTGCTGGCGGAATGTAACGCAAATATTTACGGATATACATATATACGAAACTATTGTTTAGCCCGATAAATTACGTATTTATAAATTATACTTTCATTACAATTATCTTATAATTATACTTTGTGACTATTATAATATTTAATTATATTTTTGATTATAATTATACTTAATTACATAGTATAATATAATTATATAATTATACTTATACTTTGATTAGAATTACACTTTAACTATTAATTATATTTTTGATTATAACTATGCTTAATTATATAAATTATACTTTATAATTAGTATGTAATAGTATATAATAGTAATATTACTTTATAATAGTAATTATGCTATATAAATTATATACTTTCATCATAATTATCTCAAAATTATACTTTGACTATTAATTATATTTTTGGTTATAGCTATGCTTAATATTATATGATATAATATAATCATATAATATTACTTATACTTTGATCATGAATTATACTCCTGATTATAATTATACTTAACTATATATCATTCGATTACGATTATATTCTGATTATTAACAATTATACAATATTTTATACAATTACAAAATATTTGTCGTAACATTGCTGCATTCGGACCTTTCCTAAAATTGCTCCACTCACGAAACTTCGCGTAAACAAAAATATCTAATATCTCTTCGAACGCGTCGCGCCATTTTATGATTGTCGCTAAAACGCGGCAGGCGATTGGTCCGCGGCGTCATGACAGTCACGTGGTCCACCGTCTCGCCTCGCCCCCGCGGATAAATCCGGGTCGCGCGGCGCGAACGAGAAAGAAATCAAAAAGAAAGGGGCAGGAGGGTACCGTAATTTCATACACTGTTGCCGGTTCTTATCTTGTCCGTTCGCAGTGGAAGGGTTAAATCTCTCTTGATTTAAGAACGAATCAAAACACGGCTCCCGTATAAATCAAGCTTTCGTCGCTCTCGCAATCGCGCGGAGTTGATTACCAAGTCGACGAATGGAATTTATAGCGGCAAGACGGGGGGTCAGAGGGAGAGGAGGAGGGGTAGGTGCTAAATATCGGCCAGCTGATATCCGCGTAACGCTTTTAACGGCGACGAGTAATAGAGGTGTCGCTCGTTTTAATTATCAATCTCTCTGTCTCCCACCCCGCCCCCCACGCGGTCTATCGATGTAATCCTTTTTCTCTCTCTCTCTCTCTCTCGCTCTTTCTCTTTCTCTCTCGTTTTACGCAGAGAAAGGGGGCTATTATTTACGACTTGATGTCATGCATGCAGCTGTTGGATAAAAGTGTCCCGGTAAACTGAAGCCCTTATCGATCGCGAGGAACGAGAAAGAGGAAATAGAGGGCAAGGAATAGGGTGGAAGAACCGTGGAGCGGTGAAGTGGTCGCCTACACGGGCATGAAATGTATGAATTTTCCATGCGAGCTTCGGCCTCTCTCTCTCTCTCTCTCTCTGTCGGTCTCTTTCTCCCTGTTCTCTCACCCCCGCTGATTTCTTTCCTCTATTTCGTTCTTCGCCGCCAATTTCTCCTTCCGCCGTCGCATTAGCGGAGCGCAAAGCGAGAGGCACCTACTTCCGCCGCTTTCATGCCACCGGGATTAATAACTTCCCACTCGTTCTCCACTGTCGCGGCGTGATCATTGGATCGTTTGTTTACCCGCGAGAGCCCCGGCACCGCTTCAACATTGATTAACGCCTGGCCGTCGTGGCATCTGACAACGCTGATGGTACCGCGCCTCGGACGCTCTTCAAACGCCTCTCTCTCTCTCTCTCTCGCTCTCTCGATCTCTCCGCGAATCGCAAATCTTCCGGCTTAAATTAATTTCAAACAGCGAGCTCGAAATTTGTCCACGCGGATCGGTATTAACAATATTAGTAGAATTGCGGAGTCGGTTACTGTTCGGTTACTGTACAGTTGTTCTGCCACATTAGTTGGTTTTTCGGGCATAATTAATCCTTTATTCGTTTGCAGTTATTACTGTTTATTACATTTTATTGTTTCATTATGTTTATTATTATTTATATGTATGTTGGAAAAGTTATTGGAATTTGTAGACAGTTGTGCGTGGCCTTTGCCCAACGAAGGTTCTGGGGAAAGCGCTGAGCGGTTAATTAGTCTTCTTAGCAAAAGCTATCGTCTTTTACACTTCGTGGGCCAGATTCGTCGAGGACAAAGGCCCAATTCTTTGGCAAGGCGGCGTCGGGCCGCTTGTCTTATTGAAATATACATTGTCTCAATCAGTAACCTGAGCGGTCAATCACAGTCCTCTTATCAAAAGCTATCGTCTTCCCCACTCCGTGGGTCAAATTTATCGAGAACTAAGGCCCAATTCTTTGGCAAGGCGGCGTCGGGCCGCTTGTCTTATTGCAATATACATTGTCTCTATTAGCAATCTGATCGATCTATCACAGTCTTCTTATCAAAACGCATCGCCTTTCCCACTCCGTGGGTCAAATTTATCGAGAACTAAGGCCCAATTCTTTGGCAAGGCGGCGTCGGGCCGCTTGTCCTATTGCAATATACATTGTCTTTATTAGCAATCTGATCGATCTATCACAGTCTTCTTATCAAAACGCATCGCCTTTCCCACTCCGTGTGTCAAATTTATCGAGAACTAAGGCCCAATTCTTTGGCAAGGCGGCGTCGGGCCGCTTGTCTTATTGCAATATACATTGTCTCTATTAGCAATCTGATCGATCTATCACAGTCTTCTTATCAAAACGCATCGCCTTTCCCACTCCGTGGATCAAATTTATGGAGAACTAAGGCCCAATTCTTTGGCAAGGCGGCGTCGGGCCGCTTGTCTTATTCAAACATACATCGTCTCAATGAGCAACCTGAGACGCCCGATAGCCGGAAGACCCAACGCGGTCTTCAATCGTCGTCCATCGCCAAGTTTGATTATATACAGTCACTCTTGAAGCCACGTGCATCTCTAGACCCTATCGTAAATCTGTCAAAGATCCCAGTTCGGTAATTCTTACCGAATTCTCTCTCTCTCTCTCTCTCGCTCTAAAAATGTGTTGCTGCTAACGTAACACTGTGACATATTGAAAATAAATTTTAGTTTCGGAGGTACAGTAATTTCACCCTAATTCGCGCAATTTATCCTTGACATAACCTCGCATTTTACAAATCGTCGTGTAGCATAATTTAACCGAGCATAATAAATCGGTAGTAATAAATCATTTATCGTCGAGATGATCGTTTTAGATTTGAAGGGAAAAAGAAAAGAATAATAATTTCAATCGTACATGTATGATTGTTCGTTAAAAAACAGCACAATTGTCTTGCAGCAACGTGTCAGTTTATATCATTATTATTATTTTACAAAACGTCCGAAGAATTTGCAAAGCATAAATATCAGGCGTTTAGTTAAATGACAATGTTCTGGACAATGTTGTTAATCATGGTCGCGCGTGGTTCGAACGATTTGTCGCGGTATCGCAGCAGCGTTTGATTTACGATCGCATCGAAGCAGCCGAAAGGATGTCCACCGAAAGTTAGGATTTTTTTTAACTTGGCATTGGTCCGGAGAAAGGGCCGAGGTTGGTTGAAAATGTTCGGAGTGTGTTACGCGCGTTAAAAAAAAAATTTTGTCGAGCAGAAAGTTACGAGGAGGTCAGGAGCGTAAAATTTTTAAAAACCAGGGTACTAATAACTTCACGGGGGAAAAAAATTTGCGTGCAGTGAAAAACCGTCGGCTATTTTACGCGGAAAATATTCTGAATTATAGTTGCATATTCTTTTCGCGGGAACAATACCATGGTTCGCGAACATTATTGTTACGGTCTGTTCGCGAGTAGTAATTTATGTAAATGCAAATAGCAAACGTGAAGCACAAAAATAGGGGCGTAACAACTGCAGAGAGAGAGAGAGAGAGAGAGAGAGAGAGAGAGAGAGAGAGAGAAGAAGAAGCAGGAGAACGCGCAGAAAGAGAATTGCAAATAGGTTGCAAGATTTTAAAATTGATTTCCTGCAGAAATTTAAGCTCGTCGAGGACGCAAAATCTGCGATATCAAATTATTTAAAAATTAAATATCAATGTTCGATGTTTAAACTATCTACAACCAATTAGCAACGCGCATTATCAATTTAATTGCATCGATCCTACTTAATCGATTTATTATCATAGATCGTAAATAGAAAAATTGTATTCGGCGTTCAAATAACAAATGCCAAAAGTTAGCACAAAGAAGAAAATAGTATTAATGGAAAATGACTGCGTCATTGATGGTGATGCACGTTGTAACAACCTGTGCATGTACAAAATAAATCTGCTTAAATATAGAGCCACGCTGTCCACATATGGGATGTGCAATATTCTTCGACCGCCAAGCTCGGTAATTAAGTTTCGTTGCAACATATTTGCACAAACTGCATTGATTTCGTGAATGTCTGCGCAACGGTGGCTCGGCAGTCAACGTATTAATTTATCGACTGTCGTGTCAAGCATATTTCGATGTCAGAATTATTTGCCAAAACTTCCAAATTAATGTTTGCGCTGATAGATTAAATGCACCACAATGATTACATTAAATGCAGCATTAAATAAATTGTTTCACTAAATAAATTGTTTTTACTGTATCTCCCGTTTGCTGTTGTTAACTTTACAGTGAATTAATATACTATTAACGTAGTATAATCATTTAAAAAAAATATATGTATATATAACTATTGTAACATATATTATATATTATAATAATTATATTATATAGGTACAATGTATGTTGCAATAGTTAATGATAGAACAGTGTAATATATATTGTATATAATATAAATATTAACGTAGTATAATCATTTAAAAAAATATACATATTTATATAACTATTGTAACATACATTATATATTATAATAATTATATTATATAGATACAATGTATGTTGCAATAGTTAATGATAGAACAGTGTAATATATAATTCTATATAATATAGTTATTATAATACATAATGTATGTTGCAATAATTATTATATATGTATTATACTGTTCTTTTATTAATTATTACAACAAACATTACACTTACGAGCGAACAGCTGCATGCACTCGCCACGAATACACACAAAGCTTCGATGAAACAATAAATAGATAAAACTCGCGAAACGATAGCTCGGCTGGGATATTTTGTCTGATTTGGCCGACGCGAACGGAGCTGCAAGAATGAAATTCGCTGACAATATTATCCGTACAAACAGCCTCTAACTAACAGCCGCAGATTCTCTGTGCCTGGAAAGTAATTTCAGTCGGTTCGTTCGGCTCCACGTTAACAGTGTATTATTAACTGGTAAACGCAGGTAACCGAGAAATCCTTAAAGGAATCCGTAACTAATGAACACGAAGGAGGAAACGTAATCCTCAAACGCGGCTGGTTACGTTCGCTGGAATTGTTAAGTAACGACACATGCCACTAGGTATGCCGGTGATCAACGATGCACGAGGACCACAGTTAGAGAAGTCTGCAGCAGTCGGTCGATGTCAGCCGCATTTCATCCGGCAACTTCGGAGCAGATTTTTTCGAGAAATCGAATGTCAACTATTCAATGTAGGTCGCGGCTTACTTTTCCGCGCGCGGTTACAGTGTGCTCGGGAATGTGTGCTCGAACATCTTGAGAAACGGAGCAACTTTGTTTTCTTCTTCTCTCGATATACATAATATTCGATCAAAATTACTTGAATATTATCGAGACGCCGGAGTCAGTTCATTGGACAATGCTAAACAAATTTTTTACGAAAATTGCGATCGATTGGAACGACGTGACTCGCGTCTTTTGCAGGAACTAATTAAGGAACTAATTAAGCTACGTTAAGAGACGTCAAAATGTTCAGATTTCTTAGAATTATCGGTCGGAACTGTTAACAATCGTGGAATTAATTGCGTGTAACATAAAACGTATTGTTCGGGCCAGTTTTAGATGATACAGTAATGTCTCTCTAATTGACGCTCAAATTGTCTCCAGGAATGGACGATTTGGTGACACGAGATACGATTATTCGAGCCGCAAGGCTATAAGGTTTTTATAGTCACCGATTTTTAATGATTATAAAAACGAGCCGAAAGGCTCGAATGATCGTATCTCCTCTTCCCAAATTGTCCATTTTCGTGCACAATCTGAGCGTCAGTTAGGGAGACATCGCTGTATTTCGATGCTTTTTCGTTGGCTCTTTGGACTACGACAAATCTTTGGGGCGATAATTTCGAGTCAATCGATGCTCAGATTGTGCACAGAAATGAACAATTTGGGAAGAGGAGAGACGCGATTATTCGACGGTGTTCGAGCAACAATTTATTTGGCAGTACAGTAATGTCTCTCTAACTGACGCTCAAATTGAGCGCTCAAAGTGGCATAAGTCACTTTACCGTAATGAAAAGTGGTGATTTTTTAATGTTTATACGAAATTATTTATACTGAGAAAAATATCGGTATCCTGAGATGACAAATACAAGTAACAAAGTGACTTATGCCACTTTTAAAATTAAACGGCTTTATTGTCCACGAAAATGGACAATTTGGGAAGAGGATGTGTTTATTATAGTTGTTGACAATTCGAGACTGTAAAAACGAACCACGAGATTATAAATAATAATAATGTTATAAATAACGATAATCGTATCTCCTCTTCCCGAATTGTCCATTTTCGTGCGCAATCCGAGCGTCAGTTAGGGAGACATTTCTATAATACGTAATAAGACAATGATGATTAATTTCTCTAAAGAAAAACGCGCATGAAACCGGTTAAATAAATCCGCAGATTAATCTGTATAAATATCCGGCGTAGCATATTTGGAAGTTCGTTGTCCTAACTTTAGAATTCCGTTTCTCCCGTCCTCAATAACAAGCGGACGTGTCATAATCCCACGAGTTTCAGAAAGACAAGGCAGGAATTAGCTTTTAACTACTCTTAGACACTGACGTCGTGCCTGGGGAGAGGAGTCGGAAGATGGTGAAAATTTCGTTTTCCTGATAAAGTTACCGTTTACTACGAAAGAGGAGAAACGTCTTCCCATGAAAGCCGTAGTAACATCTTAATGGAAAAGAAAATGTCGCTCTGTCACAAAGCTACGATTTTAATGGATCCTCGACGAGGACACGGTGTTTCTTTCTGCGGATCTGTCGGCAAGCGTGAACGACGGTAATGCAATAATTGATACACGTGTTCTCGAGAGAAAAATGCTTTTTCTCGCGCACTGTTCGAATATGCAGCGAAAGTCGAATTGCAGCAGCTCGAAGATCGAAAGTGACCTCGATTTTCTGTTAAAAAGTGTAATAATTCTGTCAAACTCAATACTTCATCAACTCTTGTTGGAAATATATTTTTGCCAAATTAACAGAGATTTAAAAAAGGTCCGTGCGAAACGTTTAAGCAAGCGCCCTTCGTGTTAAAAAGAAATGCAGTTCATAAAATCTCGGGTCAGTTTCCCTAAAAACTGCGGAATATTATACACCGGGACCCGAGAATACTGTCAAATTGACGCCACAGAAAGGGACGAGGGTTAATAGAATATTTCAAATTTCATGGCACTGCTGATGCCAGCACGTAGGATAAAAAGAGGAAGTAAGTGGTCGCGCGGAGGCAGTAACCTTTTCCCGTATTCGCGCACGTAAGAGAGAAAAGAGTTGCCCCGGCGGCTGCTTTGTCCTGCGCGGACCGCCGGCAATAATTTTTATGCAGCATGTGTGTCAACAGGGTTGCGCTCCACTCAAAGGAGAAAAAGTGTTCCAGGTGTTCGAATTTCGTCGTGCCGTACCGTAGTTCGAGGATGCATTTAACTGTCGAATAGAACCGCGCGAATGGCTTAGATTTTACGTTAAATGGAGACAGACCGTGGAAATCGACTCCCGCAGTGCCGATTGTTTGCCGCGATTTACACGTAAGTTTGCTAGGAAGCAACGGCGTGGCTAGCTCACTCTGAATAATGAAAGTGCCTCGAATTCAGGCGAATTTTCTGGCTTCGCAGAAAACGTCGCGCAATATTCGCCGTTCTGTGAAATATTGTGTTTACTGTTCGATGATGACGTCGCGACTGGATAGCACATTTTTTTGCAGGAAATATTATTATTATATTATTATATTATTATGTTCTTATATTACTATATTATTATATTACTATATTACTATATTACTATATTGCTATATTGCTATATTGCTATATTACTATATTACTATATTACTATATTACTATATTACTATATTATTATATTGCTATATTACTATATTATTATATTATTATATTACTATATTACTACATTGCTATATTATTATATTACTATATTATTATATTATTATATTATTATACTATTATATTATTATGTTATTATATTACTGTATTACTATATTACTGCATTGCTATATTATTATATTATTATGTTATTATATTACTATATTACTACATTGATATATTACTATAGTATTATATTATTATACTATTATATTATTATATTATTTTATATTATTATTGGTTCAGCCGAATATTATTTTCATAGCAGAAGTTTAAATAAATTGTTCATGAAACGGAGCTGGAAAAAATTTGAAATTCTGTGAATTAAAATACTGCGGAATATACAGGGTGCCCCATAAATATTTTAACTCTTGTTAACTCTTGTTAACTCTTGCAAAGGGGTAATTCCTGAGGTTATTTCAAGCAGCTTTTCCCTTGGCGAAAATGCGATCCGCGGCTTCGTTAACGAGTTATTAACGAAAAAAACGCTGACCAATGAGAGGCGAGACGAACCGACGCGAGGCGGCGCAAGTAGGCAGAATTTTGACTTTTATCCGAACTTATCTTTCACTCGGCGCCACGTTAAACGAGAAAAAGGTTGTAATCCGAACGTACGATATTCGGATAATAAGCAGCACAAAAAATTCTCCATTCTTACTGTAACAGTTGCGGTGGCATGCAACTTATAATTAGCGTTGTTACGATGCAACATCTTTTATAACAGGTTTTCCCACTAACGAACGTGGAAAATGAAAACAAAAATGTGCTTTTAATGACGAAATTAAACTCGTGCTAAAAATATCTTCTCTTGGTTTTTTTTACTGCGAAATGGCTAACTTTTGACGAGCGTGCAACAATTGCGTGTAAATTCTGTGAAACACGCGCGTTATTTATAACGATTCTTGGGAACTTGTTTTCGGAAAAACTGTGGAACTTCTCGCATTCATTTTCACGTTCGAAGGAAATTAGCAACTTTTGAAATATTTTTCAATCTTCAGCACTTTTCTAAGATTTATAATTCCATTGTTTCTCGGAAAATGCGAAGAAAAGGAGCAGATTTTTCGAAGATCCGAAACTGGAACAACCCACTAAGTTCGTTAATAAAACAACGATGTCCGAAATTTTTCCGATGCTTTCACTGTTTCGTATCTCTCGCGGTGCATTGTTGCCGCGAATGCATAAAATCAGCGGTCTGTTCATGGCACTGCGGAGAATTTATAATTTTGAAGAAAAACTTACGGGATATTCTCTCGTCTGCGACATTTCGGGACCCGATGTGCCAAGTACGATTAGTCAGAGAAATCCCGAGTGACCGTCGCCGTGTCAAATAAACTAGCGGGATTTTCACGCAAATTCGCCCTTTCATAAATCAACTCGAAGAGATTGCGGTTAAATATTACCGAAGAAATAATATTGTTGCTGTAAGCCATTAACAAAGCAGCACTGAATTCAATTCTGTCGAATATTATCATTATTTTCAATATTCAATATAAATATACGTATAATTATTTATATTTATATTTATATTATTTTTTCATTATTTATATAATATATAATGTATAGATATAGACAAATATAAATATAATATAAGTATTACTATTTAATTCTAATATTCTAATATTATTATTTTCAATACTATTTTCAATATTAAATATAAATGTATATAATGATATTTATATTGTGTATTATACATTATTTATATAATATATAATATATAGATATAGATAAATATAAATATAATATAAGCATTACTATTTAATTTTAATATTATAATATTATAATTCGAATACTTATATATTATGTATATTATATATATTGTATTTAATATATTATATATAATATATATTCTATTTTAGGTAAAAAGACTTTGGAGCAATACTTAAAACATAATAATATTTAAAAGAACTTTGTGCACAAACAGTTGTAATTTTCAATTGCTTTCATTTAACATTTCTGAACCGATTTCGCGTTCAGATTATGATTATCGCGTTTATGATTATAAAGATTACAAGACAAAGATAGCCCAAGACGAAGATGGTCTGAGATAAAAATATTTCCTTTCCTCGATTCACGTTTATTTCCGAGATGCATTTGAAACGCGAGGCTCCCTTATGCAGCATCCGTAAAATGATCAAGAAGAGTAAACATCTTTCGTAGAATTCATTCTACATTCGGGGAAAAACCGATTTGGAGATTCAGCTGATACCGAGAGTTCTACGTTCACGTTTTAAAGCAACGAGAAATGAAAAGTCATGGACAGACTAACGGTTAGCTTAAATCCCATGGAATATAACTTGCATGCTCGATGAATAGCGGGATTTGCTTTCTTGGTGGAAAACGGAAACGCGTAGAGCGATGCAAGAAAGATTTTATTTCATATATTTTCGACTTACTGTTCCACGGCGATGCGCTTCCCCCCACCTCCCCCTTCGGTTTTGTTAGCAATTAAAATACATTTCACGCGTACACGGCCACACGGTAGAATGTTTTCTGCATAGAGCGTTCCCCAGACATCATTGTACAATAACAAAGGCTTGATTCCGGTTGAAAAAATAGACCGAAATTCTCGCATACGCGGCTGTGTTTTTCGAAATAATCCAATTGAAACATTTCGGGAACACGCGCGGTTAGAATGTTCGAGAAGTAGAAACGATGGTTGAATAAAAAAACGATTTAAACATTTCCGAAAGTCATGAATGCTCGACCCTTCCGGATTATTCTACGGTTGACGATGAATTATTAATTGGAACGGCGACGACGATGAGAAACTTTCATTGGTAACGAAACAACCATTCTCCCTGGAAATGAACACAGGTTTCTAACATTTTCTGGCCAATTAATTTCTGCTAATAAATTACGAAAACCAATAACGTTTTCATCGTCTGCGAGGTTATGTATTTATTAATAAATCGAACTGCAATAAAATGTATTCGGTTAAAGTGAACGAACTGTATAGAGTAAACATAAAATATAAATTATTACATACATTAATATAAATGTATAACAATGGACATGTAAATTGTTCGAAACGTTGCACAAAAATTCTTCACTTTTTTTTATAACGCATGCTCGCATTCTAATTCATAATAAGAACAACCATTCTCCCTGGAAATGAACGCAATATTCTAACATTTTCTGGCCAATTAATTTCTGCTAACAAATTACGAAAACCGATATTATTTGAACAGTATTATTTCGCAGCAGTTCTGGTAATTTCTGTATTCATGAAAGACTGAGCGAGAATTAAATGGCCCCGCCTTCGTTGCACGAATTACAATTGTTCGACGCTTTTCAATGAAATCGCGCAATTGTTTCCAGAATAAATCAGCTCCGGAATACATGCATACCTTGAAAAGATCTTCGACACATGAACTAATTAACTTCGAGAAGAAAATGGTCACTTCTCTACGACGAAACACGACTGATTAAACATCCAAAGATTGCCATTGCGTCAACAGCGAGGCGATCGACTAATCCCGCGCCATTAGTATACTAAACGGGAGTCTCAAGAAAATCAAAACCTTGAAAAGATCTTCGACACATGAAATAATTAACTTCAAGAAGAAAATGGTCACTTCTCTACGACCAAACACGACTGATTAAACATCCAAAGATTGCCATTGCGTCAACAGCGAGGCGATCGACTAACCCCGCGCCATTAGTATACTAAACGGGAGTCTCAAGAAAAAATCAAAACCTTAAAAAGATCTTCGACACATGAAATAATTAACTTCGAGAAGAAAATGGTCACTTCTCTACGACGAAACACGACTGATTAAACATCCAAAGATTGCCATTGCGTCAACAGCGGGACGATCGACTAATCCCGCGCCATTAGTATACTAAACGGGAATCGCAAGAAAATCAAAACCATAGAAGAAGTTCTCGGTCGGTAGGATTTGAATGGCGAAGCCTTTCAATGGAAAAGGAAATCGGACTGCAAGGAACTGTTGACGTTTCATTTTCGAACGCGTAACCATTGTCGTTCCAACGCCTCGAGTAGAAGTTCCGCGTTGGTTTTCCACTGTTCCGCGCAAAAATTCACGTCTTGACATTTCTAGCCACTTCCTCCTTCTTGCCCAAGAAAACAATTCGCCCTGCGCGCATTCGGGGAGAGGATCTCCTCCGCCGGTCGGTGCTGCTATCAACATAGTAACCGCTAAAAGCAAACAACCACTGCAGCGATCGTTCGCGAGCTCTTGTTCGGATACATTGGAAGGCAATTGTTTCGCCGGCGAGATATTTAGTCCGCCGCCATTGCCGCAACCGAGGGAACAATCGTGTCCCGTGAAAATTCATCGTTTCTTAAACCTTGGGCGAACTCTTCTAACTGTCCGCCGTAAACATGGGCCAACAGGGCAATTATGCCCACCGTAGCAATTAACAAATTGCACTATTTTCACGAGTCTGACTTGCGATGAAAATTTTAGGCTAAACTTGGGCCAAGGTTATTTTATATATAAATAATAATATAATAATAATATAATAATAATAATAATAATATAATGTAATATAATATAATATAATATAATATAATATAATATAATATAATATAATATAATATAATATAATATAATATAATATAATATAATATAATATAATATAATATAATATAATATAATATAATATAATATAATATAATATAATATAATATAATATAATATAATATAATATAATATAATATAATATAATATAATATAATATAATATAATATAATATAATATAATATAATATAATATAATATAATATAATATAATATAATATAATATAATATAATATAATATAATATAATATAATATAATATAATATAATATAATATAATATAATATAATATAATATAATATAATATATATATATAACATATATAATATTATAAATAATCTCCGACGCTCGAGCTTCGTCGTTCGACTTCTTTCTCGACCATTTAGGCGCACGGCTTTGGCTCCGCTATTTCCAAGTTTCAGCGTAGCTGAAGGGATTAACAAATTGCTGCGCGAAATTATTTATCGAATATATCCGACGAACAATCTTAACGCCGAATTGTTCGTTCGCGTCGGCACCGACAAGTATTTCCGCGTGAACAGAGCAAAAGTTCGTGCGTCGAATTTTCATTCCGACGTTGCAAATATTTTGCGAACGCGTCAGATAGAAGCAAATGTTTTCATTGCGTTACAGAGTACGTAGTTCCCGTATAATGTAAACGGGTTATTGCGGAGTTGAAGAGCGCCGAAGTAAGGCGAACGAGGATTCCATTTTTCGAACGATAACGTAGAATTTTTCATATCGTCGGTGTATTCATTGCTACGTTGATCCGCGGAGAAGTATAAACTATTTCGCTGCGCCTGAGAAAGTTGTGCCTGTTACATGGTGGATAGTTTTTCAAGCTTTTTTGCGGCAGTAAAATGCTTGCGAATTTTTACGGCGAGAGAGAATCGAAAGAAGATGACTGTGGTAATTTAATATTTTAATCAGATCGAGAGAACATTTATTTAGGATACTTTAGTTTTGCTCTATGAATGTTCTCTCGATCTGAATAAAATATTAAATATTATAATATAATATAATACACTGAATAATATATATTGTATGTAATATTATCATATATTTAATATATATTGATATATCAAATATTAAAATATTATTATATATTTAATATTGTATATATCAATATATTAAATATTAAAGTATTATCATACATTTAATATATATCGATATATCAAATATTATAATATTATTATATATTTAATATTGTATATATCAATATATCAAATATTAAAATAATATTATATATTTAATATTGTATGTATCAATATATCAAATATTAAAATAGTATTATATATTTAATATTGTATATATCAATATATCAAATATTAAAATAATATTATATATTTAATATTGTATATATCAATATATCAAATATTAAAATATCATTATATATTTGATATATACATTAATATATTAAATATTAAAACATATATACATTATATATCTCCTCCATCTATGCAATAATAATAATCGTACCTCATCCCCCAAAATTGTCCATTTCTGTGTCCAACTCGACCGTTCATTGACTTGCTGATCGCGGTGTTATTTCGCGTGCACCCGGTACACCGGGAAACGGTGTTTGCCCGTCGTCTTCGGTATCCGAAAACTAAACAACCCCTCGTGTTCGATCATCGTCATTACAGGGAACACTTGCATTTTGGCAGGATTACGACATGGCATGTTAACGAGGAAACAGAACGTTAAATCCGTAATTCCGTGGAAGATTCTGTGCGCGGCGTGGGCACGGCGCGGCGCGGCGCGTCACAACGTTCGCCTATACATCAACCACAAACACAGCCGCGATTTACGTTTATTTGCTTTCACTTTATACAGACCCCGCGCACAGACTTCGTACACTCCGTCGCTCGTCATCTCTGTGTAACGCCCCATGATTTATGAAGTCATTGCCCTCCGATCTGATAATTTTCATCTCTGCGCGGGAATAATTTATAGCTCGCGAAGGAACAATAAACATGGTCACAGATCACAGCCGCAGATAACCGTGGACGAAGTGTCCGATCCCGGTCAGGGAATGAATACGTAATGGACGGTGGATGTTTTTATAATTTCGCAGTTCTATATACGTGGAACTATATGCGGAGAGAAACATTCTAACATTACGGGGTGCGTTTTAGATACGAACGCGTTTCTTTTCTCCTTTTTGGTATTTTTTTTCTTTTTTTTTATAAAGAAATTTCGCGACTTTCTGCATCGGCGTTTCTCGCGTACACAGAGTGTCCCGCATTTTTCCATTGCGTCCATTTTCCGTGTCTTTTTTTATGTCGGATGCGTGTCCTTTTTTATTTCGGAAGCGAAAATAATTTTTAAATATCTAATTGCAATTAAACGATTACAACGGAAATGATCGAATGTCAAATTTACTTCCGGCAGAAGGGAGGCGAGGTTTGCCATTATTACGCGCCGACTGTTATGCGGCTCTCAATTAAAAGGAATTCAATTTTTTGTCCGATAACTAAAACCAGTGCTGCAATTAACGGTCTAAAGTATGCTAACATCTGATTGCTCTAAACTTTGTATAACGACTTAACTTTCTTCATTAAAATCTGAACTGCACTTCAAGCTTCCTCTCCCGAACGAGGCTACTCCTAAATGAAAGAAATCGACGACTATATTTTATTGTATGTTGTTTATCGCGATCGAGTCTCGACGAACGTATTTATTTTTTATAATCTTTGTAATTTTATATGTTATATTCGTATGATATATCCTCGTTGATACTGTTGCAACTATTTGACAAAAAAACGAGCCTGAGACTGGGTTTGCAATTTTGTAGGGTAAGTGTGAAAATCAATGCAAAATCAATGGAAATGATATTTTGTTAATAATTGTGTTAAGATACTTTTAGTTCGTTCTAGTTTAAGGGTCGATTATAGTGGTATGAGATTTTGTAGGGTAAGTGTAAAAATCAATGCAAAATCAATGGAAATGATATTTTGTTAATAATTGTGTTAAGATACTTTTAGTTCGTTCTAGTTTAAGGGTCGATTATAATGCAAATCGCTTCGATTTCTTTATCGTAGACAATCGGTATGGTTTTTCACAAAATCTTTAACCAGTTAGCCGTGTTTCTGTGTGCTATTCTGTGTAAAAAGCAGCGACCATTGGCTATTTCAGCTATAATTTCAGCGAAAATAAAAAAATATTCTCAAATTTCAAGATTAAATTATATCTAATTTTTAAGGGTTCTTTCGCGAGTCTCAAGAATGTGCGCCTGCCATAAACGCCCAAATATCTACTCTATCTAATCGCCACTGTTCTCTTGCAAGGTAAACGTATTCTGAAATTTCAAGATTGATTGATATTTAATTTTTAAGGGTTCTTTCGCGAGTCTCGAGAATGTGCGCCTGCCATAAACGCCCAAATATCTACTCTATCTAATTGCCCCACTGTTCTCTTGCAAAGTTTCTCTTGGTTGCATGTTCCCAACTTTTATTTCGCCCAGTTTCCACTTATCCGCCTTTCCATTGGTAATGGATTTATCTCTTCGTGCAGCCTCGCAGCCTAACGTTCTCCCAGCCCCCGTTGAACTTTTATGCACGTTTGACGACTATACTTGCACGAACATCAACGAGTTAGATCTTCCGATGCTCTCCTTACGACTTTCTTACCGTTTCCCGCTTTTCTGGCTCCCTTCCCAAGATTTTGCTCCAGTCTGATTAACCCTCTAACCCCCGGCTAACCCCGCGAACCTTCGCGTGCGCGCTTGCAGATTTATTAGTTCGCTACGTTTACAGAGTTTCGCCCCCGTGCGCTCTCGCGACTTCGTGCGCCTCGCCGCCAATCTCTTCGCCGTTCCTATTTTTGTCGTTTCCTTCTTCTATCTGTGAAATTTATGCGAACCCTCGCGGCCTATCAGTCATTCCTCTTTGGACTCGAATTGTAACGGACGGATATTCGAACGACTATACGGACGTACGCTCCCGCGGAAAAGCATCTGGATCGTTGGAATTTCGGAAAATCGAACGATCGGAGATTACAAATTAATTATGAGAATATCATAAATCTTTTGGCTTCAGCGAATAGCATGATCGAAAGGAACTGGAGCAACGTTGTGGTTGGAGCAATCGTTGAGACTGCTCGATTTCGGTGTACAGTAATGTCTCCCTAATTGACGTCTCTCTAAACTCCCTTACTGACGCTCGATACGATTATTCGAGCCTTGCGGTTCGTTTTTATAGTTATATAAATATAAAATAATAATAAATATAATGATAATAAACTGTAAAGAACGAGCTACAAGGCTCGAATAATCGTGTCTCCTCTTCCCAAATCGTCCATTTTCGTGGACAATCTGAGCGTCAGTAAGGGAGACATTACTGTATTTCTTTCGGAATTTTTCTCTCGTTCTGTTCGAACGAATTTAATTAATTTTTTTATCTACCATCTGCACCGAGTGCATCGGCGATAATACCGGTTCGCGCAGCATTTAGCTTCGTTAAGCTCGCGGATTGACCGATTGCGCGTACATTCGGTGACTCATATGGTAGTAACCGAGACCGGCCGAAATCCGACGTTAATGAAGTTCCGGCGACTTAAAAGTTTGCGCACGTTTAGCAAAGATCGTCGCGCGCGATTAAAGCGCGCTGCAACCCCGTATTGATTTCCGGCCGTTTTTATGCAGCATTCTCTCGCGGCACCGGGCCACGCGGTCACGTGTAGTAATACCAAATTGATTTCGCCGGGGGTGTGTAAATGTGGGAAACACTTTCGCGTTTCTCTCGTCGCACTATTATAAAATCATTATTGCACGGAGATTCGTCGATTCGTGCGCGCGATTGAAACTGTATAACGTAGATAATTAGATTCCATTAATTAATAACGAAGAATTGTTTTCATTCGTTGATAGCATTACTATTGTGTAATCCATATTGAACGGCGCGCGATCGTAGTAGTTATTCGTTCGATTTTTTACGCAATAATTTGCGGTGATAATAAATTTCGATGAACACTGTGTGTGCGTGTGTGTACACGTTGGAAACAGATACGTGTTAATGGCGATTGTATATCAGTTGCATAGTAATTTCAGCACGTTTTAATTAGATCACGGAATTCAAAGCCGATTGGTTAATTAAATTTAACATTATTTTAATTACGAGTAGAATGCTAGTGAAGTATAATGTGACAAGAATATGACTCGAAAGCGATTCGGGGGCCAAGTGATAAGATTCGAAGACAATTCGGAGGCCACGTGACACGATTCGAAGGCAATTCAGAGGCCACGTGACACGATTCGAAGGCAATTCAAAAGGCATGTGACATCAAAGGCGATTCCGAGGCCACGTGACACGATTCGAAGGCAATTAAGAGGCCATCTGACACGATTCGAAGGCAATTCAGAGGCCATATGACATCAAAGCCAATTCCGAGGCCACGTGACAAGATTCGAAGAGAATTCGGAGGCCACGCGACACGATTCGAAGGCAATTCGGAGGTCATATAGCATCAGAGGCAATTCCGAGGCCACGTGACACGATTCGAAGGCAATTCGAAGGCCACATGACATCAAAGGCAATTAAAAGGAGGTTGAATATCTCCTTACGGCCGGCGCGAACGCAGATTACAGGCACGAAAGAAGAGTCCCTGGGTGGTCGGAACAGCGGTTTTTCGCGCGAACGCGTGTCGTGCCCGAATAATAATCGTCGCGACGTAAACTCGAAGTTTCCGAAGTGCAACGTAGATTAAGCTTTAGCCGTTCCCCGGGAAATGAAGCGAAGGCTCCAACCGCGCGCGGCGCTGAAGCCCGAAGGAAATTCCGCCCCGTTGCCAAACTCCCCGCCGCTGGCGGACATTGGTGGATGCCGCAACTCCTTTCCAGAGGAAACGGAATACAGACAACGGAACATCCGCGTCGGAGACAGGGAGCGCGGCGCGCGTCCATAGTGTCTCACCAGTCAGAAAGTTATTTAAAGTCAGATTTAGATTAGATTACGGCGAGAGCGATTCAACGGGAGTTAAGCAATTAGATTTTCAAAGGTAATCAGATTCCGATTATTAGTTTAAATTCGCGGGTGGGGGGAGGGGGGGTGGAGAGGGGAGCCGACGAGGCTGTGCCGGCGCAAAGTGTGCCCGCGGCTTTGCAGCCGTGTTATGCTCGTCGAAACCCGTAAAATCGCTCGGCGACCAATTCCATTTGAGCAATGGAGCTGTTTATGCCCATCGTCTATGCATGTGTGTAATCGTGTTAAGAAAATTGGAACGGTTCGATTGAATTTCGTTGGAAATTTCGTCGTATTGTTTATTATTATTTACGTGATATTGTTATATATATTGTTTATATTGTTAGGATATCGTTTACAGTCTTGATACGTTCGTGCCTAGTTATATTAGTAATAGCAATAATATAAATAGTAATAATAATATATTACTAATTATATATAATTAGTAGTATATTATTATTAATATTTATATTATTGCTATTAATTATATTATATATAATTAGTAATATATATATTGTTTATATTGTTACTATATTGTTTACAGTCTTGATACGTTCGTTTCTAGTAATATATATTATCAATTATATATATTATATATATTATAAATCATATATATATATCATATATATTATAAATTACATATTACTAATTATATATAAATAGTAATAGTAACAATATAAATAGTACTAATAATATATTACTACTTATATATATTATAAATCATATATATTGTATATATTACAAATAATATATATTATATGTATTGTAAATCATATATTATATATATCATAAATCATATATACTACATATGTACATTATAAATTATATATTACCAATTATATATAATTAATAACAGTAACAGCATAAATAGTAACAATAATATATTACTAATTAAACATACATTGTATATACACATTATAAATGATATACATACAATAGGACCGTTTCCGAAAAAGCACGTATTCGCCGGAACATCCGCAGTCCAGTAATAAACCGAGGATTCCGCTGGAAACGGTGCTGCCGCAACGGCGGCGCGTTAAAAGTTTTTCGCGGTCATTACAGAGGCCCCGTTTTTATTTCAAGTTGTACACGATATTCGAAATTTCCCTCGGCCATAAAAGCCACATGCTCTCTAACAGATATATTAAGGAACGTCGCCATTAGAGAAAGGACCGGTTAGGGAGCTTGGTCGGGGCAACCGGCGGGGGGGAAAGGGTAGATCAGTAATTTGCAGCGATAAGCATGGCCCGGGCTCTCATCAACCGGGCAGAAGTTCCTCGCTTTTAAACGTTCGCAGACTTTTCATAAGATCCTTCATGGATCCAAGTTTCGTTCAAATTTTCATCAACACACCGTCGTAGAGGAAAGAAACTATCGCGGAAAAGTTTCCTCGGGAGTTACGCCGCCGCGCCGAGGAGCCAAGACGCGCGGTGCAGCAGCAGGAGCAGCACGCGGCTCCCGGAGACAGCAGCTATCGCGTTTCCTCTTCACAACACTCGCTCTCCCACGCATTTGTCTTCATTTCTTGCGCCACTCTAACCGGTACACGTAGTTATGATTTAGGGGCGCAGTTTCCGCGACGAGCCGGCGGGGAAGAAAGAGGTAAAAGAAGACGACCACCGCACCAGCGCCAGCACGAGCACCAAGCACCAACACCAGCGCACCCTAAGGTGGCGGTAAAGACGAGGGCCGGTGTTCTCGCGTTACGCCCGTGTCTTCGCGCGGGCTCGAGATTTCGAGAGATTATCGTTCTCGTGTCCGGGCGACACGTTTTCCCGGCGGCTACACGGTTAACGATAATTAGACTATCGCGTGACAACGGATCCGCGTGGAAGCTCTTGCCGGCCCGCGGAATCGTCGCGCCTCGCGCCGATAACCCTTTCTGCTCGACACAGGTTTTGTCACACGAATGTACTCCCACCCCTATCCTGCCCGAATGCCGCACGTTTAATAACGGATCAGCCGGCTATGAGTTATCGATACCGACTCGTCTGACTTCGATTGCTTCTGACCCGCTTCGTAAATTATTGCCGAAACGCCCGATAGAAGATGTGATACGGGGCTCCGTCTCTGGCGACGGAGCGCGCGTTTATTTATAAACCAGTGGCCGCGGCGAGTGAGCAGCTTAACCCTTTCGACCTTAGCGGACACGTGTGTCGCGCGACGATCTTCTCGGGCACACGCGACGATGAAACGTGTGTAATGATAGCGATGGAAATATTAATGTTGCTAATGTTAATGTTGCTAATATTAATGTTGCTAATATCGATATTGGTAATATTAATATTACTGATATTTTTAGAATAGAAATATTAATATGACAATATCGATCATGGAAGTATTAATATTACAATGTTAATAATGGAGGTATTAATATTAGAATATTAATAATGGAGGTATTAATATTACAATATTAATAATGTAAGTATTAATATTGCAATATTAATAATGGAAGTATTAATATTACAATATCAATAATGGAAGTATTAATATTACAATATCAATAATGGAAGTATTAATAATACAATATTAATAAAACTAATATTAAAGTTACTATTATCGATATTATTAATGTTAATATTACTGATATTTTTAACCGGTAATAATAGAAATATTAATATGACAATATTAATAATGGAAGTATTAATATTACAATATTAATATAACTAATATTAAAGATACTAACATCAATATTATTAATATTAATATCACTCTGATATTTTTATCCGGTATTTCTTCACACAAAATAACAATTTCTCATCATTTTCGCGCGTCATAGAGTTCCAGTTTACTGCAAAGCGACCATTTCATATTAACAAGCTCCAAATTATTATGTTATTATTACGTTATCTATTATTATATATTATTTGTATTATTATTATTATTATTATCTTTATTTATTAAGTACCATAGTCTTGTTTCGAACGTTCGTGAACAACCAATCAGCTATGTAATCACCAGAGTCATTATCTGAATTATTGATTAATGTTACTATAGCTAATTTCTGTGTTATCAGGATCTCTCGTAATGGTTTTTTCTCTTCTAAAGTACCATTATTGTTATCTAGATGTATTTTCTACTTGTATTATATTACTTATTATTACTTATATTATAGCACTTATTATGATAGATTATATCTAGATTATATTACTATTATTATTATTGTTACATTATATCTAGATTATACTACGTCTAACCTACTATTATTCTCATACCGTCTCCGTTTTCCATATTCGCATTACATACATATTCGAAATTATTTATACGATAACTACGATTTATGCGATTCCACTGTCTACCCTTTCGATGTCATTTAAACGACTCCTTTATACAATTATATCTCACGGCGTAAGTATCCCAATAATTTTCTCCGCCCTATCGCTGCTCACAATCAGTGTAGGATGGGGTTCGCTGCCCTCGACTTTGCTCATTACTATTTCTCAAGGCTTCCCCGGAGGTCTCAGTCAAAGTACTCTCGCTTCTTCCACACATTTACCTTCCAATCCCAGATCATACATCTGAATTTCCTCCACACCTCTTTGAACATATTTTTAAGTTCTTCTTCGTTTGATCCGTCATCTTTCCCAGCGCGTTGCAATTGTTCCGCGTCTCTGGCTCACCATTTTCTCTAACCTGTGCAATTTCTGTGTTCCACTCCGCGGGTTCGGCTTGCGTCTCCTATCTTCTTTGTTTGGAACCTTTTTAACCTCACTGATTCATGGTACCCTATCGACACCGCTGTGGGGAAATAATAGTGACGGGATCTTTACATTTATCTTGACTAATTTATGTTTACTGATTAACAGGTGCTTACTTCAATTTTATTTTCGTATTTTCTAGTTTAAATGCAGGGTATCTTAAAATTATTGAGAAATTATTGCGAGAAATGAGGGGTTGCTGAGGTGATTTGAAGTAACTTTTTCCTTTGCGAAAATGTTCTGCGAGGCTTCGTTTACGAGAAATTAACGAAAAACGCGAAGCCAATCGGAGAGCGAGCGCGGTCAGCGTTCCGCCCTTGCGGCCAATGCCGCGTCGCGCCGGTCGCGTGACGCGGCGACAGTGGTCGCGAGGGCGGGGCCTCGGCCGAGCTCGCCGCTCATTGACCAGCATTTTTTGTTAATAACTCGTTAACGACGCCTCGGAGAAAATTTGTGTAAAGGAAAAAGTTGCTTCGAATGACCTGAGGAACCTCTCATTTCCCGCTTGTACAATAATTGTACAAGTGCTCGATGGAAAATAGATATTTCAAGTTTCGAATCAAACCCAGACCCGACTGAATAAAGTATACAACAATCTGCAAGCACGTATCGCAATTTACTCGTACAATGGTCGCGGTCTTTTTAAAGTTATCTCGAAAATTTCACGAAATTTATAGCCACGATAGCGCGCAATCTCGGCGAACCGAAGTGCAAAAATAATGGGCACCCTTTAAGATGATTATTTTCATTCGCTGTATCAGAGTCGAAAGAAATAACCCGGTTTTACGTTCGCTTAAACGCGGCGAACGCAAAAGGTAACACCGAAATTCACGAAGCAATGAGAAAGTACAACACTGTGTGTCTCGCCCTTTGTGCGCTCGCGACCGTATTAAGAATAGTATCTATGAACGTTTCCAACGCGCGTGAAAGCGATACGCATCTCATCTACACAGATCTAACGAGCCACCCACCGGCGCGGCGCAGCTAGTATTACGGTGGCGGTGAAGTTACTCTTATCAAAGTGAAAGTATTTTATACGTGTGGAATGCAGATCGGGGTCATGGCGTGCGAGATTATATTAGTATTAGCCGTGTGTTTCGAAAATACGTGCCGTTGCAAACTTCATTTCACGAAGCCGGATGAGGGATGCGTACTCTATTAAATGAGAAAATACGTTGTCTAATTTTTCGCAGATTTTTCAATGCTGCGCGCGCGCGCGCGCGAATTCATTTCACCAGGGTCTCTCTAATGAAAGTAATCACGTGCATTGCACTGGATTAATTTTATTGCAACTGCGCGTTGCGATTTATTTATTATTAGGTCCATTTGTTTGGAAAAAGTAGATTATTATTATATTATTATTTTTATAATATAGGCTATTATTGTACTATTATTACACTATTATTATACTATAATAATTTGCAATTACACGTTGCCATTCGTCCGGCGAATGCTAGTACTATTATTATACTATTATTATAGTATAATAATAATCTATAATAATAGTATAATAATAGTACAATAATAACCTATAATGTAAAAATAATAATAATAATAATACTATTAGTATAATAATAGTATAATATATAATACTATAATAATACTATTATTTTTTTATTATACTATAATAATAGTATAACAATAGTATTAGCATTCGCCGGACGAATGGCAGCGTGTCATTGCAAATATAATAACATATCTATATAAAATTGATTAGTGACATATGATTGTTGCTTATTCGATTAACAATGGAAATTCTTGTTCCTAAAAACGGAGATCATCGATCTAACTCGAACCGATATTTTTGTTTCGCGAGATAAAAGCGTAATTTCGGACGAAATTAAAGGTTCGGAGAGAAGCGTACAAGTTTTAATAGAACGGAATGCCGTTTAATGAACTTTTCGAACGGACGGATAATAATGCTGCGCGCGAAAAGGATTCTGCACACTACTGTCTACTTATTCACGGCGATGGTAGGAGGAACTTTCCTTCTAGAACAACAGAAAATTTGTTCCAACTTCGGAGCCCTTCCCGT
Source organism: Megalopta genalis (assembly GCF_051020955.1). Taxonomy (NCBI): domain Eukaryota; kingdom Metazoa; phylum Arthropoda; class Insecta; order Hymenoptera; family Halictidae; genus Megalopta; species Megalopta genalis. The sequence goes on from NC_135025.1 coordinate 4,054,681, forward strand.
GCCTTGTTGGTTCTTGAGAAATATTAAAAAGTAATTTCCAACTTGCCGTTCCGGAAATTCGGTGTGTACAGGGTGTATAAAAAATTACACGTCACGGCGATCGTAGCGCGCGCGCGCGCGATTTTACGCATATATCTCCGGATCGGCAGAGATCCGCTTGCGAAAAATGTATCGCAAAGTTCTCCTTGACCCGCGGAATCGAGGTCGAAGGGTCAAGTTTTTTTTGTTCCGGATGCAACGTATATATGTACTATACTATATACCCATCGAGAGGAACAGAAGTCTGGAATGAACCGTGGGTCTCGAGTGAACCCTTTGCCCGAAACACGATAGTAAAAAACGACCACCGGAAATCAAAAATTCCACGTAAGTATAAAATATCGTGTTCCGGCACGCAAATACGACGGGCAAACTTGAAACTTTGACGTCATCGCGAAACGGTATTTTCGAAACTGTTACCGGAAACGGTATCAAAAAAACGAAGAATCTGATTGGCCGAATAAACTGAAAAAATCTACCGTGTATATTGGCAGGACCATTTTGGAAAACGAGTTCGATCGCTTTGGATAGTTTGTTTGTTTCGATAAACAGTTAATGTCTCTCTAATTGACGCCCAGATTGACCACAAAAATGGTCAATTTGGACAATTTCTAACTATAAAAATAAACCATAAGGTTCGAACAATCGTATCTTCTCTTCCAAAATTGTCTATTTTAGTGGACAATCTGAGCGTCAGTAAGGGAGACATTATTGTAATTTGCGAGTTTCTTGGATATTACAGTAATGTCTCTCTAATTGACGCTCAGATTGACTACAAAAATGGTCAATTTGGACAATTTCTAACTATAAAAATAAACCATAAGGTTCGAACAATCGTATCTTCTCTTCCAAAATTGTCTATTTTAGTGGACAATCTGAGCGTCAGTAAGGGAGACATTATTGTAATTTACGAGTTTCTTGGATATTACAGTAATGTCTCTCTAATTGACGCTCAGATTGTCCACAAAAATGGTCAATTTGGACAATTTATAACTATAAAAATAAACCATAAGGTTCGAACAATCGTATCTTCTCTTCCAAAATTGTCTATTTTAGTGGACAATCTGAGCGTCAGTAAGGGAGACATTATTGTAATTTACGAGTTTCTTGGATATTACAGTAATGTCTCTCTAATTGACGCTCAGATTGACTACAAAAATGGTCAATTTGGACAATTTATAACTATAAAAATAAACCATAAGGTTCGAACAATCGTATCTTCTCTTCCAAAATTGTCTATTTTAGTGGACAATCTGAGCGTCAGTAAGGGAGACATTATTGTAATTTACGAGTTTCTTGGATATTACAGTAATGTCTCTCTAATTGACGCTCAGACTGTCCACAAAAATGGGAAGAGGTTTATTTTTATAGTTATAAATTGTCCACAATTATAAAAACCAGCCGAAAGGCTCGAATAATCGTATCTCCTCTTCCCAAATTATCCATTATTAGTGGACAATCTGAGCGTCAGTATGGGAGACATTACTGTATTATTATAATTTTTAAGCGATTTTATTCATCGTCAAACTGACGTAAAATTCGACGATAAATCGTTAATGTTCAAGTTCGACAATTTTTTTTATCTATTTCAAATCCAGCATTGTCGCGATGTAACACGCGTGTTACACGAATTGAAAACATCGTCCGCGCGCGTTCTAGCAGTTGTTTCACAAATTATGACGCGTTACATGGTTGTTACAGCGTGCAACGAATGGCCCCAGGGCACGAACGCGCGCATAGACGGTGCAAGGGTCCAGTTTGATGTTATCTCGAATTGGACAAAAATGCATCGATAGGAATTTTCATGGGAAAAATCAAACGTCACGTTGGCAACGTCACTGGCTACAGCGACGGTTTCAACAGCCAATGAGAGCGGATCGCACTTGTGAATCGTTAACGCGCGTATTATACTTGTTTCGATCGGAAAGATTTTATATTTTTGAAGATCGTATATTTTCTTTATATTTTGTAATCATTCAGATTATTATATTTATTCTGAATATTTATTTTCACGCGAAGAAAACCATAAAAAGAGAGACAGACAATTATTTATTCACATCAATCCTATTTTGGATATCGCTTTAACGTCTGCTAATTTTCATTTACTATTAATAATCAAGGTCATAATATTCTTGCACGCCCAAAAAATGTATTAATAAAATATCTACGAACGAAAACCGTAGATTTTCTGAACATTCACCGATCATTCGATTGAACGGTTTGATTGAATTCGTCGATTAAATGGTTGCACCAAATTGATTCATTAAATTGGTCGATTGAATTTGCCTGAAATTTGATTAACCGAACATTTTATTAAATAACATTCTTCTAGCGGACGAAACGATCGAACTTTTTCCTCGAGGATTTATTCAATAACGTGGATAGTTAATATTAATATCGCATCGCGACGATGTCACCGAAACGGCCTGAACAACAATAATTCATCCTCCCACCTCCGACGAACTATAATGGATTATTTTAATTGATTATTTGAATTGATTTATTTTGATTGATATTTTAATTGATCTCGTTGTTAATAATATACACGAGTAAACAAATATCCGTCGTTCGCCCCGCTGACGTGAACAAACGGAAAGCGATTATCGTTCGTTCGTTATGCCTATTTTGTTGTTGTAGAATCTAATATTTCCATCGAAGTCCTAGCGAAGATTTGTTCAATTAGAAAATTGGTTCGAGACGATTTTTCTCCTCGCCAGTAAACCCGATTCGACGATTTCATCGAAATATATTGAGAGCCGTTCGAACGGTTTACGTGGCCCCGGTCAAAAACTGACGTTACATCTCCGGCAGATCAATAGTTTCAAATTAGTGTGGGCTACGTTAAAATGAAATTTTAATTGGCTCTAGAGCCTCGTTCGTTGCACCGTGCGATCGCGGTGTTATATATAGTTGCTAATCGACGACTATAAAAATGGAACCGCGAGGCTCGAATAATCGTGTCTCCTCTCCCCAAATTGTCCATCTTTGTGGACAATGTGAGCGTCAATTAGGCAGACATTACTGCAGACTTAATTTAAATATTGCTGTGATCGTATTGGATATTGAGAAAGAACGCGGGATGTTCTGACAAATAAAAAATGAAGTCTTTTGAGTGATATTAAATGAAATTTTAATTGGCTCTGGAGCATCGTTCGTTGCACCGTGCGATCGCGGTGTTATATATATATATATATATATATATATATATATATATGTAAATAAATTATAGGAAAATATATATATATATATATATATATATATATATATATATATATATATATATAAATATATTATACAAAAACATATACATATACATATAGAAGCATATTTACAGAAAAATATGTATATTTTTTCTATAATACAAAGATTATTATTATAGAAATATAGAAATATATATATATATATATATATATATATATTTCTATATCTCTATAATAATATATAGTGTATATATAGTTGCTAATCGACGACTATAAAAATGGAACTGCGAGGCTCGAAGAATCGTGTCTCCAACTCCCCGAAAATTGTCCGTTTTCGTTCGCAAGCCGACGGACAATTGCGGAGACTTTTGCCAGTACACGTAATTAATAAGTTCGATCGCAATCGTCCCGTTGCCGGTACAAGGAGAAAATTTCTGCGGAGTGTCTCCGAGTGTCTTTGACCCAATTAATTACACTAGTCTTAGTTAACGACGGTCAAGGAGCACGTTTCGGATAATCCCGGCACGGAATCGCCGCAATTAGCCTTCGAATGGCATTTTCTCGTTACCGAACCGGCCGAAAGGAAATTGGCTTTCGCCTGGCCAGTAAACGCGCTGCCTAATACATGCCCCGATAGTTGCGGCTTGCGGATACAGACAGCAGCTATGCGAACCGTTTGTTTTCACGACGGAATTTATTTACTCGTGTCTCGATGCAGATTTCAATTATCAGAATTTGTCGATCGTTCCAGTCGCCGGGCTGCCCGGCGATTCGAAATCCTTGGTCAACGAAGACAGTGACTGAATTCGAGCAGTACAATACATTTGTGTATGTATATTTTGTGCTAATGTCCATGCTAATATTTCTGTAATAATAGTCTTTGTATTATAGAAAAAATAGATATATTTTTCTGTAATATGTTTCTATGTATATGTATATTTTTTGTATAATATATATATATTTTTCTATAATATATTTCTGTATATATATTTTCCTATAATTTATTTACATACATATATTTTTCTATAATATATTTCTCTCTATACATATTTTTTTTCTATAATATATTTCTCTCTCTATATATATTTTTCTATAATATATTTCTCTCTATATATTTTTCTATAATATATTTCTATATATATTTTTTTATAATAAATATTTTAATAATTTATTACAAATTACGAAATGTAAATAAACGCAGCTCTCCTTCGAAGTGGAGCACCAAACAAATTGTTAGAACATTTTATATAATTTCTGTACGGAAAGTAGCATCGACACCGAAAATGAGGTCGCTTTCTCGTATTTTCAGCAGACTTCATTAGCGATTAAAGTAGAAGCATTTCGAGAGAGAGAGAGAGAGAGAGAGAGAGAGAGAGAAATGTCGATCGAACGAAAGTACAATTATATATAAAATCGTTTTTATCAGTAGAAATTTGTCTCCCTTTTGTTCTCCGATATATCGATTGTTTGCAATCGATTTGAAAATATCTCGATTTCACGCACATTAAGAAGAAAAGCGTAGAGAAAACTTAACAATAATTTTCCGGCAGGAAAAGGGGTTCCAAGCTGTAAATTTCTGATGTCGATTAAGTTCTTAAAATAGTTCTTAAATTCTTAAAATGTATGCATAAGCATTCGGTTTATGCCAACCGATGTGACCATTTGATAACTATAATTAGCAACGGAGTGACCGAAGAAGGACGATCTTTGAATAGCACATTTTAAACAAATTGAAGAATAAATCTGCAACTGCTGCTAAGCATGGCCAGCCGCGCGCGTCTTCTAAAACGGTTATGCTACGCGAGAGTTCAATTATTCATCGAGCTTGCGACCCAAGGGACACGGGCTGATTGATTTTCATCAATTTGAAAATAGCGCCGGTGCCAAGAAAAGAAAACGGCGGGGTAGTAATTTTAGATTGTAATATAAATTGACGAGGGAGACTCGGCTGAGAACTACAGAATTAACCCTCGCTAATTGACCCGAATTACCTTACACGAGAACTGTTTTAAGAATTCGCGTGAAACTAAAAAACTGGATGACTAATATGTAGGAACTCGTGGCGAGTAGTTAATTGAATAAGTGTCCATCGTTCTTTCAATTCGTTCCTGAGATTTCGTCGCTCCCGTTTAGGACGTATTTAGGAAATTGTCGAGGCAAGTTTCATAAGAACAATTAACGAAAAAACAATTCTATTGTTGCTATTTCATTCGGCTAGGCGAGGCCTGGATTCGATAAAAAATAAAAAGCTATTATACCATTGTTACTTTATTTAGTTAATTCTGAACTAGATCTGAATTAGGACGACGTTAGGTCTGAATTAAGATGGAAATAGACCTGGATTAGATCTGAATTAAATCTGGATTAAATCTGGATTAGATCTGGATTAAATCTGGATTAAATCTGGATTAAATCTGGATTAGATCTGGATTAAATCTGGATTAGATCTGCATTAAATCTACATTAAATCTGGATTAGATCTGCATTAAATCTGGATTAAATCTGGATTAAATCTGGATTAGATCTGCATTAAATCTGGATTAAATCAGGATTAAATCTGGATTAAATCTGGATTAAATCTGGATTAGATCTGCATTAAATCTGGATTAGATCTGCATTAAATCTGCATTAAATCTGGATTAAATCAGGATTAAATCTGGATTAAATCTGGATTAAATCTGGATTAAATCTGGATTAAATCTGGATTAAATCTGGATTGGATCTGCATTACGTTCGAAATTTTTATTCTCTCGTCCCAATGAAATACTGTAAACGTAAGTTGATCAACGTCTTTGTTCTTCCGTTCTGAGAGCTGTCCGAATATTTTCGCGGCCCGCCATATTCCTCCGCGATTAATATTGTAAACATGGCGGAGCCGTATCCCGTACCAAATTCCAACACTGATTCGCGGTGCAGAGCGCGGCCATAAAACCTTCCCGGTCGAGAATCAATTTGTGGACACTGCACGCAGTCAAATCGAACTTTTACCACTGCTTTCAATTAATTTTCCGCGTCGCGTTGTCGTAGATGAGACGTTCCCACTTCCTCCATCAACCGGGCAAGGACATAGAACCGGGAGCCCACTGGGATAGTCAATCGATATTCACCAATTGTTCGCAATTCATCATCCAACACTTTCAAAGACCCGATCTATCACAATGGAATTACGCATTCCGCGAGACGACCTGCCTAGTACCGGTCGATATATATTTTATTTTATTAGGTATGCTTCGCGGCAATACAGCAGCACGTGTACACAGCGTTAAATAAAGCCATACAAATCTCTGCTGCGAAATGGAATTTGTCCCTCTCCCGTGTACAGTGGTCGTTCCGTTAAATTATTTAATAAAAAGAGTATGAGTATTTACAATGATGTAAATATTTTTACAACGATATACAACTGTTTCGGTTATATATTCTTTTTATATAACATGTAAAATTAATGTAATATATATTATATATATATTCTCTTTTCATATAATATATAAAACTAATATAATATATTATTATATATGTACAATATATATTATTATGTATTATTTATATAATATAATATATATATAACTTCTTCAGGCTGCCTGATTAATGCAATTTAGAAATTAGAAAATACCTAACTGTGCCATTTGTCGAAATATTAGATAATAATATAATATTAGATAATAATATTAGATAATAATAATAATATTAGATAAGTCTAATATATCTATTTAAACTAATTTAGAGATTTCAGGTTCATAGAAACTCTATTTCTACATAAATGAAACAAAAATCTACAAGAATCTACAAAAATGTCCGTTCAATAATTTCCATACGTCGAGAACAATGTAAAACCATTATTAAATAATGTCAACCCCTTCGCAATCGCGTCTCCCGTTTATCCCGCGTTCGTTAGAAATGCCACGGGATCGTGCTAATGACTATTTCGTTCGCTATTACCGGTCCGGAACAGGCAACGTCTATCAAAATCGCCGGGAAAAAATAATTACTATCCGAAACGTCGGGTTTGAAAACCGAGCATCGTTAGAGTAATTTTCGGACGTTTCATTGAACTCGTACAATAGCACTCCGTCCGGCCTTAAAAATCGAACGTGAGGTTTCGTTCTGGCGTCCTGTCAAATTATTTTATGGCTGCCTTGCTTCGGAGAACCGCGCGCCTCGGACACACCGGTGTGCATCAGACCGGATCGTAAGAGGCATTTTTGTGCCGTGCAGCGGAAATTTTAGCGACGATACCCACTTCAGAAACTAAGGACACCCCAGGACCGTACACCACGGCCAGCCAGATCCCGCTCGCATTAAGAAATGCTCATCAAGCGTTATACGGTTCTCGGGGCACGCGGGATAACTGCCGGCACAGACTTATGTACATAGAATATTTATCGCGGACGCGAAATGACCGAACAAGAAAAACTCTAGGAACGATAACGCGGGAACTCGCGTAGAGCTCGGAGCTTCTGGCTACGAAAACAGAAATAAATTCCGCGGAATTCGGCTAAGATATAGTTCGGAGAAGCGCGCAAGTCGCTGCGCGAATTTCTATCGCTGCATACGCGTCGCTGTTCAATTTAATAGAACACAATTTTCGGCGGAGAAAGTTCGAAGTTGAATTAAAACAGGTATCTCGAATTATAGTATAAATATAATATATAAAATTATATAATATAATATTTATTAATGCAATTTATGTAATACAATATTCATTGTTAATATAATTTTATTAATATAATTTAGATAATATAATATTTACTATTGAAATAATTTTCACACTATAATATGCGGAAATGAAATATAATTTCAGCATATACAATGAAATACAATTTCAACATATAAAATTAAATATAATTTCACCATATAAATTTCACCATGATACCTGACTAAAAACTATGTTCCAATTTTTTTCAAGCGAACTTAATTCGCCATTGAACGGCGGCAATTCAAAGCTGAAAAATATCGATTTCCATAGAAAGAAAACGGTGCTCGAAGCTGAACGAACGTTCGCTTTCGTGTAAAAACATGGTTTCGAGAAATGCGCGTTTAAAACACTTCGGAGCGCTGCGGAACGCTTTCGGAAACATAATTTGAACGCTGTTTAACTTCGTAAATTTCGCACGGATTAATTAGAGAGTTTCATTTATACCAGAATGAAATAAATATATATATTCTGTGCAAACACACAATCAAGCAATCGTTCCTTGACTATTTAAACTATAGCTTAATATCTAATTTATAACAATCTCGGTGAACCAGCGAACGTGCCGAAAATTGTACGTCGATTGCCTAATAATTTAACGACGCGCTTGCAATTTGTAAATTCATAAAATATTGTCAAAAACGAAGCATAAACGTACCCGATATTTTTACATTAACGATCGAAACAGCGTGCACCGGATTTGCAACATTTTTACTCTTCGCAGCGGCGCCGGATCATGGGAGCAGCAGAATATTCGAAACATTCGTAAAATTGATCCACTTACGAATTTTTATGTAATGTAAAGTAAAGAGCTTTTCGTACTGTTCCGCTGGAAACTCGGCGTGCATTCGATAATAATAATAATAATAATAATAATAATAATAATAATAATAATAATAATAATAATAATAATAATAATAATAATAATAATAATAATAATAATAATAATAATAATAATAATAATAATAATAATAATAATAATAATAATAATAATAATAATAATAATAATAATAATAATAATAATAATAATGATATTTCTACGTTTCGGCTACTAAATCGATTGAATCGAATGAAGCCGTTGACGGCCGACAACGTCGCTCGGTATATTTTATCAGCTCCCTTTACGGCTAAATATTCTCGACGCCAGACTCGAGCAATGAGGTCCCTTCTTAGATATTGATGAAACGCATTACCTCGCTTCCACAGAAGTTTAGGGAACTACATTTTGTATGCACGTTAGATATTGATAGACGCTAACATCAAGCTTGATAACTCCGACAAACTGTTGCCAATTTTATAGAATTTCAATCACATCGACTTCCATAACCGCAGCTACACACAGACACCGCGGCGACGCTTGGGTCAACCCTAAGGCTCCGACGGAATTATTTAAGTTGCATTAGTTATAGAAACAATGACGCCAACATATTACCGCAAATTACCACTTTGCGTTCGCACGTTTCCAAAATGCTGTAATTTTTCGATATTGATTTTCTAATTGATTAAATAACGATCAAATAATTAATAATACTTATTAATAGTATTCGATAGTAATGCTTACTAATAATTAAATAATAATTATTAATAATATTTGATAGTAATACTTACTAATAATTAAATAATAATTATTAATAATACTTAATAGTAATACTTACCAATAATTAAATAATAATTATTAATAATACTTCATAATACTAAGTAATAATAATTAAATACGTTGCTTGAATAAATTTGTATCTCAACTTTATAATTTCAGCAACTACAAAGCAGAAAATGTGAGAGAAACCGGTCATTTTCAATTCTACAGGGTGACTCGTTTAAATCGACCCAGTCGAAAATATCTTATTAACATCGCGTGTTCCTTAAAACCAAGAAGATAACTAACCAAGAAGAAGATAAAACTTTCGAAGATGTTTCACCGGATCGATTTAAATGGGTCACCCGGTACGCATATCTCTTTCCAAAAAAAAAACGAAAAAACGGTCGAAACGTTATACAAATGGCATAGAAACAGCGGTTACAGCGGCCGGGAGAAATGGCGGAGAGGGCATGAAAAGGGACCTTGGAGGAAACGTGATTGTAAAAGTAAGAAGACTGATGCGCGAGTAGCGGGATGAATGCGAGTAAAAGGAGTCGGGGAGGGGGAAAAAAATAACAAGACCTGATTAGCAGTACAGAAGGAAGAGGGATGGGGTTCGTAAATTGAGGGCGGAGAACAGGAATGCGGATAAGCGAGGGTGAAGAGGGGAAGCGCGAACTAGGAGCCGGAAAATGGAAGAATGGAAAGTTCTACTTGCGCGAAGAAAATAGAAGGGCGATGGCGGAAAAGAAGGTCAGAAGAAAGGTATGAACCAAAACAGTTAGTGGAGAGAAGCACCGTGAATGGACACGCCGGAACCATGGAAATAAAGGAGAAGATTACGCGGGCCTGATAAACGAAAAAGAGATCCCGCGTGAAGAGCGCGAACTTGCAGCGTTTTCGCTGCATAATTGAAAAATCCGACTAACTTCGACAATTCGCATGCAGGTTTGAATGTACGTAATTGCTTGGACTGAATGTAATGTTTTATTTTGGAATAAAACCACTGTTCTACTTCTATTAAACTTCTATTAAATAATAGGATATTACTAAATATTATTATTAGATATTAAATTTTTTTAAATAATATTTATTAGGATCTCCACATCGCGTTTTCTTTGTGAATAGATATTTTACTTATTACTAATTTACTAATACTAATATAATATATAAAATATACTAATATAATACTAATAATATATTAATATAATATACTAATATATTAATATACTAATATAATATACTAATATTAATACTAATAATATACTAATAATATACTAATACAAATAATTAATAATTTACTAACTTACTTTTACAATAAAACCACTGTTCTACAGTGGCACGCGTGTTTGGTAAAACTTCTATTAAATAACAGGATATTATTAAATATTATTATTAGATATTAAATATTTTAAAATAATATTTATTAGGATCTCCACATCGTTTTCTTTGTGAATAGATATTTTACTTATAAATATTACAGGGGATATTACTGTTGAAATTCGTTCGTATACGTATAATATCTCCGAGAACGGATTGAGCGGCAGATCATCCTATATGGGCGAGAACACATTTTAGCCTAGAACTATAAACTTCATCCTTTCGGTAAGATATTAACCCTCGAATGGCCGACCGTCTAGCAACGGCGCGGAAGGTCTTTTTGAGTCATTTATGATATATCCTAAAGTTCCTGTAATATGTACTTTGGAGCTAGTTTTTCTTTTTTATTAAAGGATATCTTAATGCGATTTTCAATGAAAATATTTAGAATACTCGGGGAATATGTGTTTAGAATGTTTAGAATACGTATTCAGAATATTTGAGAATATTTGAGAATATCTGAGAATATTTAAGAGCATTTGAAAGTATTTGAGAATATTTGAGAACATTTAAAAATATTTGAAAGCATTTGAGAATATTTGAAAACATTTGAGAATATTTGAGAGCATTTGAGAGTATTTGAGAGCATTGAGAGTATTTGAGAGCATTTGAGAATATTTGAGAGCATTTGAGAGTATTTGAGAGCATTTGGGAATATTTGAGAGCATTTGGGAATATTTAAAATAGTCTCAAAATTTGGTATATTTGAGAATATTTCAGAATATTTAGAATATTCGAGAATACTCGAGTATATTTGAGAATACTTAGAATACCCGAGGCTATTCCGAACATTTGAGAAACGAAATACGAACCCACAAGTTACGATATCATTTTTCTTTATTCAGCATGCGTCCAAGTTACGTCTAAAATACTGCATTCTCGCGTGAAGTCAACTCATATCTGATTGTACATAAACAAACTTAATGGAGGAGATAAAAATAAAGTTTAACGGTTCGTACGGTGTTCGTTCCAAAGCGTGAATTTGATTCTATTCAACAATGTCAAATCCTTTAATAGTACCCTGGGGTCCCCCGTGACCCCAGCAAAATTTTCTACACGCTAATTCTCACATTAATGCGTTACAAAACAGTCGCTATTACAATTTTTCGCGCTTACAATTACAATTTAAAAATGACCATGCTAAATACATTGTAATATTGTTACAAACATTCCAACGCGTCGAATAAACTAAATACGAATTCTTCGAATACAATCATTAGTACAGCGATTCGTCTGTCTAATTAATCGGCGATTAATCAACGCGAAGAACGGTCTGTAACAAATTGTTTGCCCCGCATTAGCATGAGACGAGGGAAAAATGAGAAAAATTCTGTGGACCTTTTCGAAGTAATGTACGTGGCAGCACGTGCGGCATCAGTTTCGGAATTAAAGTTTTCTTATTTGGGTAACGGTCAACCACTTAAAACACAGGCAGGACGTAACAACTTAGATCATGAAATACTTTCAACTAATGCATTATGTATTCCGCTCCCGATTCGATATTGAAAAAAATATTCCGCGAAGGAGCTCCTTCGTCTCTTTAAGGTTGTTCTCAACCAGTCCGTTCTATCTACTGGAAGCGATATCACGCATAATAAAAGCGGCATCGCTATTCTATATTCAAATTTTGTCCGTACCAGAGAATATTATGTTTTTTTTCTGGACGACGTTAGTGCAGCAGCAAACCAAAATATCCAAACTAATCGTGATACGTAGCGCTATGATTAGATTATGGAACTTTATGCAAACTGTACGCCAGTTTACAGGAATTATTTATTATAGTTATTATTACATTACATTATATTATATTATATTATATTATATTATATTATATTATATTACATTACATTACATTATATTACATTATATTACATTATATTACATTATACTACATTATATTACAATCGCATTATAATTGTATTACAATTACATTACAATTGCATTACAATTGTATAACAATTGCATTACAATTGCATTACAATTGCCTTGCAAATCGCTAATTTCAGATCGCCACGTCGAAGAACTTCGAGCAAAAGCAAAGTTAAGTCAAAATAAAAGTGTTACACGATACGCCGTGCAACTCTTCGTCATTTTTATTTTTGTTTCATAATCTTTTCTAACCGTTATTATTACGAAGTTTCATCGTCTTTTATATTCCTTCATCTGGACACTCCTCCAACTTCATTTTTTACTTTACAATTATTTGATTTGACATAATCGTGGCATTTACAGCTATTTACCCATTTATTTAATTTACTTAATTACAGCAAATACAAACGATTATTCGAATGAAAATAATCGAGTACGCTTTTATTATTTCGACTCGGTTATTAAAATGCCTGTTAACAGCATTCCAGTAAATAAATTATCAAGAGAGTTTATATTTTTTTCGTTCGAACTCGAAATTTAAAAAGAACGCAAAAATCTCCACGTTACACGTCTCACACGATAAGATCGATTCGCAACGATGTAACAACGAAGGGTTAATAACTTCTAATTGGTCTTTCACGATTTTCTCAATTAATTTCCTATTTGTTTCGACACGGCTGCTGATTCCGCAAGCACGCCACTCCCTGTTTATCGCGAAATCCATCTGGCACGGGAACATCTTTCAGGAAAGAGAGGCGGCCGATGGATTCGGAACTATCGGCGTCCGATCTCATCCAGAAATAGGTTAGATTCCCTAGTACTCCCTATAAACTTGCACACGTGGACGGAGTTGTATACCATAAAGTCACTGGAGCACGTACCGGCACGGCAAAGTGACGATTAGTTGATAGTAATCGCAGCACACCGTTGTAAACCCGAAAATTCAGTACACCCGGCGACCATAACTGGCTTAACGTCGAACGCCGACGTGTAAATGAAATGGAAAATTGCCTCGGTCACTGTTCGCGACTCATTGTCGTCTTTAAAAAGCGCTGCTTCATTTCAACGAATCTCTCGTTCAATAGTGGCTTCGATATCTCGAAAGTTCGACACGAAATAAGGCAACGGAGACTTGCTAATAGCTTCAGTTCGAATTAATAGCGAATCGAGTATATAGGTTCCAAAATTATGGTACCGCCGGGAAATGAGGGATTCCTGAGATCATTCGAAGCAACTTTGTCCTTTGCGAAAATGTTCTGCGAGGCTTCGTTTACGAGTTATTAACGAAAAACGCTGGCCAATTGGAGAGCGAGTGCGGCCGGTGCTCCGCCCTTGTGAAGTCGCACCGCGGCGGCAGTGATCGCGAGGGCGGGGCGCCAGCCGTCCGCGATCTCTCATTGGTCAGTATTTTTCGTTAATAACTCGTGAACGAAGCCGCGGAGAACATTTCCGCAAAGGAAAAAGTTACTCGAAATAACCTCAGGAACCCCTCACTTTTCGGAAATACCATAATTTATGAATCGTAAATATGACTTTCGTATTTGATCTTGTCGTATCATAGTTTTTAAGGTCTGTAGACCTTCGAATGGATTAGTTTGTATTTTTACAATTCTCTACAAAATTGTAACTAAAGATATCCAATATCTTCTGTATTATTCGGTAATAGATTTAATTGCTTTCAGTCATTAGTGAATTTTGGAAAGTAATTCAATCTACTATCGCAAAAAGGTAAATCGCTTAAATTTATAGCGCAAATGCATAAAAAATCGATAATTGGTGCAGTTTTCTACTACGAATACAGCTCGAATATTATTAGAACTCTACGTTACGAATTTACTTATTTAAATAACATTAATATTACTGTAACTTGAAACACCGCGACAAAAATGTTCGTAATTCGGGGCACAATTTCGTTGCAGATCCGGCGACCACGAGTTCGCGTTTCAGGTAAGTTCAGCGGTAACATCGGTCGCCGCAACGTTCGCGTCGCAAGTTCACAATCTGTCAGCCGTCAGTTAATTTAAAACTGTAATTAATAACGGAGCACAACGGTTGAACACGTAAATTCTTGTATGCATCGAGCGTGACACGTCCGGAGCAAGTAAAAATAAACTGGTCTTGTTTCGAACACCAAACCAAAGTAATTAATTACGCGAGGATCAGGTAAGACCGTCTCGAAAATGGAAGCCGAGTCCTGTAATTTTATCCATCTTTCGGAACTTGTGTCCCAGAGCCTCATTAGAGTCTCCGTACTTTACTTGCGCGCATCTCCGTAATCCGTCTAGATTTTCACATTTAGTCTTCCGAAAATTTCGAGCTGCACGCGCACACAACATATTATTGTACACGCGGTCTTCGGAGTCAATGGCGTTAATTTCCTGACATAACCGTGACAAAACCGTGAAATAACGCCGACACAATCGTGAAATAACCCGCGGATACAGTTAAATGAATTACGAAATTTTCAAGATCAGCAAACGTCGACACATATTCTCTATTTTTCCCTTATTTTGCGACACGTCAGCTTCAACTTAAATCATTGTACATTCTATTTGCAGCATTGCTTTATCGCCTTGCGAATAAGTATGTTCGAGCTTTTTGTAGGCGATCCGAGAAAATTCCACGTTGATTCGTGCGATATACAATATATTATTGCAAATCGACGGAGTTGTTGCGTCGAATGGTAGCTGCGAGAAATCTCTGCCTCTGATATAATCGATAAAAGACTTTTTATAGAGTCTAGGAGCGTGTAGCAGCGATAATTGAAACGAAACCGCGGTAGAATCACTTTCTTCCGCTTCTCTCTCAGCCGATTCTCTCAGGTGCGCCCCGAGAATAACACAACAATCTAATTATCGTCAGGTTCACTGTTCCGACGTTCCCACAAAAATGAATAGGCAGAGATAAAGAGCGAGAGAGAGAGCGAGAGAGAGCGAGAGAGAGAGAGAGAGAGAGAGAGAGAGAGAGAGAGAGAGAAAGAGAGATGCCGCGCGCACGTTTCTGTTTCATCGTCGAAAAACGGGGAATGTAATACAACAACCCGTTTAATGTTTAAGCTCATCCCCCTCGGATACATGCAACTAAAATACATGCAACATACATACATACATACATACTAGGGTCCTGCGCGTTGCCAACCGCCGCCTCGCGAATATAGTTTTTGCAAATGGAAAGGCGTGTTCTTTCTCGTCGCGCGGCGTGCGATAGATTTTTTTTAAACACCGTTTCGCATTTTGCGAGATGTTCCTTTAATCCTCGCGCGCTCCTCGGTTAAATTGTCGAATCGCAATTTTTCTGAATTAAAGTGCACCGTGATTGACAGCTGGACGATTCGGACGCGGCAGAAGACGTACATATGTACGTACATATGTACTTTGACCCACATTTGAGACGCTGTTATTTATAAGCGCATCGTGGAACGAATTTTATGTGTATATATATATTAGTATATTGTTATAATATTGTATATATAAATTATAGTTATAATATTATTATTATATTGTTATAATATTATAATTATTGATTATATTATACATTATTATAGTCATTATATATATATATATATATATATATATATATATATATATATATATATTTATTAATATATGCCAAAAACTCGCAAATTAAATCAGCGCATCGAGAAAAAAAATTTATATATAAGTCATTAATATTATTATATTATTATAATAATATTATTATATTATATTATACATTATTATAGTCATTATATATATATTTATTTATTAACATATCCCAAAAACTCGCAAATTAAATCAGCGCATCGAGAAAGAAATTTTCTATATATATATTAGTCATTGTATTATAGTCATTACATATATTATTATATTATTATAGTAAAATATATAATTATTATGATTATATTATACATTATCATAGTCATTGTATTACAGTCGTTAACATATCCCAAAAACTCGCAAATTGAACGTTTCACCTCGACAATCTCGCTATTTATCAAAACAAACAAAAAATATCCAAAATGGTCGGTTTATTTCGTGCATCCGATATGTGTTTGCATCGATACAACGTATGCATCGAATATTACCCGAATATCCTAATTACCTTGCGCGGGCATCATCTGCGCCGTTTAAATATTTGCGTTACATTTATTATTAGCCGGGAACAGTTTTAATAACAAAACTCTAGCGGGCCGAGTCTAGCCATCGAGTTTCCATGATTCTCGCATAACTGGCTAAGTTGCAACAGCAGCCAACAAATTGAAACAGTACCCGGGATGCTTGTTTATGGTCGCTATCATGGTTCTCCGAGAGACCGGGATGCATGAAAACAATAAGCCCGGTCGATGTGTTAAGAACATTTGAAGCCCGAAAATGGTTTCGAAACTCTCGCATCGTAATGAAATAGCAAGTACATTATGCTATGAATAATTCTAATTAGCTTTGCGAGTTTAATTCGCGCCCGGGGGTTCTACGAAAACGTGCCGCAAACATGACTCCGCGAAATTCTGCGTTACAAGAACAAAAACCTGTGAGCGAGTTACAAACGCGCTGGTTTTCAAGACGCGCTAATCACCGGTCGTTGTAACCGCTCGTTTCATTCGAGGCTCTATGCGCGATCGCTATAACGGAAACGTTCGATTCTTCTGTTAACAGTTTGCCGGTCTTGTGCAGAATGAGTTTGTTTAATATAATATATAATAAATATAACGTGAAATATAATAATATAGCATAATAAATGATAAAAGAATAAAATAGTAAAATAAATATAAATAGAAGAATAAAATATAATATAATACTATACATAATAAAATAATAGAATAAATATAAATAAAAGAATAAAATAGTAGAATATAAATAATAAAATAATAATAAAATATAATACAATATAATACAATACTATACATAATAAAATAATAAAATAAATATAAATAAGAGAATAAAATAGTAGAATATAAATGATAAAATAATGATAAAATATAATATAATACTATACATAATAAAATAATGAAATAAATATAAATAAGAGAATAAAATAGTAGAATATAAATAATAAAATAATAATAAAATATAATACAATATAATACAATATTATACATGATAAAATAATGAAATAAATATAAATAAGAGAATAAAATAGTAGAATATAAATAATAAAATAATAATAAAATATAATATAATACTATACATAATAAAATAATAAAATAAATATAAATAAGAGAATAAAATAGTAGAATATAGATAATAAAATAATAATAGAATATAATATAATATCATATATAATAAATAACTGGCTCGCATTAATGTCTCGTGTGTGTGAACCGCACGTTGCATAAAAATTAACATATAAATTTCAACAGATAATTTCGTCGTTCGGTTGTTGGTTCGCTTTGCGTTTAACATAAACTTTGTATTAAAGGTTCTAGTACAGAAAATGCAAAGAATGTAATTTTATACACATATATCGGCTTTGCTGCATGCGCAGGAACAGATGGCGGGCAATTATTTACACACGTCACAGTCATGAACAACGCCTTCGTCTACGCCATCATGTACACCTGAGACAGGCTCGGCATCGCAAGCATCCGGCTCATTCTTTTATTGCTTCGTGGATCAAATGGTCAGAGAAAATGCACACAGTCCTCTCAGAGTCCCGCTTTGAAGAATCTGTGTCTCTTTTACGATGGAGATCGCATTCCACTCTTTCCTGCTTCGATATCAGATTTTTCATTTTTATTTATTACTATTTATTTGTTATATTTATTATATTTATTCATTATATTTATTGACTATATTTATTATATATTTATCGTTTTTAGAAGCAATTTCGTCTTGTAACGGTGTTAAGAAAATCCTCGATTCCGTATTTTGTCAAGAAAAAAGCCGAGGGTTTTACGCGAGCACGAGATCTCAAAGCTGCCAGAAAACTGCCAAGAAGTTGTTTCGTTCGTTATTTAAACCATTTAAAAAGATCGTCCTTTATTCTCAACCCAATATTTCCACGATTAATATGGAAACGAAAAGAAACAGTGCGAACCGTCGTCGGTCGATTTAGAATCGAGGACGCGATTAACGCGTTTCCCCAAAATGGCCGGCCAAGACAATGAAAGGACACGGGAGAAAGAAGCGAACAATTGTAACGAAAATACCAGAAACTTCACGCGACCGTGAGTTCTTCCACATTAGCCGCTGAATTTCGAGGGGGGAGCGAAGAAAAAAAATTGTAAGCTCCCGGTAGAATTCGACGCGTTCTTAATGAAAATGGTTACAATGGCCGAAGTTCGCTGTTGCGAACGGGGATCACGAAGAAGCAAAGAGTAGAAGCCGTCTAATGTTCGCAAAAAAATTTCATTCCTACGGGGAATCATGGCGGAAGCGACATAATTTTCGTTCGCGAGCGCGAATTTAATATTTCTGGGCGCCGATGGAGCAACCATGGCGCGGCGTGCACCAATTGCTGCGCTAGGCAGCTGGATGCAAATGTTTATTCAATATTACTACCATGTAACTCTCGTTTCTATATATATATATATATATATATATGTTTATAGGAATCGATGGAAATTCGTCCAACGAATTTAATTAGCCTTCCGAACCATCGTAGCAATCAGCATATAATTTCACCCCTTTTTCAAGCTGCAACTAGTATTGCAATACTTTATACAGCTTACAAATTCTTTTTTCTAAAATGTACAACGAAACGTGATAAACCATTTCGGTATCCAAAGGCATCGATCATTCTCTGTTTGTATCGATTATTCGTTACCAACGCGACAATACAAAGAAAAATGGTAGCTGGCACAATTTATTAGAGATCGTTCTTCATGCTCGCCATTGCCCGCGATTCTAATTTTAAGTGCAACGAAATAATAACTTTCGAAGTGTCGCCGTTAAAATATCGGATCGGAAATATTGCAGCGCTCCTCCGCGACGAGTATACTCGTCGAACGCAGTTAAATTATGAAGAAAGACGCTCCATGGAAGCGAGAAGAAATCGGTGGGAAAAGGCTGAAACGTTCGCGGACATCAAACTAAGCGAAAATAACGCGCGAAAGAAGCGTTCCGCGTTCGGCCGACTAATCCCACATCAAACTCAAATGGCGATTCTAATTTTAAGTGCAACGAAATAATGACTTTCGGCCGGTTCGAAGTGTCGCTGTTAAAATATCGGATCAGAAATATTGCATCGCTCCTCCGCGACGAGTATACACGTCGATCGCAGCTAAATTATCGAGAAAGACGCTCCATGGAAGCGAAAAGAAATCGGTGGGAAAAGGCTGAAACGTTCGCGGACATCAAACTAAGCGAAAATAACGCGCGAAAGAAGCGTTCCGCGTTCGGCCGACTAATCCCACATCAAACTCAAATGGCGATTCTAATTTTAAGTGCAACGAAATAATGACTTTCAGCCGGTTCGAAGTGTCGCCGTTAAAATATCGGATCAGAAATATTGCAGCGCTCCTCCGCGACGAGTATACTCGTCGAACGCAGTTAAATTATGAAGAAAGACGCTCCATGGAAGCGAGAAGAAATCGGTGGGAAAAGGCTGAAACGTTCGCGGACATCAAACTAAGCGAAAATAACGCGCGAAAGAAGCGTTCCGCGTTCTCTCTCTCTCTCTCGGCTGACTAATCCCACATCAAACTCAAACATAATTAGAGAAAGATCAAAGATCAAGAAACAAGGAGCCCGGCGAATTGTCTCGGCCGCAACGAGACTTTAATATTCCTCTAGAAAAGTAAACGTCTCTAGAAACGCGAGCACCGACTCGTGTCTCACCTCGCAACACCGTTTCGCACCCCCTCGCCGCGCCGTCTGGATCGCACTTTGCCGGTGCACCGATGCAAGAACAATCCCGTCGCCGGAATAACAGCCACGCGACACCGTAGAAAAATTCGTATCCCGACGTGGTTCGGTATCGCAGCTACATCCATGGGACATCAGAATCAACCGCTATAGAAAACCGGTGGTCGGGAGACGCCTCGAAGCGTGTCTTGTAAGACTTCTCAAACAACCGTCGTCCACGGAGAATCGCGCGTCTTCAATGCGGCTGTGTGCCGTTTCGCCTATTCCGACGCGGCTTCTTCGATGGCCATATACACGCTCGAGAGTGACCTGACAGGTCCTGAAAGGTCAATAGGTCCGAACAGGTCCTGAAAGGTCAAAATGAAGACGACTGTTAAATAGATAGCTGCGGAGGGTTGTTTTTGTCCGCGTATCGAGATTATGACGCATCGGGGCAGACGTTGACGCGTTCAACGCGTTAAGGTTATGTCAATTTTCCTGAGGATCGTAAACGAAGATCGATTTATTCGAGTAGATTGTAGAAATTAGCAGCGAGGCTCGAAGAATTTGTGTCCCGTTTTTATAAATCGTTGATTTTTGTTTACGAGCTGCTGGAAAATTAGGGAGAATTTCCGATCGGATCAGCGATAACTGACGCGCGGTATAAAATATAGAAAGATTATATTGCTCCGTCAAAGGAACTTTAAACAATTTGGCGATCACGAAAGTGGCCACGTAAATGTTACTTGTTAGCAAAAGAATTTGTTTGAAAAATTCTATGCTGCACATGCTATAAAAAATAATATGTAATATATAATATAATAATAATAAAGATATAATATGTATTAAAATAATAAATATATATACTATATAATATAATAATACATATAGAATATATAATACACGAATAAATATACAATATATAATATATTGTATAATATATTATAATATAAAGAATAACGAACAATTTTCAACGGACCCAAAGCAAATCGTCCACAAAACCTAACAAAATCCAGACTCGGGTCTCCACAGACCCAGAACCCGCCATGCTTGATTCAACCTTAACCGACAGCAGCAGCCCTAATCGATCGAGCTGGTCGAAATGAATCAAGAAAACGCAACGAAACGATCTCCGAAGCGCGAGCAGAAACGCGAAATGCGAGAAAAATCGTCTGCGTGTTATCGATCTCGCGAGATCAGCTTTCGGAAAGAAAAAAAAGCCGAAGTATGTAGGCCATCATCGCGGCTGGTCCGCCAGCCGGGAACATCGTCGTCGTAGAATCGCGCGTGTCCCGCGCGTATCGCGCGGGGGTGTTCGAATGGACATGGGTCAAGAGTGCAGTTCCTAAGAGGCCAGCGACACGGCCGTCGAGGGGAAAGGCTGGGGCGGGTTGTTTTTGCCGCGGCGCAACGTAGTGACGGATCGAGGGAGATGTGGAAGACAGAGGAGTAGGAGTAGGAGTAGGAGGATGAGGAGGGTGGTGGTCGCGGCCAGGGGGTGGGAGAGAGCCTAGAGAGAGCCCGAACGGGGGTGGACTCGGTGAGGGTGGCGCTGCGGCGGCGAAGCCGGGAAACATGGACGGGGTGGCCCCGCGAGCTCTCTCAGTCGCGGAGAAGCCGCCACGCGAGGATACCATCGGACGTGTTATCGCGGCAGAAGAAATATCCGCTCGTGAACTTGATCACGGCACGGCCACCCACCCGCTGGGGTTCGCTAACCCGCGACCACTTCGGCGACGGATACCGGCCTCGAGGTGAATTTCGCCGAGCGAAAGCAGCAGCACCCCGTCGTCCTCGCGCTCGCCTTCGCGTTCGCCAGCAGCAGCACCACCACGTGGCGGATTAGAGCGGTTTTTAGCGCGCGGACAAAGCGAGATCGCCGAGCGGATTCCGCCGTTTCTCGCGCACATCGGCCTGCCGAAGCGGCTCACACACGTGACGAGGAGCGGTGCGTATCTCCTGCGAGTTTGACACAACACCGCCTCTCGCGTTGCGCCGCGATCGCAAGCTCCCGCGAGAGTCCGCGCGAAGCCGAAGCGGATTCGAGCGCCGTCCGTGCCCCGGTCCCCGGACCCGTTTACTGTGTGCAGTGAGACCTCTCGACGGGAATCGGCCGCAGCTTCCGGCCGTGTTCGCCGTGTCGATCCGCTGGAATACTCCCGGCCGAGAAGTGAATATACAAGTGCTCGCGGTTTTCACGCCGACGGTCAGCGGAGAAGCTTTTCATTTTGTGACGAAACCTTTTTGTGAAACTCTGTGCTCGATCCCTGGATCGTTTCCCTGGATCTGGGAAAGTCTACTGTCGGCCGAAGTGCGGGAGCCCGACGCATCGACGGTGCACACACACGGATCCGCTCCGTGGAAATCCGCCGCCGTTCGGCTCGCTACGTTCGGTTCGGAGTTTTACAGTTTACAGTTAGTTTTCATTGCACGCTGTTTGCCGCACGGCTGCCTGGTTCGCGCGGAAATCGACGGTACTTTTTAATGATAGATCGTTCTCTCGCGTTTGGATCGAGACGGGCCCGTCTCGCTCGAAATTTCGACGAACGCCGCGCGAAAAGCGTTCGCCGAAACTTCGCCGACGCGATCGCGAGTACTTTCGGGAACTCGTCGGGAGATCTTGGGCTCGACGTTTCGCGAGCCGATATTTCACGCTCGGAAATCATTGCTCGACGACGAGAGAAGCTTCTGACGACCCGTTCTGACGTTCCGTTCTGACGTTCCGTTGATTTATCGCGGCGACGCGCGACGCGTCGCCGTCGAGACGCTCGCGATTGACCGTCGGTTGTTTTTTAATCGTTCGGTAAATCGCGAATCTCCGAAACGGAGTCGATTGCGAAGATCACCGTTCTTTAATCATGAAATAATCTGTGACGAACGGGACACGATCGCGCGACCATAATTCGAGGAATTCGGTGGAACAGCCGCGTCCATGTCGTTCTTATTCCGTCCGCGATCCGTTTAAAGCGTCCTTTCGGACGTTTCGGCGAGCTTCCAGGACGGCGAGCTTTAAATCCAGCGGCCGTAGCCTAAACCGACGCGTAATGATCTCGAACGTAATCGTGTCCGCCGCATTTGTCCGCGCGGCGAGTGCCCGGAGCGCAAAATCGTTTCGGTGACCCGTTGATTACGCGATGCCACAGTTTCGTCGCTGCTCGCGGGCGCCCGAGATCTTTGAGATTTAATCGATTCGGCGGATCGAATCGAATCGAATTAAATTCGTCTCTCTCGAATAGACCGAGAGGAATAGAGTAACGCGTCCGCATAATTTTCTCCGATTACTCGCGCGCTCGTGTCCTCGCTCGCGAACGCTTTTCCGCGGCGTCGCTCTCCTTTCGCTCGCGTTGTTTCGCCGACGATTGTCCGACGAAATATCGAGAACCCGGTTCTTCCGCGCAACACGACCGCGGTTCGTTAGCATATTCAATAACGCGGCGTCGTACGCGCTCGACAACGCGCGCTCGCCGTAATAAGTCGCCGAGGCGACGACTCGCTCGAACGCGGTCCGCGCCGCGCGCGTATCGTTGCTTCCGCGAGGAAATTAATCGCGTGGCAATCGACTCGGCGATCAAACGAGTCGGTTACGCAACGGAGTCGTCGAGAGGGTGGCGAACGCGTCTCGGAAATTCCGTTTTATTCCTCGAAATGGCATGAAATGTTTTCCGCCCTTTTGCGCGTCGACGCGCGGACTTTCCGCTTGCTCGTTCGTCGCGACCAGGTATCGAATGAAAATAATCATCGCTGAGAAAGAGAGAGGGAACAAGGTGGTAGCTGTTTGGGCGCGTTCGGAGAGCGTATCTGCGGCGAACGGAAGCGGAAACGCGGCGAGACCAGCGAACGAAGACGTCGCGTTGCGATAAAAGTGAAACGATAGCCGCGAGATATCGACGCTCACGGTTCGTCACAGCTTCGTCGATTCGCTTGTAAAAAGCGTAGACGTCGGTGTGAAGGGTACACAGTAACCGGTCCGCCTGACGATGCTAAACGGGCGATCGCGAGGAGAAAAGCGGCGGCCGAGCGACATTTTTCCGGAGTGCGTGAATTTTTAACGGCGTTAAAAAGAACGAAGGAATTTCCCGGGGAAACGTTCGAGGAGCCCGACGGAAAATGAAGCGGTTACAGGCCGCGACAGACCAATCTCCTGTAACGTCGTTCCCTTTTTGAGCTTGTCAGATTAGATGAGATCGTGTAATGCACGGCGCACCGGCGGCGGCCCTGCCTCTTTTACGGCGGACGATCCGCGCGCCCGTTCCCCTTGTCCGTCTTGTATCTGTTACGAGAGGCGGCCCCCCTCTGTCCCCCCACCGCGGCACGTGGTTCTAATAATTTCGCGGGACACGTATCGTTTGTTCGATTAAGTGTGAAGCGAGAGGGCCCGGAGACGCGGCCTCGGCATCCGGATTTAATTAAGCGTGACGGTAAAGCGATAGGAGTTACGGTGTCACTATGAATCCCGCGGATTCTTTCTGCCTCGTGCGGGAAGCCTTTAGATCACGAGAGCCCGGCCGACGAAGTAATATTGAAAATCCGGCCTCCTCGAGTACAGAGCCTCTCGTGATAGAACCTCGATTATGCGAACCGCTCCGGTGACATAATCCCCGGTAAACCCCGGCGCACCCCGCGTCGATTTGAGACGCGTTCTTCGCCGATTCGGAGATGATAGGCGATCTGCTTTCACCGAGCGTTTCAGACAATTTATTGTCTCCGAAACTCCTTTTCTTTGGGTTTTATCTTCTTTTGATTTTTCATTCTCGCCGATGAGAGAGATCGCGAATTTAGGTTACTTTAGGTTCTTCTGCAGAATCAAGCTTGTACTTCGCAGGACATTTTTTCGCATTTTTTCGCATTTTTGTGGGTTTAGTGTAGAATCAGGGGAAGTATAGTTACTTTTTAGCAGGGCGATCTTTTACAAGATCCAAGAACCACGTGATATTGTTGGTAAGACGAAGCTTCTGTCGGCTTCGATGACGAAGCAATTGAAGTTTTCTCAAAAATTGAAGTCCATAAAATGGACTTCTTTACGTTTCCCCAACAATTTTTAGAAAAGGGTCAATTTTACTTTTAAATGTCGGAGCCCGTTCGATTTTTCGTGCTTTTTTCGTGGAAGTTGGCGCAGCAACCACCGCGAACTATCTAACTTGAAGAAAATTTCTCATTTTTCGCATTAGCATGACTCTGACAGGTGCTATATGTCACGCACGTAAGGGCTTACGCGCTGTACAGGTTGACATGATTGCGCGCTCTCCGATAAATAGAATAACAAATGCATAGAACGATGAGAGAGAAAAATAAAGAAGGCTTCTCCAAGGCAGTTTACGAACGTGTCTCTGTACGTACCGTGAAATTTTTTTAGCCGCGTTACGCATTGTTTCTCGGAATAATGCAAATCCTCGGGGCTGTTACAGGAACGTCTCCCTTTAACAATGATATAATAGTGCGACGTTTCGGAATTTATAAAAACACTGCGAATTTTATGCATTTGTGATAAGAATTATACGTATGGAAAATACAGTTGCAAGCCGGAACGGTGGACAGACTAGAAAGAATTTATAAACATTGATATATTCATACTGTTTTAGCATCATTGAGTTTTATTACGTGTTACCATTTATCATCACGTATTATTATTTATTATTACTAAATAATTCTCTTCTAAATTGTTACGAATTATTATCAATTATTATGTACATTATTCTGAATTACATATTATTTATTATTTTGATTTATTATTATTATGCATCATCTATTATTATTATGTCATTATTTGTTATTATATGTTGCTGTCTGTTATTCCACATTTTTTAATTCAATTTTAGTGCAGCAAAAATATTAAATGACGCAATCTAGTTACAAAGCATAGTTTCTCGAACAATCGAAAACAACAGTGAAATCTCCGAATGTTTAATAAACCTCTCCGTTTCGTTCTAAACAAAAATTCGCGAGGGTTAAAAAAAGCCTTAACTACGATATATTAAAATAACTCAATATTTGTTGATAGACGTGTTCGCGTGGGTACCTTCGTAGAAAGGAATTTTTTTTCTAACTAGTCACTGCTCTAGCCAACGACGTTATCGGTTATTCATCGAAATTAATTTTCTGATTAGTCACCACTTTGCCATCGAAGGTTCAAGCGGGTCGAGGGAGAAATGTGCTACGTCAATACTTTTTTCCTTTTTTCTTTTTTCATAACGGCGACAAACTTTGTAACGATAAATATGACTCGACGTAACCTTCACGAGCTTATGCTCGCTTCGAAAAAATCGTAAATCGAAGACGAAGATCTCCCTCTTGAATCGTTTCGACAAGTATGAAATTAATGTCTCAACTCGTGTCTCAATTTCGTTGAATCTTCTCTCGATTGCAAGATTTCGCCATTTCATTGTTAAATGCACAAAATTCGCAATCGTGAAGCATGTTTTATCGATGACATAATTGCAGTCGCTCGAAAATTAAAATCAGCCGACGATAATTCGTGTAGGACGATGATCTAAAAAATGATGTCCTAAAAATCTAAAGTACGCTAAATCTAACTCGAACCTAACTCAGAACTAAATCAACCCTAATCGACGTTACTCGAATGCTGCAACGTGTATTTGGCGCTCGTGCGAATACAATTCGAAGTAAAAATGATGTTCCAAAAATCTAAAGTACGCTAAATCTAACTCGAACCTAACTCAGAACTAAATCAACCCTAATCGACGTTACTCGAATGCTGCAACGTGTATTTGGCGCTCGTGTGAATACAATTCGAAGTAAAAATGATGTTCCAAAAATCTAAAGTACGCTAAATATAACTCGGACCTAAACCAACCCTAATCGACGTTACTCGAGTGCTGCAACGGGAATCTGGCGTTCGTGTGAATACAATTCGAAGTAAAAATGATGTGCCAAAAATCTAAAGTACGCTAAATTTAACTCGGACCTAACTCGGACCTAAATCAACCCTAATCGATGTTACTCGAGTGCTGCAACGGGAATCTGACGCTCGTGTGGATAGAATTCGAAGTGAATCGAAGAAAGTCCTAAAAATAATTCCAGGGTAGCCGTTACTCGCGGCCCAGACGTAATCGATGCACGATATTGGAAAATATTCACGTATGCACCAATTACGTCCTGTAATATCGAGAGGACGTTTCCAGCTTTCGCATCGATCTTCGGCGAGAAAAGACAACGTCGGCTTTAGAACGAATTATAGTTACACATCATAATGCAAATTACGATAAATAATATTCATTATTTTACACGTATTTTGCATACCTTCTCGCGTACCTTTTTGCATATCATTTTACATGTATCATTTTACATATGTCGTTCATAAATCCATGCATTTTGCATATTAATTCCGCGTAAAGATTCGCTGTCCAATAGTAACGCTGCGAAAACAACGAAAATATATTTATTCTGGTTTCTAGACATTTTTATCGAAATATGCGTCCATAAATGCATACTGTATGTGTTATTAATTAAATACTAAATGTGTTAGACTTATAGTATATATATTAATAATAATAATAATAATAAGTATAACTGAATAATATATATAAGAAGTAATAAATAATATAGCAATAAGTGTAACTAGCTTCCATATATAATCAGAAATAAATATATATAATAACTATAACTAAATAATTTATAATCAGTAATAAACATATATAATAATAAGTATAACTAAATAATATATATGATCAGTAATAAATACACATAGTAATAACTATAACTAAATAGTATATATGATCAGTAATAAATACACATAGTATTAACTATAACTAAATAATATATAATTAGTAACAAACATATATAATAATAAGTATAACTAAATAATATATATAATCAGTAATAAATATACACAATGATAGGTATAACTAAATAATATATCTATTAAGTATAAATATATATAATAATAAGTATAACTAAATAATATATATAATCAGTAATAAACATACAAAATAATAATCTAATAAGTATAACCATACACAAAAATAAGTATAACTAAATAATACATCTAATAAATATAAATACAATTTTGAAGAAATAACTCAAACAATATCCTGAAAATTTTCGGCCATCTCTACAGTTTCGTATTCGTTCTATGCATCTTCCTCGCGAATCCATCAGATCCGTGGCCCGTGCGAGATGATCGTTCGGAACAGGTCGCAGGTTATCAGAGATTGCAATCGCAGCGCACCGAACACATGTCCTGCGTCTATCTCCGCGACGTGTTATGGCAAACGTCCTCTCTCCGGCGTTTGTTCTTAGAATCGTGGAACGTCGTTCTCTATACGCGCCCGAGGAACTTCGCCCGTCTCGCAGTTACGATTGCTTAGTTGGCAGAGGGAAGCTTGCCACGTAACCGTCAAATTAGTACCTCGATGAAAGACCATTTTCCCGGCGTGATCGAAACGCCAGCAATTTCCCCCTCGAACAAGGCTCCGCTCTCTTCCCATCGCGTTTCGCCTATTCGCGCTCCTCCCGCGAGAAATTCCTCTCGCGGAAACAGCGTCGTCGCTATATGCCTCGTAAAAAAAGTCTCTCTTTTCGCGGCCGGCGTTGCGTTATCGACGATGTTGAGTCGCCGCGGAAATATTGTTCCTCCGCGCTTTTCTCCACCCCTCGCAGCCCCGCCGAACAGATTAGAAGCTTTTATTTAGCTTCTGATAGGTGGGGGGTGGGGGAGGGACGGCTGATCCCTACAGTGATTAAGTGGAAACGAATTTCTTCGAACCCATTCGTTGTTGATAGAACAGTTCTCCGATAATCGAACAGATTTCATTGATAGCTCGAAGATCGATACGCGGCATTAACCTCTTCGAGGATACCGGCATACGTACGCTATCCTCGAAGAGCGGTGATTACGCGCGAGGACATTGATTCCCTTTCTTTTTTAGGCGTTTATTATGGCGTAGTGAAAATGCGACCGTTCCTCTGATATACGAGAATTTCCGCGCGGATTAGAATCGCAGTGTTTTTTCGACGCGTTCGGAATTATCGTCGCCGCGAGTAGTATTAAAAATGGGTAAATTAATGGAAATCAGGGTGGTTGCTATGAATACTATGAATCGTCAGTCATGCGAGGGTTGCAATAATAATCTGGTGGCAAATGCTATCGCAAATGCGACCGTTTCTCGATCTACGAGAATTTCCGCGTGGATTAGAATCGCATTGTTTTTCGGCGCGTTCGGAATTATCGTCGCCGCGAGTAGTATTAAAAATGGGTAAATTAATGGAAATCAGGGTGGTTGCTATGAATCGTCCGTCATGCGAGGGTTGAAATAATAATCTGCTGGCAAATGCGACCGTTTCTCGATCTACGAGAATTTCCGCGCGGATTAGAATCGCATTGTTTGTCGCCACGAGTAGTATTAAAAATAGGTAAATTAATGGAAATCAGGGTGGTTGCTATGAATACTATGAATCGTCAGTCATGCGAGGGTTGCAATAATAATCTGGTGGCAAATGCTATCGCAAATGCGACCGTTTCTCGAACTACGAGAATTTCCGCACGGATTAGAATCGCATTGTTTTTCGGCGCGTTCGGAATTATCGTCGCCGCGAGTAGTATTAAAAATAGGTAAATCGATGAGAATCAGGATGGTTGCTATGAATCGTCCGTCATGCGAGGGTTGAAATAATAATCCGCTGGCAAATGCGACCGTTTCTCTGATCTACGAGAATTTCCGCGCGGATTAGAATCGCATTGTTTTTCGACGCGTCCGCAATTATCGTCGCCGCGAGTAGTATTAAAAATAGGTAAATCGATGAGAATCAGGATGGTTGCTATGAATCGTTCGTCATGCGAGGGTTGAAATAATAATCCGCTGGCAAATGCGACCGTTTCTCGATCTACGAGAATTTCCGCGCGGATTAGAATCGCATTGTTTTTTCGGCGCGTTCGGAATTATCGTCGCCGCGAGTAGTATTAAAAATAAGTAAATCATGCGAGGGTTGAAATAATAATCTGGATGGCAAATGCTAACGATTCGGAAACATATTTTCAGCGCGTTATATCGCGCAGCCTTGAAACACGCCGGAGAAAAGTCGTATTAAAGGAATAACAGCAATAATTTATGGCGGAGAACGTTTCGTCCTTAATTCCCGGTTTTAATTCGAGCTAAAATCATTCCTTCAGCCATCACATTCACGATTTTAATCGCACACATTTTGCTACGCGCGCCGGCGCCGGTCTCCTTTTTTTTTGTACGCCGTGTTAGCACCCGGAATAAGAAGCAAACGAGCGTATTGGCATAGAACATTTTTCAACGGCATACTTCACCGGTAGAAAGTATGCGAACAGAGAGGAGGAAGCCGCCGAGAAAAGAAAGAAAATCCGGGGCAGCATTTTCGAAAATTTCTGCGCGCCGAACGAGCAGACTTAAAAGATATTTTCATTTCTTTGCCATTTATATCTTCTCGCGTGTGTATAATTAGCTACTTACACACTTAATTAGGCAATGCTTCCAACTGTTTTTTTTTACACGAGATTCTTCTTATAGTAACTTTACGTCAACTTGTACAAGACTGTCGACTCGAGGCTCAACCCTTTGCGCTCGAAGCCGTTTTAACTGTAAATCTAAAATGATTTTTCCGACTTACGCTGTCTCTATTTTATTACACATGACAGAGTGCATTTTTTTTATGCGTGTGAAATTGAGCCTTGCGACTTACGCAACAGTTATACTTTTAACAATTTTCCAAATCTAAATTTCCTCGACGTAAGAATTATCTTGGAATGTGATATACAGTAATGTCTCCCATACTGACGCTCAGATTCCGCGCAAGAATGGACAATTTGTGGAGAGGAGATACGATTATTCGAGCCATGCGGTTTATTTTTATAGTTACAAATTGTCCACAATTATAAAAACGAGCCGCAAAGCTCAAATATAATCGTACCTCCTCTTCCCCAAATTATCCATTTTAGTGGACAATCTGAGCGTCAGTAAGGGAGACATAACCGTAAACATGTTTCAGCGGTGCCTCGGAGTCACCACTCGAGCGCAAAGGCTTAACAATCGCAAAGAAGACAATTCAGTATTCGATGTTATATTATATGCTGTGATGTATAATATATGCTGTGAACGATCGCGATTACGACTGGCTTTACGAAACGATGAAACGGAATAATGTATTTTGCGAGTGAAAAATGTCGCGATTTTCAACCGGTTCCGTTCCCTTGGAACGTTGACATTTTAATTCGGACGAGCGAAGTGAACTGTTACACGTTGTATACGGGCTCCGCTGAAAATTTCGCTAATATCAGATGCATATCCTCTTTACAATCGTTTTTAATCGTTCGCCCGATACATACATTCTTTACGTATAGTCCAGTAATTCGCGTTCGAAACTGCCGGCCGTTCGCTTATCGACTTTTATAACATGTAAATACTGTATTTTAACGTATAAATTGGAAACCGTTCAAATTTGTGGAAAGTTGTTGAAAATTCGTCCGGCGCGCGCGCGCGCGCGTGCTCTCGCCCGCCGCCCGGTAATATATTCATGCGACCCGCAATAATGTACGATACGTTCTCTATGACTCACTATTTCCGATCGTACCACATTTGGCGCTATTTATTCTTTATCGATCCTAATATTACATCTACGTGTCGCACGCGCGCGCGCGCGCACACACCGCACAACACTCCGCGAATTTCGAAATAAATGATACATACGCATGGGTACGACGATACAATCGATTCCACACGCTGCGAAATGAACGGAGAAACAGTTCCTCCTTTTTAAAAAATTTCTATTTGAACGTCCTATGTGTGATTAACGTACCGCAATTTTGTCGATTCTTTGATAAAAATTTAATAAGAATTTAGTAAAGCTTTTAACGAAGCTGAAAAAATAGCATCGACTGACGCTACGTCATCGAACAAAAGCACAAGCAGACAGAGCAAGACTTTTAAAAAATTCCCTATACAATAACGATATCCGACTATAATGACGAGTATATGTACATATAAAAATTTTACAATCGCGCATAAATTTCCATAGAAAAATCGTCCGTTAGCTCTATCGAAGAATCTCTGGAATCCCGCGGAATTAAAAGGCAAATATCCATTAATGAATCTTTTTTAATACCGGCGGCATAATTACAATCGTAAAACTTCAAATCAACCGGCACAGCATAATGTATCGCGAATTTCTTTTATAGTCCTTTTATTTAAAGGGGAATTAATAGGTTCGTCCCCGGGGTAACTGCAGACATGAAAGCCTACTAATAGGCTTTCGGCGCAGTAAAGAGTTAATACATTCACTTTTAACATAACATTACTCTTACGGAGCAGAAATGTGCTCATTACCGGCACAGGCGGGTTCCTTTTAATCCTTTGCGCCCTGTACTTTTACGTGCCGCTTTCGTTAAAATGCTCCTCTAAATAAGGCTGACATTTTTAAATATCGTTTAGTTTAATTTCATTTCATTTCATCCGATTTCGTTTAACCCGTTAACACGAGGAGACGAGATAACACGTCGCGCGTTATCGCTGTCACCTTTCACGACCAACTTCGAAGCAATATATCAGATCTCATTTCTTTCGTGATTAACGAAGACTTTTAGCAACATAATTGCTAATAAATCAACGATTCTCTGGCATAAATTAATGTCATAAGTTAATACTCTCTAATCGCGGGCAACGAGTCAATTCGCTTCTGTACAGGGCGTCCCAAAATTAAATGAGAGGTTCCTGAGATAATTTGAAGCAACTTTTTCCTTTGCGAAAATGTTCTACGAAGCTTCGTTAACGACTTATTAAAGAAAAACACTGACCAATCGGCGATCGAGCGCGACCGGCGCTCCGCCCTTGCGGCCATTACCCCGTCGCGCCGGCCATTTGACGCATCGACGGTGGTCGCGAGGGCGGTGCGTCAGCCGTACGCGATCTCTCATTGGCCAGTGCTTTTTCGTTGATAACTCGCGAACGAAGCCTCGGAGAAAATTTCTGTAAAGGAAAAAGTTGCTTCAAACGACCCCAGGAACCTAATTACAGAATACTACAATTTTCGGATATCCTGTACACAGTAATTTCTCCCTAATTCTTGCTCCGATTGCGCCTCAAGCAGGGAATCGTAGCGACTTTTACACTTCCTCGCAGCGTCGTTGTTCCTCGAGCAGCGGCGTCCACGTTAACGGGCTAAATCGTCCGGATTACCGTTTCTTCTCCGCGTTGTTCGCCGAATGTTGCTAGGATCGACGGACTAGTTGTCCAAATCCCGTTGATGCGCGGCCCTGGGACAGACAGTAATCGCCTCTTAGGTCAATCTTAAACTTGCACAGCTCTACACGCGTGCACTCGAATCCGCAGGACTTGCACCTGCCTGGTCGGGCGGTGCTATATCGCCTGCAACTTCGAGCCCAGGGTATCGCGTGGCCGACAAGGATAGAAAGAGGTAATTACGCCTCGTTCCTGCAGAATTGTACGGGATACATACGCAAGCCGCTTAAGACGCCTTAACTATCAGGAGGATTTGTACCGTCGCGGCGCGGCGCGGCGGCCGGCGTTCTCCGACTGTCGAGGCTCGTTTAACAACTCCGTCCGGTCTATCTCGATCACCGGCCGGCCGTTCTCCCTCTGTTATTCCCGCGTCCTTCAACTATGATTTCGTCCCGCGGATAGAAATTCGCCGGTAACGAAACACGTTGGATTCCATTACC
This sequence comes from Megalopta genalis, assembly GCF_051020955.1. Taxonomy (NCBI): domain Eukaryota; kingdom Metazoa; phylum Arthropoda; class Insecta; order Hymenoptera; family Halictidae; genus Megalopta; species Megalopta genalis. The sequence continues at coordinate 4,088,852 of NC_135025.1, forward strand.
ATCCGACACAGTAATTCCGGGCCGACGAGCCGGGGGATGGATATTCGAGCGCGCCGCGCGCGGTGTGTGTCTCTATGTGTGTGTGTGTGTGTGTTCGACGGCGGCGAGGCTGACGGTTGACGTTCGTTTCGGTGACGGCGAAACGCGTGCTACGAAGAGTCTGTTCCGCGGTCATTTCGGCTGATCGTTCGTCGAGAGCGCGTTTTGATTTTCCCCGTTACGGCCGAATGCGACCGCCGCGAATTTTGTTACGGGTTTCATGGTCGCGCGGGTTTGTAGAAACAGGAGAAAAATTACTGTGATCCCTGTGTAGCGGCGCGCGATTAAATTTACACGGAATTGCTGCGTCGCGCAGTACGTATCTGGAGATGAGTCTGTGTATGTATAGTGACACGAAAGGGGACGGTTGTGGATATCGATAGAAGGCCACGAGTGGACGAAGTGTACGGTGGTTTTTATTTCTACTTTCGCGATTGCTGCACCAGTGAACAGCTGAGATTCTTCTGATTAAAATGAGTACAAACACGATGGAAATCGGACTATGTTTATTGAAGGGATTGTTGCTATATTAAGGGATTGTTATTACTGTTAGAATAATAGTAAAAATTTTCTTGGCACTGGAACTACTGTGCCAAGTTACTAGTTATATATATAATTATTACTATTATATTTGATATTAATATTATACTATTATTATTTATATAATATATGTTATATATAACTAATAATAATATAATATATTATATATTATATATTATTATTCTTATTATATTTAATACCAATATTATACTATTTTTAGTTATATATACAATATATGTTATATATAACTAATAATAGTAATATATAATATAAATATAATATTAAACTAATAACTATATATATTAGTTCTATATTATTATAACAATGCCAAGACTGGATTTATTTAAACGACGTATGATTTATATTATAATATATACTCCTAATAAGGAAGTGTACCTAAACATTATTCCTAGAAATATTTTGATAATATCAATAACTATGCATATACTACAATCGGATGACATTTAACTTGCAAAAGCTAACAGTAATAAGACTTTCCTGATTTCTCGTTGCTGACATAGTTAGAAAAGTTCGTACATTTCTCTGGGCGTCGAAAGCTCGCCGTAGACAATAGAAGAGAACATCGCATTATCAGAAAAATAAATGAAGAAGAGAGAGAGAGATTGAGAGAGAGAGGGGGGAGAGAGAGATTGAAAAATTGAGCAGCCATACAAGTAGTCAAGCAAGCCGAGGATAAGCGAAAACATGGAACTTAAAAATTTCGCTGGAAGTTTTCCCAGCGATTTCGCAAAATTTCACAGAATTTCACAAAATTTCGCGACTTTTACGATTCTTTTAGCAAACTTTTAAAAAGCTGTTACTCGACCGTTCCGCGGCGGGTTCGGTGTTAATAGAAATTTAGCGCGGAAAATATCGCAAAACAATACCGGCGACGAAATAAATGAAGAAACGCGGAAAGATTTAAACGTCGCGTTTCGCTCGAGGAGCGTTTTTTTCTCTCCCCCGCGAACTCTTTTAGACCGCGCTTTTCCATATTCGTATTTTATTTCTGGTCCCATTCGAACGAATACGCACACGCACAGAGGCGCGGCCACGTACCACACAGACAGTTCGACAGACCCTGCTATCAGCACACATCTCCGGCATCGCATCTTCCATTTTCCTGTTTCTGTTGGCAACAACAATTTTTCTAGCCGCGTTGAATGTCAGCTCGCAGTTTTTTCCCCTCTGACACTATTAAATGCGTTTCGAATTTAATTAAAGTTCGCTTTTGATCCAGCCGAACTACCGCGCGGAGCCGGCCAAATTGAGAAAAAACGAACACACACACGTACATACACCAGGGAATATATTCTTTTGTTTGTGTTTCATCGGGGCACCGCGTTCGTTTATTCGTTTCTTTTCAAAATGGTAACCGTTCAATCAGTTTTCGGACTTGTCTCTTCGAGCGAAGATGTCGGACGGTTCCATTGCGCGCGCGCGCGCGGTCTCAAAACCCATCTCGCTGTCCAATTCACGAGTTGTTTGACGCGAGGTCCCATTATGGATTAAACCGTTCAAACTGTCTTCATCGGTGTCGGAGCATTCGTTCCGAGATGGAATAGAATTTCGGACACGGCGACTGGTAAATATTTTACTTTTCGATCGCGCACGCGTTTTTTTTTATAAATAAAATATTTCATTTGTTCGAAGGACTGTGTTTTGATAAATGAAACGTTTTATTCGTCGCGACAAATCGCATCGAGATAATATTTCAAATAGTAATTTGTTTTAAAAAAACACCGAAAATACTTGTGCCGCAGTTCGGAATATTTTAATGTATTTCGTTTTCATTGAATTTATCGCGAACGAGTAGCGTAATTTTGTTTCGCTGAATTATTGCACTTCGTCGCGCAGAATTGATTTCGGTAATGTAAAAAAGGAACGAGGTGCTTTGTCTCTGCGTTATGAACGTAATAAAAAAGAATAAAAGACGATACGTTTCATTTGTTCTTTTTTCACGTTTCGCGTTATTAAAATGAGCGCTGTTTTATTGAATTAAATCGTTTCGGTATTTGACGGAACATTGCGCAACACAATCGCGCGCGTATGCCATTCAACAATACCCTCGCGTTTGTCCCTTTGTAATCGATTTAGAACAGTGCAGGAGATACTGTAACAGTTCTTTTTACATGCCAGATAATTGTGGTATTATTCGCGGATATAATGCAAATCAGCAAGAAACTATTAACGCGAATGTGTTGCGCATTAATAATTGGTAGTTTGGCTCGATGTCGGACCGCAAAGGATTAAATTAGTGCACGCGGAACGTGCAAATTTGAAACGAAGCTTTCGGCGATTATGGTTTTGTTCATTATCGTGGAATATATATACAAGATTATATTAATTAAGATTAAGATTATATTAGATACAATGAAATATATATATATTTCATTGTATCTAATATAATCTTAATCTTAATAATATAATCTTGTTGATAATCTCCAGCGATAAAAATTGGGTTCACGAATTTGGGGGCACGAAATACTTACACATATCTTTTATTTCGCAGTTGTCGAAAATTATTATCGATTCCGGCGAATGAAAATATATTAAAAGTTAATCGAATGAAACGATTTTCGAAGAAAAATTGATACCGGAAAATTGTGTGGATTTTCCAATAAAAATACGTGGCCCATTGTCCGAAACAAATTTCGCGTCGTACCGCAGAAAATGTAAAAAAGGCAAAATATAATAAAATGATCGAGAAATGATTAGGTTCTTCGGGTGTTCGAAATACGTGGTGTCGCGTTTTAGAACGCGAAAAATGTAACAAAGGCAATCGAGCCGCGGCACTATAGAAAATGGAACAAGTGCGGGTAAATAAGCTCGGAGAGCAGGACATAAAAATATCACGCATTGTCACCTGATAACAAAACAGGAACTGAAACTTTGCGGCCGGTGTAACGTTAACATCAGCCTAGAACATATACTCCGCCACTGTCCCCAATACATAGATGCATGAAAAAGATTAAAAATACCCGACAGCATTCGGTATTCGCCCCGCTAAATAGGAAAACACGCCGCGAACCTTTTCTTGAAGATATATTTTACCGTATATTATGTATGTGTTAGACAGTATATGTTTTATATGTATTGCATATGCAGTATGTATTGTATGAATATTTTATATACAGTATATTGTATATGCAGTATATATTGCATGAATATTGTATATACAGTATATTTTGTATATACAATATTGTATATGCAGTATATATTGTATGAATATTGTATATATATTATATTATTATATTGTATATTGTATGTGTATTATATTATTGTATATATATTGTATTGTATTATTATATTGTATATATATTGAATATATTATATATATATATATATATGTATATATATTTTATATACAATATTTAGTGCATATACAGTACTGCAGATACAGTATATATATTACAAAAAATATTTAGAAATTGTTTTGATTAGAATCACAATAACCGGAACAACTAGCTTTCGATCTTTTCTCTGTTTTTTTTCTCTCTATTACACCTGTTTGCGATAAATGCATAGAAAGTCCTATTTATCGTATTAGCAAAAGAACATTTGAAAATCTGAATTTTCTGATGCTCTTGGATACCGGGAAACTTCCGAAGATATACGTATTATAGATTCCAATATATGTCGGTCGAAGGAGATACACCCAGCACCCAGGGTTTCAGTAATATTGTCACAGTGTGTATATCTCAGAAAATCTTTGGCAGCGACGTGAAGCTTTATGCAATAAAGTCTCCCGTATCCGAATACCCTAATATCGGAGCATTCTACTATCCGGGCGTTCTGTTATCCGATTAGAGTGTCTCTTGGCAGCAGACGCCTACTTTTATTGCGAGCACGTACTGTTTAGATACAACAGAATATTTTCTATATATAACAATTTACTATGAAACTGTGAGACAGATATGACAGATATGCTTGTATGTAAGCATCATAATTTGCAATATAAGCACCAGTATATTGTAATATAATTTAAAGAAAATAATAAATATATAATTATATATATATTATATTATATATATTATTTTAATATTTTAAAATATATTGAAATATATTGCAATATATTGCAAGAGTTAAATTCTAGGTAAATTGATAGATCCAGATATGGTCTAGTTTTCTAACATTCAAGTAACACCAATATATTGCAATATAATTTAAAGAATATAATAAATAAATATATAAATATTTTAAAATATATTGCAGTATACTGCAAGGGTTAAATTCTAGGTAAATTGATAGATCCAGATATGGTCTAGTTTTCTAACATTCAAGTAACACCAATATATTGCAATATAATTTAAAGAATATAATAAATATTTACATAAATTTTTTAAAATATATTGCAGTATACTGCAAGGGTTAAATTCCAGGTAAATGGATAGATCCAGATATCTACCTTTAGTTCTAGTTTTCTAACATTCAAGTAACACCAATATATTGCAATATAATTTAAAGAATATAATAAATATACAATTATATAAATATATATATATTTTTTAATATTTTAAAATATATTGCAGTATATTGCAAGGGTTAAATTCCGGGTAAATGGATAGATCCAGATATAGTCTGGTTTTCTAACATTCAAGTTCCCTTTGTTTATCGAATACAAAAGAAACTGCTAATCGAGTGAGAAGTTCATTACGCAGGAAAATGGCGTATCATGTAGCTATGCGAAATTTGATACTAGTCGGTTATACAAGTACTTGAGTAAACTTCGATTAAACAGCAATTTGAACTTTTAGAATGATATTCCAGGTACATTTCGAAGCAACGTTTAAACAAAGTTGTTCGAGCTCTCATTATCAATTCGGTTAAAGCTGTTAGCCTGTAACAATCGCGTTTCACTTAAATCTGAGATACGCAGTCGATGATGTGCCTTTGTGCAAAATTTCGCTTCTGACTTCGTCTTCGATAATTTTGCTAAACTCTCTTGAAACATTTGTCATTACGAAACTGTATTATTCGCGGTGCAAGAAGTATTTTTAGGCGGAAAAGTATTTCTATGTACAAAAGACTAATTCACTTGTACCTTGAAAAATGTTTTTGTTCCCATAAATCTCTGTGAAAATAGTTTCCATGCTTTGGTGAGCAAATTTCAAATAAAAGCAATACAGCAATCGATAGGAGCGAAAATTGATAGGCGTAGTTCAACAGTGGCCCAGTTATCGAAAATCTTTGGCACGATACAGCAAAGTGATAAATGGCGGAAGATTAGCCGAAAGAACCGGTAATTTCATTTTCCGCCGCAAAATAGTACGAGAAGAACGTTAAGCGAATGAAATTCTTTATTTCGATAGTTTAGGGATTGTAATACTGTTCCTCGATTTTCTAACAATTTCTGCTTAATTTGCTAATTGAGTCTGTTCAAGTAACTAACATATTTTCCATTTTTCAATTCTATATTATAGTTTACAATTCAAATAGTTTTAGGATTTAATTAAAAGGGTTCAGTTGACCCCAAAATCGACAGCTATTATAATATATAATTAAAAAACATATATTCATATATGTTATAATATATAAGATAATTATAATATACTATATAAGATATATATATATATATATATATATATATATATATATATATATAGTATAAATATAATATTTATGATCATAATATATAATATAAATATAATATATGATCATAATATATAATATAAATATAATATATGATTATAATATATAATATAAATATAATATATAATTATAATATAATATATGATTATAATATATAATATAAATATAATATACAATTATAATATATATAATATATAGTTATAGTATATAATTATACATATCAATTATAAACCAATATTAACAATAAACACAACTGCTTAGTTCACAAGTTTATGAATGACAAATATCCGAAGAACAGTCGACGACGCGACGATCAGAACAACAAAGACCGCTACAACAATGCAATAACGAAAGACAAAAGCATCAATCAATGTCCACTGTAAATTCTCAATATCTTCCCTATTTCCAGTTCCACTCGACGCTCGTTTCAATGCTTCCGAAGCACGCGAAACGTGCCAACTAATATACTTTTTTTCTTTGAAATACGTACTACTCGCGCCGTGTAAAATAAAATTTCCAAAGAAAGGTTCAGTCTGGGCCGGGGTGGAGGAGGAGGAGGAGGTGAGGAGGCGACGGATGAGGGGGTGGCTGCTTCTCAATTAAACTCTACTTCCCCGAGAACCTTTTCAAAGTGCTTCAGCCAACGTAGCCAGCAATTCTCGCGCTCATTTGTGCAGCTCGCGCGCGCGCGCTCGCGCCCGCTGCTCGATAAAACCACTCGTCCCAGGCATTTTGACATCTCTGTTTCAACGGCGACAAACGCGGGACGACGAGCCAATGAAAGCAAAAACCATTTGGACGAATCAATCGAGCCGAGCGAGAGAGAGAGAGAGAGGCTGTGCGTTTTCGCGACGCGTCGAGTAACAAACGCGTCCCTTAAAATCGACGGCGAAAACTTCCGATGCGCCGTCGATATCGGCGACAATTTCCGACCTGATAAACAAACCAAAAAACGAAACAAACACAAAACAATCACGACGCGACGAGTCCGGCCTAACAATAAATCCGTGTTTCTTTTCTGTTGCAGATCGCGACAGCGGAAAGGAAAAAAAGCAAGGCTGGTCGACGAACCGCGCGGATCCCCGAAATTCCGCGCGCCGATGGCAACACAGGAAGACCGGACAGCCGAATTAACGATCGATTAATGTGTTCTATGACGGCCGCTTAATAGCCCGTGATATCGAGCATCCGCGATGCACGCGAACAACTGCACGATTTCCCGCCGAGCTTAATCTAAATGGACAGCCGGGAAGAGTCCCGTTCGCTCGTTTTAATTCGCGGCCGCGTGTAAGTGATAGTTCTTCTTTTTTCATTTCCCGCGCCGAAGGGAACAGGACAGACAACGAGGATCGTCGACAAAGTGCCGGGCGTTGTTCTCCCTTTCATTCTCGTCGGAAGCGGCGTTCGTCGACGAAAGGAACACGATCGCGCGTCGCGCGAAGCGCCGCGTCGGCGAAAGGATCCGCGCGCGCAGTGATTTTCGGGTCGCCGATCGACTTCCGGGGGTCGCCGATCAGCTTCCGGGGCGCATCGGCGAAGGATCCGGCCGGCGGTTGGAATTATGAGCAGGCGGATCGGCGATCGTCGCCGGCGGATACAGTAAAAAGAGGCGTCCGCGCGTCTCGCGGAGTAAAATCCGGCGAGGCCCCGTGAGAGAGAGGCCCCGGTTCTCGGCGATATTAAAACTCCGGGGGGATCGGAATTACGGTCGGCGCGCCGGTTAAAACCGTACAAATGGATCCGGCGAATCGATAATGCACAATTGTAAATCCTGGCCCGAAGCGAGCCGCGTGTCTGATGAATAATACAATTCCCCCGGCCGCGTCGGATCCTCCTCGCCTCCTCGGCCACCCGGGGAAAAGCTCCGGATAGAATCGTGGGATCCTTATCGACGGGCGCCGCGACGCGTCGCGCGTCCACGGCACCCCTTCTTCTCGCAGACATTGTTCGAGCGTGTTCCCGACGCGCGCGGCCCGTGTGTCGTTTTCGACAACGGTCGAAAAAGAGCCTTGATCGCCGAGCGATCGCGCGCCGCTCTCGCCGAGAAAAGAAAGAAGGCGGCCGCGCGAGGCGGGCGACCGAAATCGCGCGCGAATCGGCCGCGATCGATTGAATTGCAAAGTCTCGCGATTAGTTATGGTTCCGGGCCGAAGTTCGCGCGCGTCGCAACGATAAACCGGGGGAACAGCATGACAGTGATGTGGGTGGATGTGGATCCTCGTTTCACGGTCTACTTCGATCGCGCCGAGTAACTGATAAAGAGGTCGGGGCGCGCGCGGAACGCTCTCTCGTTCACGCTCGTTCACGTTCGCGGCCGGCGAAGAGGAGAATCGACACCGAGAATTTCTGGAGACCAAGGCGACAGCATGAGGGAGCATCCGGGAAGATGGCTGTGCGTCGCGCTCTCCTTGATCACGTTTCTTTCCCGTCAAACCGGTGAGTACGCATTCCCTTTTCGTTTTCACCGGGATCCACGTTTCGTTCGCAGTAAAATGTTATACGCCGGCCTCGTAATTTACAACGAGGCCTGCCAGAGAGGTTTCCGTGTTATCATGGGAACGTGGCCCATGGCGAAATCGGGCTATGGGAACGCTGTTTTTGGAGCCGCGTTCATGCGAGTCCGCCGCGACGATTGGATATCCGATCGCTCGTTTCGGCTTTATTTTTTGGGGATACGATGGTATGCGTTTCTAATGTACACGTTGGCGGTTAGGGTTGTTCAGGAAATCAAATTTGTTGTTGCTAAATATCCGAAATTTTGGGGATATCGATGGTGCTCCGTCCAAAAAGACGGAGAACCCTCTTGCCAGATGAACGACCGAACGCTTTGCTGCAGAGAAACGGGAGGACTCGGGGTCACTTCTGACCCGCACGCTGTGAACTCTTAATTAACGCATTTCGGAATTAATTTCGGCGTAGAAAGTGTATGTTGTGACGTATCAATGGGTGGCAATGACGTCGAACAGCTGAGAAGAAGGAGAGGAAATTTTTTACCGATTATGGCACTGTAATTATAAGACTGTATTTGTTGGAGAAAAGTGATTAAAAAGATGAACATTCGCGACGATTGCATAGACAGGTGTCGAACTCGTTTCGAGGGCTTCGATAACAGAGAAAATAGAACGCAATTGTCATCTTTTGAGTTATCACCAGCTCGGTGCAATAATTAACCCTTTGCACTCGAGTGGCGACTCCGAGGCACCGCTAAAATTCTTACATCACGTTCCAAGGTAATTTTTATATCATCAATGTTTAGATATAAAAAATGGTTAGAAGTCTAACTATTGTACGTGTCACAAGACTCAATTTCGTATGCATAAAATGCACTTCGTCGCATGAGACGGAAGTACCGTAAGTCAGAAAAATTAATTTAGATTTACAGTTAAAACAGCTTCGAGCGCAAAGGGTTGAGATAAAAATTGAACGCTCACGCGCAACTGGTCCACCTTGGGTCAGAGAACGATTATCTCGCATGGAGGTCGGATCGCAGCGAATAGCATACGCAAGATAGCATAACTCGCGCGACAATCTCACGCGAATCATATCCCGCGCGAGCGCGCTTCTAATCAAAGCTATTTTCTCGCGTCGCGCGCTCTGTACGGCGGCGAGTTGTTAAATCTCGCAATTGCTCGCGCGACTCCTTCGGAAAATTAGCACTTCGCTTACATTTACATTTGAACGGTCCCACTTACGAGAGCCGTTCATGCTTTTAGAGGCACGTCCGGCCCCCCGACGACGCCCGGGCGCGTCAAATTTATTTCAGAAATTGTCGCGGCGCGCGCGACGAGGCATCGACAGATAAGAAACCTTCCTCTTCCGAGTGCTTTCGCAATAATGGAAAAACAGAGCAAGCTATTCCCGGGGCGAGGCGTTCTTGAGAGTGTTTAATCGCTATCGCGTCCCGGTTGATTTCCATACAATGAATGGATTCATGAATAAAGGAGATCCGAGGAGATCTCCATTGAAGGCAGCCTGCCAGCAATTCCGAACGAAACGAAACCGCTATCGACGTATGGAGGAATTTATAATTCTCACGGCTCGCGGCCGAACTCTATGATGTTCGCGCCACCAATAAATAGGATACACCGGACGAAATATTATCATCCGCGGAACCAATAACCGCCCCCACCCCCCTCCGTCGGCGATTAGTGAACTTCTGACCCCGTATATCCGAGTTGCCATTATCTTTGTTCTTGCCGGGCAGTTTTAACTGTGCAGTTTTCATTGCAAATTTATTACAGTAAATTCTCGCCGATTGTCTTTCTGCTTGTAAACGAAAATTAGCAATTTGGAAGAGGAGACGCGATTATTCGCGGCTCGATTTTTGCTGTTGCCGAGTGTCAATGATCATAATAACGAGGCGCGAGGCTCGAATAATCGCCCAAAATTGTCAATTTTTGCGTATAAACTGAACGACAATTACGGAGAATTTACAGTATTTTTTATTTACTGATATTTCTACACGAAGCATTTTTTAATCATTGTCCAGTAGACTGGACCCTCTGTCATCTAGAAAAAATTCGAGACATTTAGTCGATGATCGAAAAAGTTGCACCGTTTCGCTTGTACAGCAATTTCTCCCGGAATTGCCGAATTCCGGGCTACCGTGAATTTCGCTGTGCTGCGCCTTTTCGTTTCGTCGTTTCGCACTTGGTCCACAAATCTCGGCAACAACTGCGTAAAATCCGTGGCCTAATTCTGATCCGTGTGTGACCGACGCGGCGGCCAATTTTATTAAACGAGAATAAAACCGGTTCTCGTACATCGAGATAATTTAGTCTCGGCAGATTGCTGGAATCTCAGTGTACGTCACGAAAGGTGGCAGGAAGCTTTGCGAAACATCGAGCTGATTTAGAATGTCGCGCATGCGTTCGTCGTCGCGGAGCAATTTTTCGGTATCTGCGAACATGTCAATCATCCCCCGTCCCGCGCCGTTGTCGTTCCAGGCCAAGCTCGGTATACGTCGTCGTTCCTACTACTTCCGAAAATAAAGACGAACTTTAAGAGAGCGCCTTTCCGTTGTTACTTTTATAAAAATATACTTATATAATATATATATAAAATATATAATATAAATATATAATGGCATATAATTATAGTATATTTTAAGTATATTTATATATATTTATATATTATTATATATATAATATAAATATATGATATATATAAATAGAAATATAATATATATATAATATATATATAATATATAAATAGAAATATAATATATATATAATATATAAATATAATATATAAATATACTTAATATATAAATATAATAAAACAGCTGTTCTTTGGTGGCCCGTGAATTTAATATTAAATATCGCTGAAAATGTAAAAGTTACTTCGACTCTACAATTAGACTATATAATTATTCACAGCGTTGTATAAATCGGGAAACCGTGCGAATCATTTTCAAGCGCCAAATTATATGTCACTCGATATTGTATAAAAAAAAAGAAAGAAGAGAACAGCGTTAAACAACGTGCGGATTGTAGTACGCTAGAAAATTACAGCGACGACCGTGGATAAATGATGCACGCGTTTATGGAGCGTGAATGAAATCCGAGCAAAAGGAATTTTTAGTGGAAATTATCCGCGGCGGAGATTCGACTAAATGAAACTCGCGCGCTCGATCTCGTAGAGAGAGAGAGAAAGAGCTCGTCCATGAATAAGAATGCCGGTGGAACGCGATCCTCTTTCCAGACGCCGAAGAAAAGAGGTATATATCGCCAATAATTCTGACACAACGGCGTGCCGTTATCGGCATCCGTAAGAATTTATAATTCCGACAATGACGCCGCCGGTCGGTATGCGGGAAACGACATCGGCCGAGGACGCTTTAAACATCCATTTACAAACGACGATTCGCCCGGCAACGCGTCGATAACTGGCAGATTGAAAATGCTGAAATTCCGGCGCCGGGAGAATGACGGGAGAAGAGAACAAAAAAATGTACACGAGAACTTTTCTTCTCTGCGCGAGAAGACAAAAAGTCATCCCCCGAAACAGTTCGCGAAGAGATCTCTCTCTGTTTCCGTCGCGCGGCGGTGTTACAACGAGCGATTAAAAATTGATTAAAAATGCTAATGCGATAGAGAATTTCATCGTTTGTATTAAAAAACGCGCGTTCGACAGCAGCGTAGAATTTCATCCCCCGAAAACGATACACGTCGGGCCGGATGTAGCAACGAAGTTATTAAATGCGCGGAACAATGGATTGTTTATAGGAACAGCAGCGAAGAACTGGGGCAATGTGCGATAATTGTGTGCTTCGTATAAAATAGTAGCCGAAATATAAAACGAATGCTCGCGTGGTTGCTTCTCTCTCCCTTGAATAACTCTCGCGCGTCACTGGTTTTCCATCGCATACATGTATGTATGTATGTATGTATGTATGTATGTATGTATTCACACATGACAGCTCGGTTATCCTTATAGCTAAAAAAACTGAGCATACAGTGTCCCCCCTCCCCGGCCAATACTGTGTCGCAGTCTTTCACTGTCAACTGATTGCCGTACAAATCTGACAAATTTATGACACGCGAGCAATATTTTTAGATAGTGACGTTGGTGCGCGGTATCGTCAGTTTTCAATCATTTAACCGGGATCAAGAGAAGCCCGAAAGAAAAATTACGACGCGGCTGAACGCGCTTCTGCCGATCCTGTAACCTGGAAATGCGGTCCAAGGTATATACGTATAACACTGAATTAAATAAACTATGTATGAAAATATATCGGCCACGTTATTTATCGCATAAAAATGCTTTGGCTAGGAGCGTATAAAATTGCAATCGAATTCAGAATTATTGTCACTGTCGAGATGCGCCATTATCGATCTTTTAATTAAATTGATCCTTTAATTAAAGGATATTTTACGTTAATCGAATTTATGTTTTACAAATATTCCTTCACAGCACTGTTCTAGTAATATTAATATTTTTCTGGTAATTTCTTTTTTATTCTCAGGCAAGTCTATTCAGTGTGTATTGCAACGGACACATATGGTTTTTTAGAACGTGATTTTTATTCGCATGAAATTACGTTTATTAATAAATTAATATTAATATATCAAGCGAAGTCGGCCGGAATCGTGAAATATTCGAGGAAGACGAGGTATAATCTTGCATTCATAGTAATATCTCCCGGAAATTCCATATTTCGAGTTCCCGTGAATTTCCCTGTGCTACTCCCACCTCTACGTAATTTATTGCTATGTTTATGCTACGCCATTCGTAATTTGGATGTTATTATTCAGAATCAAAAATCAATCATTTTAAACGGTTTATGGAATATTTCACTAGCTATAGCTGGAATTTCATTTGGCCTAGAATTTTGCTAGAAAAAAAAAAATTTCGATTTTACTAGAATTTCATTCTATTGGAATTTTACGAGGCCCTTTATCGGGCCTTTTTTTGCACGAGCGAGAACAGCCAGTACGGACGACAAATCGCTAATTTCGCGCAAGATAAATGTAGGACGCATCGACGTGAAAAGTCACATCGGGCCGCTGAATTTGCAGGGGAGAGAATCGGCGAAAGTAATAGTTATCGCGTACAACGGTCTCTGCCAAGATAGATGAACAGTTTTTTCTTTTTTTCTTTCTTTTTTTTTTTTGTTTCAAAAACCTCGCTGTAAAAGTAATTTTGATCCGGAAATTGATGGCCCAATTTTTTACTTCAATATATTCCGTGCGCGGCGCGAAGGGAAAAAGTTTTAAGGGAACCATGTGTCATGGAACCGAACATTTTTGCGCCGTTCCGTGACCTCTACATTGCGCTTGTTTTTTGGTTTTTGCCGGAGTCATCGTTATCTCCCGGTTTTAATCTGGTAGCCCGGGAATGCGTGCGCGAAATTGCGAGATCCGTAACGAATTGAAGCATAATCGTTTGCAAATGTGATCCGAGATACTTTTACGCAAGCATTCTTGCGTAAGATGCGAAATGAGATTTATTCGGGTTTATTTTAGATCGTTTATTTTACGGTCACTGCCAAAAGTGGGCGAACACTAGCATAATTTTGATAGACTCCTGCGATAAATATTCGTATTATTATATTGTTATATTATTATATTATTATATTATTATATTGTGATATTATTATATTATTATACTATTATATCATTATATTATTATTTTGTTATACTATTATACTATTATACTATTACATTATTATTCTATTATACTATTATATTATTATATCATTTTATCATTATACTATTATAGTATTTTTTTTATACTGTTATAGTATTTTTTTATACTATTATAGTATTATACTGTTATAGCATTTTTTTTAATACTATTATAGTATTATAGTAATATACTATTATACTATTATACTATTATATCATTATATTATTATACTATTATACTATTATACTATTATACTATCACACTATTATACTATTATATTAATATTCAAATACCTGCACAGTGACAAAACATTACACCAACAAGGCTCGAATAAAACATCTCAAAAGATCACATCATAAAGAACATCGCACGAATGTGTCGCAGTAGAAACAAAGCGACAGCGACGGAACAACGGCACTCCGATCAGCTCGATTTCCTAGATTCGATCAGTGTCAGCCCGCGGAGCTCGTATCGGGCTGCCTGTGCCCGAAGAACCATAAATAATCGAATTATTCGAACGCGTCCATAATAATACGATACTTCGATCTTGATACTTCGAGGGGGGAAGTTGTCCCGGAATTGTATACACAGGCGGACGTGTTACACGTTTGCGGAATGTGGTTGATTGTTAGACGAGAACCCAATTTGCCAAACTCAAGTTCGTCGTTAGGAATGAGGGGGACGGGGGGGCGGTGAGAGGGGAGCGTACCGCAAGGACGTTGCGGCGTTCTATTGAAGTTGTAGCAGCTGATGTTATTATGCCGTGTTCGGGGTAGCTACGGGGGCGGATATTGTGGATTTAGAGCATACCACATTTCAACTCCATCGGAGAATGTCAAAATTAAACCCCCGAATCATTGGTACGTTATTAAATCCGGCGCGAGAGCGCGCGCGCGCCCGGGTGCGCTCTACCGGGGGCTGTGCCTCGGCTTTATTTCCATTCGATTATCGCAACAAGTGGCTTATTAAGTAATTCGATTGTGCCTAGCGCATATTTGTGTGTTGTCGCGCGAATCGCGAGCCGCGCACGGCACGGCACGGCACGGCACGTATTTCTGAATACAAATGCGCCGGTTCCTACGGTGCACGGATGCGTCTTGACACGCTAGGATACACAAACGCTGAAGGAGAACGGTACATTAGTGATCGACATACATGCTAACTTCATGGTACGTATAATTATTGGTCCACCTTTAAGCCTTGACACATTTCTTGACACATCCGAACATCTGCGCAATCCTTTTGGAATTACTCCGTCGAGGCCGGGGATTGGTTATCGTTTATGGAAAAAACACATTTCGATTGCTGTTTCTAACTATAGATTTTTTACAGTTAGATGATTCGTTGTCGAGGATGGAGAATTCTTCGTATGCTTTGGATTATCAGAATGACATACTTTGCTTCACGCGTTTCGGGTTATCGAATATAAAGATTTGTTAGGGAGATTGTCGAATATTGGATCAAGATTCAATTCAATATTTATCGAAAATAGAATATCGAGATTTAATATAAAGATTATAGAAGTATTCGTATTATTAGTTATTAAAACGGGAAATAAAATATTTCGTTTGAGTTATCTGCAACATGAAATATATTATTTCGATAACCATGAACATGAAAGAAATATGTTATTTTGTCTATAAAATAAATGTAATCTCTTATAATAGGTTTTAAAATAAATTCAATTTAGTATAATATGTTTTGAAATAAATTTGATCTATAACACAAGATAAAGTATGTTATTTTGATAATCTGTGACATAAAATAATGGCATCCTTGAAAAGCTTCCTCCTTTTTCTCGAAAGCCTCTTCTAAGTGCGTGCTGCAGGGCTCTACAGTTTCAATTATTTTCCCTCGAGAGAAAGAGAGAGAAAGAGAGAGAGAGAGAGAGAGAGAGTTTGTTGAAGCAAGTATGGTGGACAAGGTGTTGTATCCTGTTTCATCAAAGCTTTAACAAGTTTTCGCGTGTAGTCAAAGTGTCAGAAGATCTAACGTTGCAATGATAAAACATAACATTTGCCCGGTTTATACGATCTTAATATTCTTCTTCTTCGACTTTATCTGACCAGATCTGCGCGATCTGAACGCGAATTAGGGAGAAATTACTATACATAGTTCTATGTGTAATATATCTAGCAATATATCCAAGATGAGTTGGGACAATTAGAGCGAAACACTGTTAAAAAATTCTACAATTCTTTGCAAAAAAGAGAACGATGATTTTGCAAAGGAATTTTTGTTTATGTAAAAGTGTGGTTATGTGTAAAGAAGGAGCATTGAATATTATTATATTTATTATTATATTATATTTCTTCTTATTATATTATTATATTATATTCCTTCTTATTATATTATTATATTATTATATTATATTCCTTCTTATTATATTATTATATTATTATATTATATTCCTTCTTATTATATTATTATATTATATTGCTTCTTATTATATTATTATATTATATTTAATATTATATTACCATATTTATATTATTATTATATTTATGCAATATCGAGTATTAAACATGATTCGTCGATTCATCGCGACAAACAACATTCAATTAAACCTGCCATCGTTTTGTCCCGCAGTGATCGCATAAAAAACCATCGTTCTCAACTAAAATTCTTCGCACTGGCAAAAATTCATTTGTCATGTCACCGATGAAATTCATTTGCCCGGTGTTTTGACCACGGTTCCGGGATTTCGGACCGTCGCGCGGCGGTCGCAGAAATCCGCGAACTTTTCGAGCGCCGTCCTACGATGCGTCGATCGCCGCCGATAACGATATTGCTCGAACGATTTCCAGACATCGTCCGTGGACGATTGCTATTCGTACGTGTTGCCAGCCCGAAGAGGCCAATCGGGCGAACAACGACTTTCGCAAAAAGCGGGCGTCGGGAAGCGTTTCGACTGCGTCGCCGAAACGCGCGCGCGGGGATACGATTTGCGTGTCTCTTTTTTCTCGCAGCTATTTACCCATTCTTTTCGAAAGTGGATTGTTATCGATGCGTTCTCGGGCAGAGGCAGAGTCGTAGACGCGGGATACGATCGAGCAAAAATTTTTCCGAGGCTGCGAAAATACGCGGCGCTCTCGAATATACGTCTCGTATCTCGGGGCGAACGGTCTTCGATACGCGATTGCCGATATATTTCACGTATTCGCGCGATATCTCGAGCTGTTTGCCCGTCGTCTTTGACGGAAAAATTACCATCGCGAGAACTCGCGGGCCCCGAATTTTGCCCGTATTTGGTAATATAATGGGGCTGTTCCGCGTCAAATCGATCAGATTTTCGACCCGCCTCTTGTCGACGATTTCCCGCAAAATACGATGCACGCGATTTTATAAGATGCGGCGCGGCAATGTTTCCGGTGTTTTCGGGAACTCTGTTGATATTTCGAGACGCGTATAAATATTTATCCGATTCGCGCGAAATTTCCTTTTCGTTCGAGTGAAATTATTGATGGGAAAAGTTATTCCGTATGGTTCAATTGAATGTTAAATCGAATGCGAAGAATTGTTCGAATTGACGTGAGCTGAAACGAAATTGAAAGCTCTTAATTATAATGAATCAGTATAAAATAAATTAACGAATTTTATGAATTGTATGAATTTTATATTTTATAAATTTTATTATCTCGCGTACTATAA
Organism: Megalopta genalis; assembly: GCF_051020955.1. Taxonomy (NCBI): domain Eukaryota; kingdom Metazoa; phylum Arthropoda; class Insecta; order Hymenoptera; family Halictidae; genus Megalopta; species Megalopta genalis. The sequence continues at coordinate 4,106,804 of NC_135025.1, forward strand.
CTCGTCTCTTAACTATAACGAATCAATATAAAATAAATTAACGAATTTTACGAATTGTATGAATTATATTGAATTATATTGAATTATATTGAATTATATTGAATTATATTGAATTATATTGAATTTTATTGTCCCACGTACTATGACTCGTCCCTTAACTATAACGAATCACTATAAAATAAATTAACGAATTTTACGAATTGTATGAATTATATAAATTTTATTGTCCCACGTACTATAACTCGTCCCTTAACTATAACGAATCACTATAAAATAAATTAACGAATTTTACGAATTGTATGAATTTTATAAATTTTATTGTCTCGCGTACACTCGATAGAAATAACATTGTTCCAATTACAGATACGGAACGTAAAATGGTTCGCGGTGCTATCCACCGTTTCAAGGAATTAATTTCACATATCAGAAAAAAAAGTAGCCTCGCTAGCTGGCGTGGACACTAATTCGCTGTATTTTACTGGTTTGATCAGGAACAGATCGGGGATTTCTACTCTCCGAGTCGAGAGCAGACCCCATTCATTTTCCTCGGTCAAGGGCAGGACCCATTCGATTCACGTTATCAAAAACTACTTCCGTCCTATTTATCTAACCGCCGTTCATTATGCTGCTCCAGTCGAGTCGCGGCATACTGTTTCATACCACTTGCTATGCCGTCGTAAAACTCGTGTTTATCACTAGCGTGTCGAATGTCAGTCATTGGTATTTAATAAATGGCCGGTGCACGGTGGGCTGGACACCTGTCTTTTCTGGTCAAAATTATTTTACTTATTATTTTAAGTATTTATTGTTTTAATTCACTTATTATTATTTTAATTATTTTACGATTTTGGGCGATTATCGAGCATTCAATATATTTAGAGTTCCGAAGCTTTGAAACGTTGAATTTTTGCCGGTTTTCAGAGAAAGAAGACGCAAGAAGAATTTAATAATATTGTTGTATATAATGTTAAGGTTATATTAATAGTAGCAATATTAATTATATTAATATTATAGTAGTAATATTAATTATATTAATATTATAGTAGTAATATTAATTATATCAATATTATTAGTAGTAATATTAATTATATTAATATTATAGTAGTAATATTAATTATATTAATATTATTAGTAGTAATATTAATTATATTAATATTATGATAGTAATATTAATTATATAAATATTATTAGTAGTAATATTAATTATATCAATATTTATTAGTAGTGATATTAATTATATTAATATTATAGTAGTAATATTAATTATATCAATTATTATTATGATATATCAAATATTAATATTAATTACATTAATAATATTACATAACAATATTATACAATAAATACAAGTATAATAATAGTACATAATATAATAAACTATTTGCAACTTATCGAAACAATTAACACAAACGATTTAACATTTCTTTAATAATTTCTTTATGCAGGCCGCTGCATTTTGTTTGCCAATTGTCCCTATTTTTTTTTTTACAAAAATGAGCCTCGAGGCCCGAAGAATCGCGGCTTAGCATTCCCTGATCCGCCGGTTTCAATTCCGACCTCCGATCATTTCCGAGCGAAATTACCGTATTTATAGGAAGTATTCGATGAAGAATTTATCGCAACGTTCTCTATTTTCTCTGATCTCGGCGTGTGTATCGCATACTCTTCGCATTAATTCCCGACAGGTATTAATTCCAGCTCGGTAAAAGCTTTTTCCGAAGTTGGTAATCGGCGAAGTTAGTAAACACAGCTTACTACGGCCTCGATTAGTGTGAACACAGTTAACAACAACCTCAATTAGTAAACGCGGCCTGCTTAAACAGATTAGACAAATATTGCCAGCATGTTCTACGCCCCTGGTCGAATGAAAATTCGGTCGATCGTTAATTCGCATTTTTAATGGGAATTTTTTTCGAAAAAAAACCGTTGAGCAGCCATCATCGCGTGTCGTATCGTTTTTATTGTTGCTCGTGAAATACGTTGACACAGTTGCGAAACACAGTAATTTCTCCGTAATTCGCGCTCAGATCGCGCACGAAAATCGACAAATTTGGGAAGAGGTGACACGATTATGCGAGCCTTGCGGGGCTCGTTTTTATAGTTGCCGATTGTTTATGAAGATAATATTATGAGAACGAGGTGCAAGGCTCGTATTAATATTTATTTTATAATTTTATTATTAATTTTATTGTTAATATTTATTTGTATTTATTTTCATCTATTTTTATTGTAATACTTATATCATTGATATTTATTATTTAATTTTATTATCAATTGTATTATTGATATCTACTATCTATATTTATTTATATTTATTTTTGTTGTGTCACTTATGTTATCAATATTTATTTTACATTGTTTCCAATTTATTTGAATTATTAAACGGGGAAACAAATTTCTATTCGAGCCCCGTTTCAATAAAATGATATTCCTATTACCTTAACGTCTTATTGACAAATTAAATTACAATCGTAACTCTTTTTTTCAACGCAGCACATCCAGTTTAGCCTTAAATTCTCAACAATTCAAATTACATTAATTTTCGAATAATCTCGCCTGTACTTTCGTCCGCAGTCCAGTTCATGTTCCCAGTTCCTTAACTTCTGCGTGTAATTAAAAGAGTGCTCTTTTCAGCCGCTGCAACGGTCGGCACGGGGGCGTGCAATATTAATTAAATACAGGGTAGAAGCAAATTAAATAAATCCCATTGTACGCGAAGCATTTGCGTTTCGGAAAACAATGAGCTTAGCTTCGCGCGGCAAGTTTGATTGAAGTATGGTTTTACGTGCCGAAAGTATGTCTGACGTAATTAATACACGTGATGACACGTGCAACTAAAAATAACGTGACGTGACGTTAATACTGTATTTAATAATTTTTTAATAATATGTTTATACTATCTATTAAAATAGATAGTATAAAATTAAATAGTATAAAATAATGTGTTTAAATGCTAGTATTATGCGATGAATAATTAAGATATAACGAACAATTAGATTAAATGAATAGTACAGTCACGATAATTTATAAAAATGTGCAGACATCTAGCTGTTGTTATAAAACGATGAAAAAATGTCGATGTTAATTGTAAAAGATATATTTATTATCTAAAAGATATAATTATTATCATCCTTAAAGATCCTTAACATGTATTTATAAGATATATTTAGATATATTATTAAGATAAATATTAATAAGATAGATTATTAAGATATATTTATTATCTAAAAGATATATTTATTATCATCATTTCTGTTTTAATAAGACTGCAGTGAAACAGAAAATAAAGTAACAATATCCCAAAATTCTGCCAACGTATTTATAACGTATAAGCGATTAGATTGTTGCGTAATTAACTTTCAGAAGCATCGCTCGTTTGGGCGACGAAAAGTCCAGTATGCGAAGTGTATAAGTGCTTCAATAGGATCGGCTGGTAAATGCCAGTCGGTCGTCCAGAGGAGTACGATATATATGTGTGTCTGTGTGTATTTGTGTACATGTATGTACAACGAAAGAGACGAAGGGATAGAACGTAAACTATTGCTGTTGGGCTTATCAAAGTGATTCACGTGAATGCCCGATGGCATTATGCAAATGATCCGTAAAATTATTGTACCCTTCGGGCATCGGCAGACAGCAGCGTTAAACCGAACTTTCTCCGAAAATTGATGGAACGCTTTTGTGCCGAGGACTTGATAACGGCAACGCGAAAGAGACGCGGATAACGCGTCGTCTCTCTATGATCCCGCGAAATTGTATCCGCCTGCGACAATTAATGCACCGTGACCTAACGACCTGTCAACGAACTTGCGGGGTTTTTTAATCCGTGCTACCGATAGCTTTTTTTCTAGAAACGAGACAAAAATCGGGCAAATTTCTGTTGCAACTTTCGGCGCGATCGTTTGCAATCATATTGCAATTAATATGGAATGCAATGTCGGCCAAGATTCTTTTTCTACTTTTTTGCACTTTTTCGCACAATTCTTTGTGACATCCTCGCATAACGCGGCTGCTTAATCTCTTCAATGACTCGACGAATGTTATCTTTTTCGGTTCGTCGACGGTTCGCGGATTTCGATAATTTCTTAATTAATTTCTCCCAGAAATGTTCGGAGCTCGAATGATTTATTCGAATAAGAAAGTCAGAATTATTCGAACGAATGGACAGAATAATTTGTCACGCATAATTAATCATTTCTATTCGAATAAAATAGTCGAATAAATTCGGAATAATTGTTCTATATTTTTATGAAGATATAATTGTATATAAAAATATAATTAGTGTATACTTTTTATAGAAACATAATTACATATAAAAATATATTTATAATTCCGTACAAATTCGGACAATTATTTGGCACTGTATAATATTAACACGATATCAGTGGAACAATTATTTTCGCTAAATATCAATTCGAACCAATACCAATAATGCCCAACCATAATCTATCCGATGCAATAACCTCATCGCCCAGTTATTTCGAGAAGAAAATAACCGCGGGGCACATCGGCGGATTTTTGTTTGCAGATTACTCGTGTAACGCGACTTCGCGGCTAAATCAGTTTCCCGCGGAGAAAAAGAATTACCACGATCGTCGAAAAAGAGCAATGGAGCCGAGAAATCGGTAGAACGGTTTCCCAGGCACGTCCAAGGTTATTAACTTGGTCTTTCTCGTTACGAAGAGCGAGCGCGATCGGAATCGCTTAGATGTTTCGATTCGCTCTCACCCCCCGTAGCCCCGAGAAAATCTTAGACCGGCTTTATTAACGTTCCTCGAAAAGTTCACACACCCTGTTCGGCCGGTGAATAACAATTTTCTTAATAAAATCTCGCCGCCTGGGCGAAACGATTTAATCGTTTTTTTCGACGGGAGATCGCAGTGTTTGAGGTTGATAAAGTTGATTAACACTTCGGGGCACAGTGGTTAAAAATATCGCATCTTTTTGGTGCATTGTAGTGCATGGCGGGACATTTTTGGAACTATTATTAACTCAGAACCACTTTAGAAGCATTATTATGCAACTTATAAACTTGCAAATCGCAGATTTCCTCCAATTCTCGAATATTACGTAAAAATCACGAACAATAAAGATTGATGTTATTTATTAACATAATTATTAATAGATAACATTAATAACAAGGTTATTACAAGCAATAATTGTCGTATAAAATTGATTGATTGTGCAATACATACGAACGCAATGAAAAGGCGAAAAATAGAATATTTTTCGTCGTCGCGTAATATTTAAAGCCGCTCTTCCATGTAATTTTGTTCCAGTCTCGTATTCGCGGGGAATATTAAAAATTTCTGTTTTGAAGTTGCTCCGCGGCGACCCGTGACACGTTTCTAATCTAAGGAGATCGTTGGCATAATTTTATCTGCCATTAACGTCGGCCGTAATTCGTGGAAACGTAAAATCCAAAGGTAAATCCACTTTAATTGGACGATTTTATTCGTTGTATAAATTTCATTTGTCCCGGGCAATTCGGGTTAATATTTTTGTTAATAAATTTCGAAAATGGCTCGGCGGTACGTTCCTCGATAAGTAATTAAGTAATTCATTGGAGAAAATTGGGTCGTAGAGAAGATACGCGTTCGATACAGTAGTTCCCTGTTAAAGCAGGGAATTTTAATATTTTACGTTTTATTAATCACTGTCTGTACTTGCGGTCCCACGAGTAGAATAGATTAGCTTGGTTTATTATTGTATTTAACAGAAGGCGAAACGCGACAAATGTACTCGCCGTGACGCCAAATACTGCCATTTCTTCGTGACGAATCTATTCGTCGTGACGCCAAATACTACAATTTCTCCGCGACGAGTATACTCGTCACGATGCAAAATACTGCCATTTTTCAGTGACGAGTATACTCGTCACGATGCAAAATACTGTCACTTCTCTAGGACGAATATACTCGTCACGATGCAAAATACTGCCATTTCTCCGTGACGAATATACTCGTCACGATGCAAAATACTACCATTTCTCCGCGACGAGTATACTCGCTCTAACGCCAAATACTGCCATTTCTCTGTGACGAATATATTCGTCGTGACGCAAAACACTGCAATATCTCCGTGACGAATACACTCGTCGTGACGCAAAATACTGCAATTTCTCCGCGACGAATATACTCGTCATGACGCAAAATTCTGCCATTTCTTCTGCCACGAGTAGAATAGAGTAGCCTTGTTTATTGTTACATTCAACAGAAAGCGGAAACGGTGGCGAAGAACAGGAAGGAAAATTGCAGCGAAGTCGAAGAATTTCGTTCACGTTCGGGAAAACAACTGGAGGGGAAGCATTGTTTTCCTCGCCCGGTTCAAAATTAGGACCGTAAGATTGAAATGTGAGGCTTCCTTTCGACGACGCGTTCTCTTTCCACTCCGGGTCCGAGGATCGCCCGGGCTCCCGAGAATCGCTGAGAATCCGAATCTTATGTAACGGCGTCCCTGTTTGCACGACTGTTAATAACGTGTCCGATAAAGTTGCAGGACCATCGTCGAACTCGTTCCACCGTAAGCCGTAGAGATTCAATTCTCCGAGGGTATAAACTGCTATCGGAATTATCTGGAATTGGATATCAGCTACCAAAAATATATCCACATTGTAGAATCGTTCGCGGAGATTTGTCTTGTTTACGTGGTATTAAATAACGACTCTTCCTGATCCACCCTTTCTTTCTCGGATCCGAGGTCCTCTTGCTTCTTTCGCGAGTTCGACTTTTTCTTTCTTTCCTTCTTTCTTTCCTTGGATCGTAAGAATCGTCGTTGCCGGGAAAACACATTTGTAACTCGTGAGAGACGAACCGGAAATTCAGATAATTCTGAAATCGTGGATTATTAATTTAACCGTGGAACCGACATAGCTTTTTTTTCCTCGTCGAAAAGTCCCTTTCAGCGTTCGAATATAACCTCCAAATATATATCCGGCTACTTTTTTACGCTTTACTTGCTTCTTTATCGTCGATGATATTGTTTCATAGAGTAATTTATCCAATGTTTGTTTATAACAGATTACATGTTAATGACAATTTTTATTTGTTATACTTCTGCGCTAGTTTGTTTGAAGCAATATATATTTATCGGACTTTAAATAATCTTTCTGAGAGAGATGCGACTTTCCTTCGGAAATCTTCTTGTTGTTGATTTCAACATTTATTTGCGACGTTAGGAAACTCGAAATTAGAAACAGAGGCCGAGGAAAGCTTGCAGCTCAATAGCAATTGACGTCCAATAAGCCTGCGCTGGCTAGTGGCATGATTGCGTGCAACCTTCGCTCTCTCCTAGGTTTTTCTCTTAAAAAGAGAGAATCATTCTTGTGATCCTGAAAGACTTCTTCCATTATTCCTTATTCCGGTAAATTATTTACTTGATATATAGAAAATTATTTACATTTAAATTTATATATTATACAATTTATACGGATTATACATTTATAATATATTTATACAGATTATACAATTATTTACGTTTAAATTTATATATTATACAATTTATACGAATTATACATATATAATATATTTATACAGATTATACAATTATTTACCGACTTACATATGTGTATATAAAATAGAAAAAGTGCGACAAACATTAATATTTCTGGTCACAGTTTTTATGGTCGAATATCAATATGTAACTTAGCATTCCGAGCTTTCGGAATTCTATTTATAAGAGAACAGTATGAAAAGCATGTCGAAGCCAATTAAATGTTTTCTAAAATGCCTCGAAGTGCTTACGAAAGAGTTCGGAATTACCCCATCAATTGTAGATTCGAATCCACGTGAAAGTATCGTTACTTTGGGATCTACTTTAAAGTAGTTTTCAAAGTACTTGCGAAGTGATCGAAACTATCCGATCCGATTTAAATCAAATTCAAATTTATTCATCTGTATTGTATATATATATATCTATGAGAAGGGAAAATTAAAATATCGAACACGTTGCAAACGCATTTTCAATCGAACCGTGGCATTGACAGAGCCTAGAATTTAATGGTCGATCGACGATAATACTTTTCGCGCGAATATATTTTCACCTATTTATTCAACGTTATTCAATTAATTTTAGACAATCTTTCGTAACCATTAAATAACGAAGATATATAAATCATGGACAAAGTGGGCAGTTGAACTTAATACGCGGCTCGAGACGTTCTCCCATAATTTTCGCTCGTAAAGATATAATTGGGCGCTCCGACCGATAAATGAAGCTACTCGACGCGTTATGTAAAGAATTTAAATTGGCGCACACACAGTTGAAGTTACGTCAGACGTAATAACCGTGAATGCGGATCTTTACGATACTTAACGAAGTTAAGACGAATTTAACAAGCGAGTCATTAATTCGGAAATTCCTGATCTTCGTTGCAATTTAGATGGCCGGTGGTCGCTACTTTTTAGGCGCGACGAGTATACTCGTCGTGATGAGAGATATTGTCACTTCTCTGGGACGAGTATACTCGTCACGATGCAAAATACTGCCATTTTTCCGTGACGAGTATACTCGTCACGATGCAAAATACTGCCATTTTTTCGTGACGAATATACTCGTCACGATGTAAAATACTGCTACTTCTCCGTGACGAATATACTCGTCATGACTCAAAATACTGTCTTTTCTCCGTGACGAATATACTCGTCACGATGCAAAATACTGCCATTTCTCCGTGACGAATATACTCGTCACGATGTAAAATACTGCTACTTCTCCGTGACGAATATACTCGTCATGACTCAAAATACTGTCTTTTCTCCGTGACGAATATACTCGTCACGATGCAAAATACTGCCATTTCTCCGTGACGAATATACTCGTCACGATGTAAAATACTGCTACTTCTCCGTGACGAATATACTCGTCATGACTCAAAATACTGTCTTTTCTCCGTGACGAATATATTCGTCATGATGCAAAATACTGCTACTTCTCTGTGACGAATATACCCGTCGTGACGCAAGATACTATTACTTCTCTATGACGAGTATTCTCGTCGTGACACAAAATACTATTACTTCTCCATGACGAGTATACTCGACGCGAACACAGTTAATCGATTAAAATAAACGAAAGCTATATTAATATATTACACAACTTTATATAAATTATATTATACAATTTTGTATAAATTAACACAGCTAAAGCTGATAAAATTGACGCAATTTGTGCGTTCTTTCCGCACAAAAAGACTTTGTAGTTACAGAAAGAAATACAGTAACGATTTCGATCTTCGTAAATCGATGAAAATATTAATTTCCACGAAAAACTTGGTACGCGCCGCTAGCATTTCCTTAAAAATCCATCAATACCATCGCGCGAACGGTTTGCCCGTGTGTACCGGCGTTTTCGTGCCTCAAAAACGATATGATCTCGATCTCTTCTATGGAGACGTAAACTGAGCCGTATTCAAAGCCCTAACAAGTCGAACTCTTGACCCGCTTTCGATGGATACTTCAAAACCGACGGTATAGATATAGTAACCGGCCGCAGATTACGTGGAACGGTCTCGCAAAGGCCGGCACTAATAGTATGTGCAGAAAACCTCGTACTTCAACGTTACGTATAATTAAAGGAGCGTGAACGATCTGATTAGAAAATTCGACCCGTAGGAGATAGTCTTGTTTCAGAAATTTATGCGCCGGTATTTCACCGATTCGGCCGGCCAGCAGCCACCCCCGCGCGTAATATTCTAGACCGGGAAGTTTAATTGAAGCAATCGATAGTCGCGGAGAATCATTTTTACGGCAACTGATCGCACGTGGCCGAAGGGATGAGAAATACAGTAATGTCTCTCTAATTGACGCTGAGATTGTCCACTAAAACGGACAATTCGGGAAGAGGAGATACGATTATTCGGGCCTTGCGGTTTATTTTTATAGTTATAATTGTCCAGAATTATAAAAAATAAAGCCGCAAGGCTCGAACAATCGTATCACCTTTTCCCAAATTGTCCATTTTAGTGGACAATCTGAGCGTCAGTATGGGAGACATTACTGTAGTAATTTCACAGTAATTTTTGCGAAGTCTTCGAGCACTTTATTCGAAAGAATATCCTCGTATTTATCCACAATAATTTTACCAAATGAATGTTGCGATCGTTCAGGGAGAAGTAATTAAGATCGTAGGATAATTTCTAATCGAAATTTTGAACGCGTTTTTCAATCGCTTCGCTGGAAATCGCGTGTCCAATCGATGCGTTCTAAGCACGCATCTTTTAACCCGTTCGGCTAAATTAGCGTCAAATTGAAATTTTGTAAAGCGCCTCTCAACCGTTCTCGTAATAATGATGTTGAATTAAAATTCTGAAAGGGCTCTTGCAGCTTCTTTAGTTTAAAGATAGCGTTAAACGATCCGCAAGTTCAAGCACAGCGTCCCATAATTTCGTTACGTAAGAACTTCGATCGATTCCAAAGTTGTGTGACTGGCCACTCGATGATGATCCTTGCCGTTGACAATTAGTTTATGTAAAACTGTAATCTCGATAAATCTGTCGTTTATACTGGGTGGACGAAATGATATTGAAATCGCGAGGAATCCCGAGAAAAATTTTCTACTTATTATATATTATATTATATTATGTTATATTATGTTATATTATATTATATTATGTTATATTATGTTATATTATATTATATTATATTATATTATATTATATTATATTATATTATATTATATTATATTATATTATATTATATTATATTATATTATATTATATTATATTATATTATATTATATTATATTATATTATATTATATTATATTATATTATATTATATTATATTATATTATATTATATTATATTATATTATATTATATTATATTATATTATATTATATTATATTATATTATATTATATTATATTATATTATATTACATTATTTTCTATTTATTATATATAAGAAGAAAACCAAAAGAACCCAAAAAAGCGTTTCACCTCGGACATCTTTGCACGTTCTCGCAGACAAATAAACTATTCCGAATATATTTCGTTCACGGAGCGCGTTGAAATTCGCTTTACAATGCGCGGCGGATTTAAACGATTCCGTCTGAACCGTCCGGGCAAAACTTCCGGAAAAATGACTCGGTGAGTTATACGTTGTCCATCGCGCGAGAGTATGGTATTCTTTACCGGAACGATCGCATTGGTCAGTGGACAATCGCCGGAGAAGTACGTCAGGGTGAACGGCGATGCGCCCGCGGTATTTCTATTGCAATTGAAAAATAGCTACAATTCGTGAAACATTCTCCTGGATTCTCTGACCCAGTTCCCGGTGCCAATGCAAAGCTCACGGAAAATGGGTTTCCTAGGGTTTTAGAAGTGCTGCAAGAATATTTGGTAGAGCGGACCGTTTATCTCTGGCGAACTGCGAAGTCGAATAGTCGCGAAAAATTCAGCCCCTCTATATTACGAATTGCGAATTTAAATTCGAGGATGTTACGAATCTCGCCGTTACGTTCCCGCCACGCGAACGTTAACTTCCGATTTCCTTATTTCAAGGAAATAGTTCCCTCTTTAATTCGTTCCGGCGTGTGAGTGATACGTTTTTCGGTCAAATTCGCCGTGTTCGCTTATGCGCGTTCGAGTAATGTTTAACCCTTTGCACCCGAGCGGCGACTCCGAGGCGACGCGAAAAATTGCTACGGTATTTCAAATGAATTTTCAGGTTCATTAAATTTATCTGTGCTCGATAAATTCTCAGGTAATAGAGAAGCTTTCTGTTATGTACAATTTAATATCTATCAAGCGAAAACCTTAAATAATAGATAATAAAATAATCAAATATAAAATATAAGCGCACCGATTGTGCACCTAAATAATAATAAATAATATAATAATAAAATAAAACAAAAATTCTCTCATCCGTCTGCTGTATAACATTCACAAGATTCAATTGATTAATAATTTTGACTTGTAGCCATTTTTATTCCAATGCATTGTTCCATTAAAAGAATTCGTTCCATTATTTCCTACGATGTTCACGATCGCGGAAATCTTGAAATTAATGGAAATTAATTAAATCGAGATCAATTGAGAAAAAAAAATTCAAGACCGGTCGCTTTGACCGGCACGACAGACTTACCCCTCAACGTTTCAGAAACCGGTTTCACCAGCGATTACGTACTTCGACGGAATTCTGCGGCGCACAAAAGGGAAGTTAATATCGATCATGGAGTTAGAGTAATGAAATGTCAAAGCGAGACTCCCGGCGAGCTTGCCGTATTGAACTTCTCGAATACAATATTTAATCAGTTTAATTTTCTCGGGGACGACCCCCCCCTTAAAGATTAAATTGCGCTCAATCAGGATAAGTCGTGATATCAAGTTTCGATCAAACATTTGTGTTTAAACTTAGAGAGCCTTCCCCGGGCATTTCATTGTGACTGACAGTCTCTCGAATAAAGACGGACGTGCATTTTTATACGCTTCTCAGGTTTATCGCGCTTTGACGCGTACATATATATTATACAATGGATTCGTCTGTCACGTGATCGTTACCGTCGTGCTTTTTCTGTAGCTTTCGTTTCGATCGAATGTGTCAGTCGCGGACGGTCTCTCGTGTGTTCGGGGGTCAAATGTTTACGAACGCAAGAATAAACGAGGTATTTTAGAAAGAAACTGGATACAGGATTTCCGTTGATGAAGCGCTTCTCTGAGAGATCATCACGGCTGTCAGCATTTTCTCGGCGAATTGAAAGTCATGAATCTTTCTCCCGGCGTCTTTTATCATGTCGGATGTATTAATTGCACCGTTTAGTCACGGTTCAGACAGAATTTTACAATTTTACGTTCACTGTATAATTAATACAGTGATTTACTGCTAGGAGAGACATTTAAATTTAAATAAACACAGAGCTCTATTGTTAGAAATGAAATTTAAATATAGAGAAATTAAGCATAATAATCTATTGCTGGAAGTGAAATTTAAATTTAAATAAATATAGAGAAATTAAGCATAATGATCTGTTGCTAGAAGTGAAATTTAAATTTAAATAAATATAGAGAAATTAAGCATAATGATCTATTGCTCTAGAAGTGAAATTTAAATTTAAATAAATATAGAGAAATTAAACATAATGATCTATTGCTAAAAGCGAAATTTAAATTGAAATAAACACAGAGCTCTATCGTTAAAAGTGAAATTTAAAGAAGAAGAAGACTTGATATTGAATAAATATAATAAAATATAGTATACAAAACAATATAATAAAGTAAAAAAAATATAGAACAATTTACATCGATAAAAGAAGCTCCGAAATTTAGTTCCTAAAAACGTTGAATCCTTAAAAACTGTCGATTAAATATCCACAGTTATTTTTAGCGGCGAATGATGCCGAAGTCCGCGAACAGGGCACAGTAATCGGCTCCCCCGTTCACAGATTCCGTTTGGAAAATTCGCAGCACACACGGGGACGCGAGAGCGAAACTGATATATCTCGACTGGATTATGCGAGTAGATCCGCGGCTTCCGGAAATCTGAAATTTTGCGGCCGCGTGCGCGGCGCGGCGCGGCGCGCTGAGAGACCGTGAAAAATCACAGTACATAAATCCATAAGGAACAATATACTATCTGAGATCACATAAATTCCATGGGTTCGTTCTACGCCGCGCGGATATACGGCGAATTGTATACCGGCGGATACCGTTCGGAGATGAAACCGCATTTCTCGGTGCACTCGATGCGCGTGAAACTCCTTTAAATTGTGCAACCTGCATCGCGGACGGAGTTGAAATTAGCGGATCGTGTCAGCTGCGGCCGACGAACAGTTTTCCCTGATACGATAATATCTCCGGGAATTGCCGTATTTCGGATCGCTGGGAATTTCGCTGCGCCTGTGCCCTGCGCCTATGCGATTTATTGCTGCGTCGACGCTAAGGTTATATAGATATGTTATATATAAAATGTTATGTATAAAGTAGGATCGAATGAACGATAAAAGTCGATTGAGATTAACGATTTAATTGCAATCGTGAAATTGAAATAATCTCTGTTTTTTCAGCGATACAATTTTTACAAAGTATCGGACGCCGGTTCGAGATTAATTACGCGTTGAAAAGAACTCTGGATACGCTTTCAATGCGCCGTAATTTATTTCTGATTTCTGTATCTTGCGAAATGCACACGTAAATAGGCCGTGCACCCAGCGAAATTCCCAGTAATTGCAACGGGACAGGCTGGAACAACCTGTGAGTAATTAGTGCACATTACTTCATTAGTGGAAACGTAGAAGTAAATACCGCGAATTGATGCCAGCCGGTTGTAACGTTGCAATTTTCGGTGGAATTTTACAGTAAATGATATTGAATACGCGTTTGCATCTCGCCGAAACATGTTCGAACGCGCCGGCAAAATAATGTTCGCGCGAAGACCTTTAGAGACGTCGCTTTTGGGAATTCAATGAAGAATTAAAAAGTGAACAAGGATAGAAAAGTCGACGCAATTTTATTTCCAGTTTAACCAGAGGCATTAACGAGACGAGATACTGCTAATTAATTTTCGCAAATGTGTAAAACAGACTTCCGCTGTTTTATCGTTATTTTATCCGTATTTTTCAATTAATGATAATTAATACTTTCGTAATTTTAATAGCCGAATAGACTCGATGTTTATGCTACTCTGACGCCAACATCTTTATAAACAAACAAAAATAATTTATTGAATATTAATATTTAATAAACATAAATTGTTAAATATTTTATATTATGTTTTACAACATTCTTTGTGGTCTGCTCCTTTAAATCAATTTAAGCATTTCTCCTTAAACTTCAAATTATCTTTTCAATATTTGTACAGTTTACACTTCGTTGACCCTTCCGTTCCAAATTTTAACCCATTGCAAACGAGAATTTGTTAAAATATTAATAATATTTTCCTGAGAAATTAAACAAACATATTACTATCACCATTATTATTGTCAAGTATTGTTAATTATTAATTGTATACGAAACAGTGAAATAATGGGAAGAAGTTTCCTGATGTCGCGAATAATATCATGATTCGTCCCGAAAGAGTTAATTAAAGACCTACGATTATGTTACACCATCGTACAATGAAGAACTATGCGGAATTTACGTACGACTGTGTCGAACGCACGCAGCATAATCGCGACCACTAGAGCATAAGGAAGCGACGAGAAAGTACAATAGCAAGAGTGTGACAAGGCATCGACAATGCTCGACGAATATTGAACTCGTAGCTTTGAATCCAGCACGCTTGATTCTTCCCCCTTGTTCCCAGGAGTCGGCGTTTACTTTATTCTTCTCGGCGAACGAAAATATTCTTATTCTATGTACGTACGATTCAAACAATTCGATACCTTTCTGTCCGGAGCGCAGACGTATCTTTTGCTTCAAGACTTCGTTCGCATCATTGGAATCACTTTTTAATTTGAACGAAAAAAAAAACGACGCATTAAGCAGTCAGCGCTACGGAGGACACGGCGTCCTTTTAAATAAAACAAGGTATTGTTACAAACACTTCGTAAACATTCCACGCTTCCCGGAGGCTCGTGTTTGCAAAATAAAGATATCACCTTTGAGCGCGTCGCCGGCTGCGCTTGATTTATTCATAAACGCGTACAAAGCGGTCCTAAGTTTCCCGACGAAAATGGCATCGGCACGTTCCGCCGGCTAGACAGAAACGAACAATGCGTCGAGGAAGATGTCGCGCAGACATCCTATAGATTATTATACTTATGAATTATTATTTTTATAGATTATTGTGCAAGCAGGAAATTAGGGGTTCCTGAGATCATTTGAAGCAACTTCTTCCTTAGCGAAAATCTTCTACGAGGCTTCGTTTACGAGTTATTAACGAAAAACGTGGACCAATCTGAGAGCGAGTGCGGCCGGCGCTCCGCCCTCGCGGCCATTACCGCGTCGCGCCGGCCATTTGACGCGGCGGCAGTGATCGCGAGGGCGGGGCGTCAGCCGAGCTCGCCTCTCGTTGGCCAGTGTTTTTCGTTAATAACTCGTTAACGACGCCTCGGGGAAAATTCTTGCAAAGGGAAAAGTTGTTTCAAATCACCTCAGGAACCCCTCGCTCCCCCTAGCTTCCTTAAGATCTTTAGAGAATCTGGCCTATCCAAACACGCCCAAAAATATTTCAATAAAATCACAAGTAATCCTAAACACGATCACTTACATTTATGTCAAAAAGATGACGCGTCTGCCGGACGGCGCGACCTTCGTCGTCGCCTCTTCCTTTACGAAACCGTCGTCCTTCGCCGCTAAAAATGCAGCACCTCCGTAATAACCGTCGCTCTGCAGCTCGGAAATTCGGACAGTTATCGCGGGAATACTGCGACACGCTCGGAGTTCTACTTCTGCGAGAGAAAGGTCCTTCGTTCGACTGTTAAAAGAATCGAAAGGCGGCGTGGCGCGGCGCGACGCGACGCGGCGGCGTGGAAAGCAGCGTTCCGTTTCCGACAGAAATGTGTCGTTAACGGACGCACAAGAAATCCCGTCCGGTTTATATTCAATGTTTGCCCGACACGAATAAAATGTTCCGCGCGACCGCCCGGCGACAAACATTTCCATTCGAATAATTCTATATGGCTATTGCTCGGCGGGCGCGGGCCGTAAAAAAGAAGCAGGTCTCCAACAAAAGGCGGTGTCCCGGTCGTACATAAATCTATATAGAACAATACATCTGGGTAACAGAGAGATTCTTGGCTCTCTTTTTTTCGCGCGGCCGCGCCGGGCCGCGCCGCGAACGACGTATCACAGATACCATTCGCGGATGAAACTACATTTTCACCACTTTCGGGATCAATAGTGCATCGCGGCGAACGCGTCCGCCGCGTCCTGAACCCCTCGTGTCTCTTATTGTGGTTGAAGAATAGCTGCAATCCCGAAACATCCGTAGATTCTCTGACCTCTTTCAAGAGGGTCTCTCTCCGTCTCTCCGCCGCGTCCTCGCCGCCGCACCCCGGAACCGCTGTTTCTCTGTTCTCCTCTTGGAGCACCTTTTACTTAGCGCGCGCGGCCGCGAAGTGTGTATTTCCGTGTGCACACCATTGAAGTGCCATCTGTCGCAGAACTTTCTGCTTCCACGCGTCTTCGCGTTTTCTAGTAATCCGATGGAACGGTAAATTGCTTCTCCTTCTTTCCGCGGGGGGAGGGGAAGGGGGGCGGGGGCGGGGCGACGGCGGAGTTTCGTGGGAATTCGTGGGAACACACCGAGTAGGGTAAGTGTGCCAATTACTGTGCCCATTAAAAGCGACGCCCAAAGTTTTCGACGAATTAAACGCTTTCTTTCGTCTGCGTGGCGACGACTCTTGAAACGTTTAAATTGCGTTAAATACGTTTTTGCATGTCCGCGAAATAATTGAATTGAAACGAAGAACACGAAATATTTCAGAGAATGTAGGGGGAACAGGTCTCGAGCGAGTCACTGTGCCCCTGGAAAGAGGAATTTTAATAACTGTGTGCCACTTTCACCGGGCTTTATCTAATTAGTCTGTGTATATTCTTGTATGTTGATCCAGTTACTGTGTGCCAAATTTGTGTACACTGATCCAGTTACTGTGCCCCAATTTCTGTACACTGATAGTACTTCAGATAATTCTTTATCAAAAATGTAAAAGCCTAAAATTAATTCTAATAATTAAATTAATAATATAATATAATAATATATATAATTCTATATAAAATATATTATATTATTATTATTATATTCTATTTTTTAAAATATATTATATAATATATATATATATATATATATAATATTACCACTATTAATTGTATCATTAATTATAATATTAACTATAATATTATTAACTAATTGTAATAATTACAATTTTATTTATATATAGAAACAGCATTATTAAATCACAGATATTGAATTTATAATATTTATATATATATAATATATACATTATATATAAGGGGGGGGGCACAGTATCAAGGTAGGGGCACAGTAAATAACACGCTTACCCAGCGCGAACCGAACGCGCATCTCCGGCCAGCAGCAAAATGCTGGGAGGGGAAGCTCGCGAAACTGTCGCCGTGACATTATCCTCCCACGGATAGGTACTCCCTTGTCGATTTCAGGATCTATGTAATGATTGTTCTTACCTTGTTTCCCGGCGGCTGTAATAGAATTACAATCTTGCGCACGGAAGCGAAACCGTCGCGCGGCGGCGCTGTTTGGTTACATACGACCGTAGGCGGCGGAGACAGTCTTTACAGAGGCAAATCCGACGGGAGCTCTGATAAAATTTCCCATTCGATTTCCTCGAGCGAGACCTACTGTAACAATATTTGATTCTATATTTTGAATTTACTTTCGCATGAGACGTCGCTTCCTTTTCAATTGCGACCAGGCCTCCGATACACCTTGCTGAAAGCCTCCTGATACTCCTCCGAAAGCTTCCTGTAGTTGGTCATGCACAGCGGCTGCCGAAATTATTCGGGCGCCGATACGTGCGACGTATATATTTTTTTTTATGCTTGCGCGAAGATTAAGTCATATGAATATTCATATTATTAATTTAATTAATTGTTATATTATATTATATTATATTATATTATATTATATTATATTATATTATATTATATTATATTATATTATATTATATTATATTATATTATATTATATTATATTATATTAATATTATATTAATATTATATTAATATTATATTTATATTATATTATATTATATTATATTATATTATATTACACATAAAACTTGATCATTTTACACAATCGATTTTGTTAATCATTGTACATGGCACCGAAATTGATTGCAAAATAAAGCGTCGAATATCTGGGTTAAGCGATAAAGGATTAAGGATACGGAACAATGGTCGGTCGAAAAAAATGAGCGGTACCGATGATACTGATCAAAGCCGAGACGATTTTCGCCATTAACGATGACGTAGCTGAAACTCGCGACGCGCATCAGGCAACGACGTGATCGCGCCGCTTCGTAAAGGATTTATCATCGTGTTAATCGCCTTTCTGTACGAAATATCTAATGCATCTTCTATTAAAAAGTCAATTTTATGAAATCCGTTTAACATTATAAGGCCAACACGACGGCGGCCGTTAGGTAGGTACATTATTCACGACAAAAGACATCGGGTGTTATTAAGGTAATCCCCTGAAGAATGGATTGGACGTTCTCGCAGGACAAAGAACCTTCCTTCAGAATTCATGTAAGATTACGTAAGACTGATTTCCATCAAACTTGACGCATCAACAGTTTCCATGGACCGCCATCGATTATGTTCGATAATGTTTTCTTCGATCCCGCGGTAAAAAACGGGAGACTGTTGCAGCATGCATTATATTATGTTAGTGGTTGCAACTATCGATTAATAATGGGTTATCGATTCGTAATTTTAGTCAAAATGTCTGAAAAAGTCAAATGTTTGGCAGAAAACACTATTTTCCAAAAATATTGCTGTCCTTAACTGAAATCTCCTGTTATTTTTATAGATTACTATATTTATAGATTACTATATTTATGGATTACTATATTTATAGATTACTATATTTATAGATTACTATGTTTATAGATTACTATGTTTATAGATTACTATATTTATAGATTACTATATTTATAGATTACTATATTTATAGATTACTATATTTATAGATTACTATGTTTATAGATTACTATATTTATAGATTATTATTTTAATAGATTACTATTTTTATTGATTATTATTTTTATAGGTTATTATTTTTATATATTCTACAATATATATTTATAAACTTTCCACAGTTACCGATTGTCGACAACTATAAAAAGCCATGGCCGCCGAAACCGTTTATTAAAATTCTTCGATAAATTCCAACCAATCGTTCGCCGTCCAGTTTCGCTCACTCTGTCGCCCGAGACGTCCTTCTAATTTTGAAACTTTCTCCTCGGTGTGCAGTTCAATGTTATGGAGAAGCATCCACGAAGGAAAGTTATCAGTTTAAATGGAATTTATTTTTCGATTATACGGGATCACGGGAGACGTCGATTACCGGGGAAGCTTCGCGTATTTCTGTTGGAAGCGAAATTACGAGACACGTGCCCTTTTTCTATCGACAACGACTCGAGTTCAGAAGCCGAACTTACTTTCGAAGTTTTATCCCTCTCTGATACTATCCAGGTATTATTGGAGATACAATAAAACGTTTCGGACCAAAGTTTTATAGTTACTTGATTCAGAATCGCCGGGGGGGGGGGGAGGGATTGCATGCGATGCCACGGGAAGCATAATAAAATATTTAATCATTTCTCCAGGTAACCTCGCCTCTGAAAGTAACAAGACCAGAGCGGAGATCAATTGGAATTAAACTTTCGGTTAACTTTCGGCGCCGTTGTTTCCCTCGGACTCTTGGTCTTCTCGATATCTCTTTATACCTTGCTCAGCTTTTATTGCGCGAAGCCTCGGGATCGGCGGAAGCGCATATTTTCGGGCGCATAAAAGTACGTTATTATTCCGAGCAACTTCGGATATAGTTCACGACGAACCTGATCTTGAATTGTATTATCTCGAGTGTACACACGAATGCACAGTTAGCAATGCACTTGATCTTGAATTGTAATATTTCCAGCGTCTTTGAACGAAGTTCGCGATGATACCGATGATACGGATCGAATTAATCTTCGTTTTGAACAAATACAATAGATTTCGAGTCTCGATTAATTTTATTTAAGTCGCGATTAATTGTTAAAAGTGTCTGCTGCACAGAGATTTAGTCCTTCGTGTATCAATGTAAACGAGTCAGAAAAGAAATTTCATTACAGTAATGCCTCCCTAATTGACGTCTCTCTAAACTCCCTTACTGACGCTCAGATTGTGCACAAAAATGGACAATTTGGGAAGGGGAGATACGATTGTTTGAGCCTTGCTGCTCGTTTTTATAGTTATAGTTAGTGACATTACTGTACAGTAATGTCTCTCTAATTGACGTCTCTCTAAACTCTCTTACTGACGCTCAGATTACTGTGCACAAAAATGGACAATTTGGGAAGGGGAGATACGATTGTTTGAGCCTTGCTGCTCGTTTTTATAGTTATAGTTAGTGACATTACTGTACAGTAATGTCTCTCTAATTGACGTCTCTCTAAACTCCCTTACTGACGCTCAGATTACTGTGCACAAAAATGGACAATTTAGGAAGAGGAGATACGAATGTTCGAGCCTTGCTGCTCGTTTTTATAGTTATAGTTATAGTTAATGACATAACTGTACAGTAATGTCTCCCTAATTGACGTCTCTCTAAACTCCCTTACTGACGCTCAGATTCCTGTGCCCAAAAATGAACAATCTGGGAAGAGACGATACGATTGTTCGAGCCTTGCAACTCGTTTTCATAGTTGTTGACAATCGATAGCCATAAAAAACGAGCCACAAGGCTCGAACAATCGTGTCTCCTTTTCCAATATTGTCCATTTTCGTGGACAATCTGAGCGTCAATTAGGGAGACATTACTGTATGTCCAGGAATTCTTCTAACGCGTTGACCGTTCTGTTCTATTTAACGTTCTACATTTAACGTAACCGTTTTTATTACAAACGTATAAAAATCCGCAGTCTGGTGATAATAAGAGACCCTCCTGGATAACGTTGCAGGGTCGAGCTCTCTCTCTTGGTATTCTTCGGTGAAAAGAGTTACAGTCCGCGGAGAATTTATAAAATAAAGAAGACTTTTCTTGAATTTATGGTCAAGAGACCGTTTCTTGAGAATTTAGGTTACGGCCTCCTTTAGGGGAAACGCGTAGATCGTCCCGAATCTTACAGTCGTATTTTGCACGCTCGACGCTGGCCGCCCTAGAGTCGGCGGCACTTGGTCAACGATGGTGCTGTGTGTCCCATTAGGACTTAAACAATGGCGCAATTGTGACACAGAATGAAAAAGTACGAGCGTTACGACGAGTTCACGGCAGATTTTAGCAGCTATGAAATAATCGCGTGTGTCCGTCGCCGAGCGTGTGTACATTCTAAATAGCTTTACGAGAAATTCTGGAACAACTGGAAAAATTGTGAGGCGACGCTATTTGAGAGGATTTGGAAGATTGCGAATCTGTTTCTATCATTTTTATAGAAGGTAATTTTTGTGATCAAAGAATACGTTGACTTTTAAACTTTTATTCAGTCCAAACATGTTCGTGTATGTGTATTATTTTTTGTGTGATGCATATGTGGCAGTTGATGAGTTTAAATAATTGTAATGTTGTATTAATATAATATTGTATTTATATAATATATTGTATTTATATAATATTGATATATTTATACATTTCTATACATATAAATCTGTTTATATAATACATATAAATGTAATAGTGTCTGCTAATTGCATGGAATTGCTCGATTCTTATTAATTAAAAATTGTAAATCATCTATATGTATAACAACAGCATTAACTGTTAATTCTTAACAGTATTAGCAATAAATAAAGCTCGATTATTATTTCCTCTCTCATGCAATTCAAAATAGAAATCGAATTTATTTGATAATTCTCATTTTTATGCTCATTATTAATATCACAGAACTTTTACAATTTCTCCCACAGAAATATTTAGTAAATCGAAACAGTTTTCATTATCACAGACAGTGCTACAAAGTAGCATCAAATTTTGTTTCTATTTAGTAAAAAAGAAAAAGCGAACAGCATTCGTACTCGGGAAATAACGCATGGAGTCTTTATCTCCGTCCCGAGACTGTTTGTTATAACGCAAGGGAGAGATATCGGGTTTACGAAACGCGGCGTGCCCGCGCCAAAACTCAATTTCGTTTCCAACTGATTACCGAGGGAACCTCGTCACCGTTTGTTTTCCACGCCGTAGAAACTTTCTCCCGCGTGTGCGGAAAACAAAGCAGACGCTGCAATTTAAAAAAGTTTATGAGGCTCGATGCGGTTCTTTGTGAATTTAGCGTGACCCTGTGTGTGTGTGTGTGCGCGCGCGCGTGTGTGCCGGGGACGCGGACGACGTTAAAAGGTTAATTAAGTTTCCCTCGAACATTTCGCTCTTGGAACAATATCCCGGGTTTTCCGAAGCGTGGGCAAACCCGCGCGAAATATTGCGTTTGTCCCTTCGAACTGAATAAAACACTTGCGGAAAAACAACGGCTCCGTCGAATGTTTTAGAGAAACGGAAAGGCGGCGGCGGGGGGGGGGGGGCGGTGAAATTGACGCGCGTAGAGCAAGTGCTGGTATTACTGCGGACGCCCGAAAACAACGGGGTAGAGTAATGTCTCCCTAATTGACGCTCAGATTGTCCACGAAAATGGACAATTCGGGAAGAGGAGGTACGATTATTCGAGCCTTGCGGCTCGCTTTTATGATTGCTGAGAATCGGTAATTATAAAAACGAGGCGCAAGACTCAAATGAATCGTCTCTCTTCTCCCTAAATTGTCTATTTTGGGGGCACAATTTGGGCGACAATTAGAGAGACATTGCTGTATCTTGTATAAAAGTATAATAAAATCTAACATTTTACGGTGTGCAATCTTCTGAAAATTAATCTCATAATTTTTTACACTGGGAATTAGTGTGACACGTCGTGAAAATTTCTAGTAATAATTTATTCTGTATACATGTGTGTGTGTGTGTTATTCTGTCCTTTAAAATTAGGATAAAATTCTAATCTCTTGCCAGCAATATTTTGAGCATTCAAGTATATTTAGACGCACAATAAGCATCAACTTTCTTTCCCTTATTATTGCAATTATTGCAATCGAAGAATTTCTAATCGCGATAACTGCAAAGAAAATAACGTGTCAAGGGGTTAACGAAATTCGTGCTTCCAGATCGAATTTCAGATCCAATATATTTTGAGGAAAGTCAATGCTCCGGTTAAAGAATAATAGGTGTAGCTCGAGTCGCCGATTTATTGGCGCGAAATATCTCATTTTCTCTGTCAAGGTTCGCCTTCGTCGAGAAACCGCGGTAATGCCTGCATTTACCCTATCGAACCAGCGAAATGAAAAAGGGCATATCTTCGGGATCTAGACATTGTTCGGAGGCTTGGCCCGGCTAAATGTAACAATGCCCTCCCCCAAACATTCCAACGACGCGAAAAAGATTCGCCAGCAGAATCCGACGATCAATTCTCCCTGGTCGCGGCTCCGCGAGACGACGTTGCTCGGCAAAGCCCGCTCGTTTGCGCTTCTTTATATAATTTAATGCACTCGGAAAAAGGCGGAGAATAGAGGAAACTCGACGACGGCACCCGCCGGACCCCGGGCCACCCAAATCGCATTAGTCACGATTCGGATACTTAAAGCGTTCCCATCCCTCTGTCCTGAAAAAATGAAATTTCTTTTCAGATATTATTTGCAATCGACAAATTTCTGATCGCTGTCACTTTCGCTGGCTCGAACGTGGACGAACAATGAAATCGCTTCGAGCCAATCACCGGTGCCAAGCACTCGACAACTTTAGACCGTAATTAACTAAATTGAATAATTGCTATAATGAACACGCGTT
Source organism: Megalopta genalis (assembly GCF_051020955.1). Lineage (NCBI taxonomy): Eukaryota > Metazoa > Arthropoda > Insecta > Hymenoptera > Halictidae > Megalopta > Megalopta genalis. Next base: position 4,131,243 of record NC_135025.1, read on the forward strand.
ACTCTATACGGGTGTAAGCTTACTTTATGCGACACTCGTCGACCAAATTATAAGACTTCGGACTGCGTTTACGTCGCAACAGCGTTGCGGGGAGACAAAGCCGTTCATTTATGACCTTCATCTTTTTTTATTAGGTGTAAATTGGGTATTGTAAAGAATTTTCGAGTTGTGTCAAAACGACAGCGCTTGGACGAAATTATAAGACGCTGTCTTCAAATAGTAAAAATGAAATAAACGACAGTAAAAATAAAATAGTAGAAATAAAATAATAGAAATAAAATAGTAGAAATAAAATAGCTAAAATAAAATTGCTAAAATAAAGCAGTAAAACTAAAATACTAAAACTAAAATACTGAAACTAAAATACTGAAACTAAAATACTGAAACTAAAATACTGAAACTAAAATACTGAAACTAAAATACTGAAACTAAACTACTGAAACTAAAATAAAATAAAATAGTAAAACTAAAACATTAAAACTAAAATAAAATAAAATAGTAAAACTGAAATAGTAAAACTAAAATACTAAAACTAAAGTACTAAAACTAAAATACTAAAAATAAGATAATAAAAATAGGGGCTGAAAAATGGCGAGAAGTGGCCGATTCGCATCTCACCCTGTCCATTTCCCGCCAATTCCCGCATAACCGAGTACATATACGTACGCACGAAACTCTCAGCTACGCCAATGGTCGTTACCCCGATAATTCCGAAAGTGCATCGTAGTTTGGTCCAGGAAGATACGTACGTTGTTCCGTTCGGATACAAGCGATGCAGGCGACATCTTTTAAATCTGTAGAGCCCGCCTCGGTGTACCTGTAATTCAGCAGGATTTTCGCGAGACGTGGCGGAACGCGCTCACACACACATACAGACAATCAAAGGCGGGCATGCACATCGAAGAAGACAGCGCGGTATTGGCCGCGGCACAGTACATAAAGTTTCTTTGTCCGGGGGAAGTTCCCTTTTCCCCGGCTATCCCTCTTATTTCCCAGTAATTCGATACGCCGGGGAAAATTGCTGGCGTAGTTGCGGCAACGCTTTCGCGGCCGCCCTCCGCCGCGGCGCGCCGCAGCGGCAACACATAAATATTTCTATTGTGCGGCGTCGATTTCTTGCTCGATTATTCGAGCAGATCAACACGCCTGCTGGTATAATCGATTTTTATGCGGCGTGTGGGCGGCGCCGCGGCGCGGCTCGCTAGCCCTGAAAGGAAGGGATTATACCGGATCGAGCGTAAATAACGATGCACATTTACTGGAAGAAGGAATACACCCCCGCGGCAGCGGCATCGACGGCGGCGGCGGCGGCCACGTTCCGCGAGCTGTTCGCAAACGGAAGCACACTTGAAATCCGATTCGAAGCACGCTTAATACGGATATTAGAAATCGATGTCGAAATAAAAACAATGGGACACCGTCGTCCGCCGGAGAAATACGAGCGGATAACACGGGAACCGGAGGGAAAACCCGGCCGATAACACGTGCACCGCGCGCGAAACGCGCGCGACATGCAGAAAAAGATTTATCTGAGCATATTCATCGTTTCGAGGGAAGATGCTAATGTGCAGATAAATGAGCGCTCGGTATAAATAAAGATTCTATCGTCTCTTGTAAAGAAAAAAGGAGAATTTCACCGGCGGAAACGCTTCGATAGGTACACTCCTGTTCGAAAGTACGACGACACGTTTTTTCGAACGGAATTGTATATCTTTTTTCAGATTGGTCCGAATCTTTTCGATAGGTTAGAGCTTCTTCTTTTAGACGGGTGTATTTTGTTTTTAGGTTGCGATTGATTGGGACGATGGAAGCAATTAACGAAAAGCTTGCTGTTTCAATGGCAATTTTAGCGAAAATTCGCGTTTAGTTGTCGATGTTGAAATGTTTGCGGGCTAAGGCGATATAAACTAACAAATATGTAATATTAAAATTTTAATATATATTATATTATATATCTATTATATATTATAATATTATATATATATATATATATATATATATATATATTATATTATTATATTATATTATATTGTATTATATATATTATAATATTATAACATATATTAAGATTTTAATATTATATATCTTAATATATATTATAACATTAAATAAAAAGATATAATATACATTATAATATTAACTAAAGTCATAATTTATATAATAATATTATATAAAGAATACTGAAACATATAACGTATAAAATAACGTATATATAAATGCATAAATAATTATTTCGAGAAAAGTGTGTACCCATAGTGTCCAGGTTAGACATTTCTGTGTTCGCAGCCCCCCTCCCACTGGCTGCGGCAGCGATGCAGCCAGAAGGAGGAGAGGGGGGAAGAATGTAACCGCAAAGAAGCCATCTTCCCGCACGAAAACAACAGACGTTCGTCATCGTTTAGCATTCGTGACACATTTTCCATAGTCGCATTTCAAAGAAGTCGCAACAGCTGACTTATTAAACGCACCGGGGTCAAGACGACCCAGTGACCGTCGTTCGTCGTCGTCGGCGGCGACCGCACGCCGCGACAAAGTCATCGGTTCCGGGCGGCGGCCGAACTTTGTCATATCTTTGGAAACTGTTCGCGGAAGTAATTCGAGAGGAACACAAATAAGTTCGGGAAGGGACGACGCCTCCGAGTCGAGTTTATGCCGCGACAGCCGCGAAGTTGTCGCGCGCCGCGACAGCCGAATCCGTCTCCGGCGAATCAGCCGCGGTCGCATTTTTCAAATAACTTGTTGACACTCGCGCGACGCGACGGCACAATACGCCGCGGAACGCGTGTGCAACTTTTACACTTTATCGTCCCGGCCGCGAAACTTGCTGGAAAACCGCGCGACGCGACGCGACGAGACGCGACGCGTCGCTCGGCCGAAATGCATGCAGACAATGCAGTTTGAGTCGCATGCAACGCGGCCGGCCCCGGGATTTCATTCGATCGCGCGCACCGACCGAAATAAGTTTTCATATTATTTCGAAGTTCACGGGGCTGAATCCGCTCTGTTCGACTTTCGCCGTGTCCTCTCGGATGATATATTTATGGAAACTGTTCGGCCGAGCGACGACGAAATTGTCGAATTTTACGCGCGTTTTACCTGCGACAATCGGCTACGCGTTTGCTATATTTAGCTGCTCTTGCGCTGGGAATAAAGTAATTTCTCCCGGAAATGCCAAATTTCGGGATGCTCTGAATTTACCTGTGCCGGTCCTACGCCTCTGTTATTTATTGCTACGCCGTTGATGTGCGATAAATATGCGTTTCGTGCGCAATCTGAGCGCGAATTAGGGAGAAATTAGTGGCAACTTTGAGTTGGACGTATATTCAATAAATAAAAGAGACATAATTAATATTATATTATTAATATTACACAATTGACACGTAATTTTCGATTTTATCGTGGATTATATTAATATTTGAATCATTGTTTTGTTATTTAATATCTATTATTTAATATTTAAATTATTTCATAATTTAATATTTGCTTTAATTATTATATATTCAATTATTTTAACGATTTATTTTAATTATTGCTTCTAGTTAAATACAACTTATTGCCGGGGGTTATACTATATTAACAAAAACAACTCTACACTTATCTAAAACATTCTTATTTATCTATTCATTAATTAATGGTTCATTTAACAAATACAAACTTGTTTATTGTACGTATACGTACCATATTATTTATTATTACTTTCTGAATTCTTACAGAACGTTCTTCGAGCAAAAATGATAAATCACTGAACTATCTCCTAGAGCAATCTCACACACAGAAATTGATCTGACAAAAATAATTCGTACCAGCGGATATTAATAACTAATGAAAATAATCCCAGGTTCGCGCAAATGTTTACCGGGTTCCGTTCTCTCTGTCGGGGCAACCCGCCGGGATAGGTTGTACGGTTGATAAATCAGAAGATGATTTACAAGTTGTGGGCAATTACTTGTCAAACTGATAGCTATCTGCTGTCACATCGCATGCGAGGGTGAAATCCTCTAGAAGGATTAGCCCGCAAGGGACCGTGCTCAAGGGTTCGGTGGGCGGTAGGGGGGGCGAGGGGGCGTGTACTTAGCGGATCAGCTAACTGCCGCCTTGCGTCTCGAGATTCATGATACGTCACTGACTATTTGGATTGAGACCCAAGACGTCAAGAAAATGCGTTTGCCAAACCGTCTGTTAATAACGCGTCTACCACGAATCCGATTCGATATTAATCTTCTACGTAGTCGAAAGGACCATGCGACGACAGTCTATCGAATAGAATATTAGGTTATTCGGTGAGAAATTTCGTTTCCCGAGGGTGAACGATGCCAGGAGTTTTTTTTTTTAGTGTTCCAAGTAAATTATCGTCGATAATTGAGATAATTTTGTTCGAGGAATTTCTGTCTTATTTTTGGTAGCTTCGAAATGCCATAACATCGTAGAAATCCTGCTTTTCATCGGGGAAAAAGATTTGATCGGTTTTACGAGTTTATTATATACGCGGTATGTATTAACGTTAAATGAACGAGTCAATATTAGCGGTAAAATTGTTAATTTTATCAAATAAATCCGTCTTTTCGATTCAATATTTTGTTAACGAAGCATCTTAACAAACGTCTCTAGAATTGGTAAAACGAATTCTCTTCAATTGTCCCTCAGCTTGCAAAGCGAAATGGACACTTTGGGAAGAGAAGATTCGATTACTCGAGCCTGCTATTTCCAAACTGACCATTTTTGTGCCGTGGTACAATTTTTGTAGAATTCGCTGTACAGTAATGTCTCTCTAATTGACGCTCAGATTGTCTACTAAAATGGACAATTTAGGGAGAAGGGAGACGATTATTCGAGCCTTGCAGTTTCTTTTTATAGTTATAAATTGTCCACAATTATAAAAACGAGGCTCGAATAATCGTATCTCCTCTTCCCAAATTATCCACTATTAGTGGACAATCTGAGCGTCAGTAAGGGAGACATTACTGTACAGTAATGCTTCTCTAATCGACGCGCAGATTGTCCACAAAAATAGACAATTTAGGACAATTTAGGGAGAAGAGGGACGATTATTCGAGCCTTGCGGTTTATTTTTATAGTTATAAATTGTCAAGAACTATAAAAATGAGCTATAAGGCTCGAACAATCGTATCTCCTCTTCTCAAATTATCCACTATTAGTGGACAATCTGAGCGTCAGTAAGGGAGACATTACTGTACAGTAAGGCTTCTCTAATCGACGCGCAGATTGTCCACAAAAATGGACAATTTAGGACAATTTAGGGAGAAGAGAGACGATTATTCGAGCCTTGCGGTTTATTTTTATAGTCATAAATTGTCAAGAACTATAAAAATGAGCTATAAGGCTCGAACAATCGTATCTCCTCTTCCCAGATTATCCACTATTAGTGGACAATCTGAGCGTCAGTAAGGGAGACATTGCTGTACTTGCGATCGCTGGTCACGAACGTGAAAGGAATACGTATGTGGCCTCTTCCTCGTGAAATCTGCAATTACTTTCTCACGGTCGAGCGTGCAGTAGAAATGACGAGACGCAGACGAAAAGCGTTTTGTTCTGGGCAGCCGCCGCGCCGCCGGCACAAAAACCTAGCACTGCTTGTGTTTTATCATGTGTTGTTGGCAGTGGGCCACCTGCACGCACGACCTCACATCGCTATTTGTTGGTTTCCGTCTCGTTAGGTGGAAAATCTATTTCTTCTCGTCGGCATTGTGCGAATCGGTTTGTACGGGGTTTCAAACGCTCGCCGCATCCATATCCCCGAGATTTCACGGGAACGGGATGAGAGAGAGGGAGAGGAGAGAGAGAGAGAGAGAGAGAGAGAGAGAGAGAGAGAGAGATAGAGAAATGTAGAGAGGGAGAGAGAGAGAGAGAGAAATGTAGAGAGGGAGAGAGAGAGAGAGAGATGTAGAGAGGGAGAGGGAGAGGAAAAAAGCAAGATATGGGGATGGAAGAAAAGGGGCGGAGAAGAAATTGACCGAGAGAGAATTGTGTTTCGCGCGATTATTGTTCGCTATCCATCGCCTTCCGGAAATGCAGCGCCAGCAATATCGGTCTAGCTGTGTTCGGTCTTCGCTGTGCTCTTGCTGCTGTTTTCACTTAATTACCGAAGATCGTAGATTCGAGCAGTGAACTGTTCGGGGTTAAAGTCCACAGCGTGGATTTCACGCATTCGATGCAAGAATTTCTGCATCGAATGTGAATCGGTGACATTATTGTCACTTTAATTATTTAAAGCATTGAAAAATATTTGCTGCATTACTTTTAGCTCTTATATACATCGTGATCGATACATCCAATTTTTATTCCGCTTAAAAATTCGCATTCTTGTCAGATTAGAGTACAGTAGGAATAATTGTTATATGTTATTGTCACTTTAATTATTTAAAGCATTGAAAAACATTTGCTGCATTACTTTCAACTCTTACATACATCGTGATCGATACATCTAATTTTTATTCCGCTTAAAAATTCGCATTCTTGTCGGATCAGAGTACAGTAACAAAATAATTGTTATACTTCGACTGTGAATTTCACGTATTTATAATAATAATAATAATCTGTACGTCGGTTGTAAAATACCAACATCGATTACTGAATTATGTGAATATTTTTGCAACGTATACTAATCATTTATACCATGGGAACAGAGGGGGTGATAGGGGGATAGGAGGAAGGAGGAGGGAGAAGAAATTGATCGAGAGAAAATTGGGCGTTGCGCGATCATTGTTCGCTATCCTTTGCTTCCCGGAAAATGCAACGCCAGCATTATCGGGTCTAGACTTTACTCTTCTCTTGTTGCAATCATTAAAATCGATTATTTGCTTTGGTCGATGCTGATTCGAGTTCATCCCGCTGTATATAATCGCCGCTGCCTGAAATGTTGCCGGATATGTGTTCGGTAAACATTGGCTTTTTATTTGCAATCAAGGTATGCGATTTTGGAAATATTGTCTTTCGGTTGCTGCGAAACGTTTTTACAACTTCGTAGGGAAAGGGAACGCTTTGAAATATGTTTGTCTATTTAATCATGTTATCACAATAAATTATATATTACTTATATAATTATATTATGAATCATATTATCATATTATTAAATTATTATTATCATATTATCATACGTCTATCTTCGTTTGGTCATATTTAATCATGTCATCATATTAATTATATATAAATTATATAATTATATATAATATATGCTTATGTAATTATATTATAAAAATCGTATTAACATATGTCTATCTTCGTTTAATCGTATTTAATCATATTACCACTTTGCCAGGATCCAATTTACACTACGTTCGACAATAAATTTAGTAACAATTAATCCTAGAAAATTATTCGATCCACATTATTTCATATTCTCGACTTCTCATGCTTCCCGAGATATTCCGTTTACTTTACGAAGCGAATGGAAGCAAATCCTGTCGAAAATGGAGCAAATCCTGTCGAAATGATGATGATAATTTTCCTCGGATTCTGAAGTGACAGACGAAAAACATCGCTGGGACGTGGAGAGCCAATAGACTCTACAAGTCTATCGGTTATCGATACTTCCGTTTCCTGACACGGGCTGATACTTTCTATTGATATCGAACGAAAATAAACGGGAGAAATTCGTCGTTTCGATTCCCATTCTCGTAATTATCGCTCTGTTAATAATCAGTACTAATAAAATAAGGCTGAAAGCGGCTAAATCAGCCCCTTTCGTTCTAATCTTTTGAACAGGCTGCTCATATGAATTAATAAAAATTTTCTGTTCGTATAGAAGTAGTATATATTGTATTATTATATATACATAATATATTTCTAATATTTGTTGTAATATAATTAATATGAAATAATATTCTATATATTATAGAATTCTATAATATATAGAATATTATTATAGAATATAGAATATAGAAATATAGAATATTATTCTATATATTATAGAAGTCTATAATATATAGAATATTATTATATAATATTCTATATTAATTATATATAAATTATATATTAATCTATAATATTCTACATATTATAATAAAATAGTAATAAATATATATTATATATAATATTATTTACAATATATAGATATATTTATATACACATATATCTGTATATATTTATTTATCCAGATAGACTTTTATAATATATTTATATATTTATATAACCTATTCTCTTCCCAATAATTAGTTGAACCTTCAAACGTGATCCAAAGTTCGAGCACAAAAATGAACGCAAATGTATATACGTATATATATATATATTTAAAATTATAATTCGTATAAATCAAAATTCTCTACAAAAGTTAGCTGTTTAATTAACAGCGAAAAAGCACGTCGGCTTTCTGCGATCGAACGTTCGCAAGACCCGATGCAAGCGCGGCTTCGAAACGAGAGGCACGAGAAATCATTATAACCGGAGAAACTGTCGCGGGAGCGACGGATACATAGAAACGCGAAGGAAAAGAATGGCGCAGTTAGAGTAGCACGTAAACAAATTCGATTTCAATCTAGTAATTATCGACCATCGATTCGCTCTCTTTCTGCAGTTAGAAAGCCATTGTGCCGTCCGGGAGGAGCGCGCGGACGGCGGCGCGGCGCGTCGCGGCGCGGCGGTTCGATTGCAACGAATAATCCTTTTATCTTGTTATTTTTGGCAATTTAATTCGTTCGTCATACGCTCTGTTCACGGTCTGCTCTCTCGCAATCAGCAGTCGCCGGACTTAATGACGTTATCGAGGAACCGTGATTGAAACAATATTTGTTTTGCACTTATTAGCAATTAGTCGATATCGCGGATCCTCCCGGACGTGCGTCAAACTGGCTTCTGTATTAACTTTTGATTCGATTAAAAAATCTGCGGGCCCGGCTTGCCGCGTTGTTTTTCTAATTACACGAGGTTACAGGATGCTACGGTTCTCGATTTATATATATATATGTATATTATATTATATTTATGTAAATAAATGCGGATCATTGCGCGCTCCATTCGACGAACGCCCGATAAAAACGACGATGCCAACGAGCAACATAAGCGAAATGAATCGATTAATGTTCCGCGAAAATGCTCTTCATTGTTTCGTTTAATCGCCGGTTAAACGACTCGTAGAATTTTGCGATCGTGCAGACTTCGATCCTAAATGAAATTATGGTCAAGAAATTGTACGGAAATTGTCGACGAACGTGGAAACGATTCGAGAGTTTCTTGCATCGTTATTATTAACGATTAAGAGACGTTATTATTATTATAATGAGAACACTTAAGAGAAGTTATTATTATTATCATTAACTGTTATTATTATATACTTTATATTTAGTTATTATTATTAGCTGCTATTATATATTTTATATTTAGTTATTTTATTAACTGTTATTATATATTTTATATTTAGTCATTATTAACTGTTATTATATATTTTATATTTAGTTATTATTAACTGCTGTTATTATTATTATTTATTACTGTTGTTATTATTATATATTAACTGTTATTATATATTTTACATTTAGTTATTATTATTAACTGCTGTTATTATTATTATTTATTACAGTTATTATTATTATATATTAATCGTTATTATATACTTTGCATTTAGTTATTATATAATTTTTTATATTTGCGTCTGCGGAGCTTTGTTAATAGCACTCGAACGAAATTACAAAAAATACCGCGACTACTATTAAAAAACTATAAAGAATACTACGACTTGTCACGCAGACACTCGCACGAATATTCAACAATATTATCGCCCGACGTTGAAACGTAGATGGAAGAGGAGAGACGCAGATGCTGCTGCAACTTTCGCTCTATAATTATAAAGAGGATTGCTTACTTGTCCCCTTAACAAAGCACCGTCTTATCACTTTGCCCCCGAAAGTGACGTAGTCTAAATGTTTGCACGTTCAAGTTTTGCATCGCTTGTTCAGCCGTCCCGGTAACGCTGCAATTGTGTCCTCGATAGGGTCGTCGAGTACGTCTAAGTGGCTGAAGATACGAAATTGTATACATTGTTCTTTTCGATTGCGTGTCACGAGTACCGGCGAAGTTTGCGCGCCGGGAATCTCCGAAAAGTGAGCAGACCGAGCACATTCCTGGGAAGCTGGGAACGCCGTCGAAATATGATGACGCCTAGTTGGAACCCGCTCGCGTTTCTACTCTGCTTGCTATGATCGTCTTAGACGCACCGTGATTTCGCCCTAATTCGCGCGCAGATTGCCCAGAAAAATGGACAATTCGGGGAGAGGAGACACGATTATTCTCGGCCGAACAGAACATTTCAAGAATTCGAAGATTCCGCTGCGCCACTTTCGACTAGATAGATTTGAAGCGTACAGGGTGTCCCATAAATGTCCCGTAATCCGGAAATGGCGGGTTCCTCGGATCGTTTGAAGCAACTTTTTCCTTTACAAAAATGTTCTCCGAGGCACCGTTAACGAGTTATTAACGAAAAACGGTGACCAATGAGAGGCGAGCACTTGGCAATGAGAGGTCGACGCCCGGTTCAGCCGATTGGCTCGGCCGCCTAGCGCCGCCTCGCGCCAGCCTGAGCTCGCCTCTCACTGGTCACTGCTTTTTCGTTAATAACTCGTTAACGGTGCCTCGGAGAAAATTGTTGTAAAGGAAAAAGTTGCTTCGAATAACTTGGGGAACCCGCCACTTTCGGATTGCGAGACATTTTTGGGACACCTTGTATATGTACAGGGGAACTTTTTCCTCGGGGAAAACGTTCTACGAGGCTTCGTTTGCGAGTTATTAGCGAAAAATGCTGGACCGATGAGAAACGGTTTTACATAGACCAGCGTATTTTTCTTTTTTTTTTATTATTAGTGCGAGGGATTTTTATGTTGCTTCGACAGCATGTGAAAAATGAGCCACGATTTCGAAGATCCTGCGCTGCAGATACCGGCGAAAATGTGACAAAGGTGGAGACTTTCTTTAGATCTGATCGACGTTTCCTAGCGGGGATAAAAGACAGCCCTTGAAATACTACAGAAAAATGGTTGCTCGTGCTTCGGTCCAAAGGGAGCGTGCCGAAGCGATACGAGCCGATTTTGATACAACCGTGACAGAAGGTAGATCTTGGGAAAATATTCGGCATGGTTTTTTGATCGGTCGCCCTTCATGTCGAATGGACGAGAATGGCCGTCGTATTTAGAGTTCGCGAACGTATTTGCTCGAATTTCTCGGCAGCTATTTCAGATATCAATAGATAAATAGCCATGCTGTGTGCGCACAATGGAACTCCATTTATCCGACACTCTTCGGAGACCTGACTGGCCTGTGTACGATATATTTCTGAATAAGTTGTATAATAAATTGCAATTTAAATTATAATTATAAATATAATTTATATATTATTATATATATTTATTATATATTATTTGTATAATTTATATACTTATATTATTATCCAATTGTCCATTATGGATAATATTTGTATAATTTATATAATTGTATTATTATCCAATTGTCCATCACGGATAATATCTGTACAATTTATATAATTATATCATAATTATATTACGATAAGATACAAGAATTTATATAATATATTATATAATAATAAAAAATATATATTTATATTTATTTTATTTATTACTTTTTAAATATATCATATACAGTAAATTTTCCCTAATCGATGCTCAGATTGTACAAGAAATATATACATATATAATATAATCGTCAACAATTATAGAAACAAGGAGCAAATTATCCACTTGTTTACAAGCTGAAAGGAGAATTCGGGAGAATTTACTGTACTTCTTTGCGATCGTGAATAAACGGAATTTACGCGGTAGGAAGCATGCATTTGTTTATAACAGAAGCCACGCTTAAAACAGAAGCTGGTTGTACTAAAAATGTGAGTTCATAAAATAAAATGGAGCTTTACTCTGAACGACGAGGCTTCCGCTAGCAGATTACCCTCGCAATTTCGCTCTACGATCCCTTTTAAAGCTTGAGATGTCGCAACGGTCATGATCAAATTAGTTTCATTTTTTCTTTTTTCATAGCGCCGCCTTTAGCGGTCCGGAAACAGGGCTCGAATGAAGCTCTTTAACATTTTCGATTGGATTCTGTGTAACAGTTATTTTTTTAACGCTCAATTTTCGTTCTCGAGGAAAACGGTTATGAATTCGCTGAGAAACTTTTTTATTCCATATATTTATTTATAACAGAAAATCTTTACTCTCCCAGAAATTGAGAAATATACGAGTTGGACAGCGACAGTCATTCTGCTTTGATAAAGTTATTAATATTTATTATTAATTAATATTATTAATATTTTTGTGATTATTATACGTCGAAAAAAGTTCACTTTTAACGGAGAAACAATTTGTATTGATTTGTCGAATATATATTCAATTATATTTAATATAATACAAAAATAATTGAATATATTTAATAAAATTATTATAATTATATATATATATATATATAATTATATTTAATATAATACAAATATAATTGAATATATATTCGATGAATCTACGCAAATTATTTCTCTGTTAAAAATGAACTTTTTCAACGTATAATAATAATAAAAATATTAATAATATTAATTTGATATAATACAAATTATTTCTCCGTTAGAACTGAATTTTCCTGAATTTATAATAATCATAAAAATATTTCCCGGAGCTTTATGTAATTTAATAAACGTTTCCCCGCGAAGCAAAGATGCTGGAACAGTTTCACCGGCCGGCTGAAACTATTGTAGGTCACGAGGTTGATCCCGATCTTGATCCAATTCCGCCCGGAATCAGCTGCTTTATTCTTGTAGTTATTCTGGTAGCAGAGCACCCGGACGGTTTCGCCGTGCAACAAAATTCACAATTTCCGCGCATTATTCGTCCATCATCGGCAGAGACGGCCCCGGCAATGAAAATTCTTTGGCCGATCGAGAATCAGCGAACTTCGAAACCGTTTCAGCGGAAGGGTTGTCAGACTGGAAATGACGCGGTCATTCGGGACAAAGTTTCCGTAATTGCTTTTGGCAGGCCCGTTCCTTTATCTCCCGGTTCTTTCACCCTAAGTATTCCAGTACGCGGCGGAACTGCCGCGAACTTCGTCCGTTTCCCCTTTCGCTTACACGTACATTAACGACCTTTTGTTACGCGCCCTAAAAACCTTCTTTCTTCACACCTTTGATTCCTCCCGCTATCGACTGCATAACTGAAACTGCCGCCGGACTTTCCACGAAACGCTTTTATTTATACTGCGACGGGATTTGTTCGGAAAACTATGTTACACCACTACACGGCCACCAACGATCCAGCCATTGTCCAGAGGCTAGAATTGGGCATGATCGAATCATGTCGGAAATCATGGTCGATCGTTAATCAGAATAAATTAGTCATTTTGTGAAAGTGTGCTATGGAAATTTATTTCTCACTTTTATAGATTTCATTGGCTCACCCTGTATATGCGATATACAGATTGTACATTGTATATTATTGTATATTATTGTATATTATTGTATATTATTGTATATTATTGTATACAATATTATTTTATTGTATATTATTGTATATTGTATATTATTATTGTATATTACTGTATTGTATATTATTATTGCATATTATTGTATTGTATATTATTATTGCATATTATTGTATACAATATTATTGTATCGTATATTATTATTGCATATTATTGTATACAATATTATTGCATCGTATATTATTATTGCATATTATTGTATACAATATTATTGCATCGTATATTATTATTGCATATTATTGTATACAATATTATTGTATCGTATATTATTATTGCCCATTATTATTGTATATTATATTATATTATTATTATGTATTTGCATGTGTTGTATATTATATATTATTGTACACTCCACATTATAGATTACTATTTATTACATACAGCGACCATCGGCTATTCAAATTGTAATTTTAGCGAAAGCAAAGACATATTCTGAAATCTCAAGATTTTTACAATATTTTTAGACCGATCCCGCACGAAGGCGTTCACATTGTTATAAAAAATAATTAGAAATTAGAAAATATTCACCATATCGGTGTTCGACGTTGCAAAGCGCCTTTTCGATCCAATGTTTTAACAGCCACGCTTTCTCTGTGTCACGACGAGTATACTCGTCGATGTCGCTTGCCATTCGGTTTTTTTGGAAGTGAAAATTTCCATCGAACAGATTATGGTTCGCAATCATGTGTTCCGAATCATGGTTCGGCGCTGCCGAAGCATTCAATGGTGTACCTCGAAAACCGTTTCACGAGCCACTATTCTCTGCACTCGCGGTATTGGCTCCAGCGGAGCTCATTAAATTAGTGATCGGGAAGCGATCTGATTATAGTTTAATGGCACGAACTCTTTTATGTTGCTCTATCAGTAATTCCCATCCGCAAAACTTTATCGTTCGCTCCATTTGCGTATAATTTGAAAGCTTCGCTGCCTCGGCCCACGTCACAGAGTAGTCGACAGTACAGTAAAATCTCCCTGATTATCAAGATTATCTTTCTTCTTTATAATTCGCTCAGATCGTACACAAAAGTGGACAATTTGTGCTCGATTTTACAGCGATCGATCGTCAACAACTGTAAAAACGAGCCACGAGGCTCGAACGATCGCGTCTCCTCTTCCCAAATTGTCCATTTTTGTGCCAATTTTTGTGCGCAATCTGTGCGTCAATTACAGAGAATTTAACCGTATTTCGTGTCGCGACGAGTATACTCGTCGTCGCTCGATTCTTGCGACACGGATAGAAATGCGCGCTTTAAAAAAAAAGGTCGCCACGCTGGTCGAACGATGTTACAAACATCCCACGTAATTTCTGTTATCTCGGCGCGAGTCTCGGCGGCGATTTAATCAATTTTCCGAACGAGACGTTACGGAGGTAATCCGTACACTCCGCACCCTCGTAGAATGCAAAAGGAGAGACATTTCGTTGGTTCAGCTCGCGCGGAGATGTATACGTCGCTTAATAAAGCGACAAGAACAGTACACCGAACACTCCGAGGAAGGAGTAATTCTCACGGAATTGGTCTCTCTCTCTCTCTCTCTCTCCCTCTCTTTCTGCCCCTCTCCGAGGAGATTAATTCAATGGTGTTTTCTGTTCAAGAGTTGGAAATACCGGCTCCTTTAAAAATACCATTATACTCGGGGCGCACTTTGCCCGAATCTGCCGTTAGCTGGTCCAGTAGATAAAATAGCGACGAAAAAGAATCGCGACGATAATGTTGCAGTCGACCTGGCCTCCACGGTCCCTCCCAAATTGAACGCTCTTAATAACTGTTGTCCTAAACGACTTTACTCTCGTTTACCTTCGTTGTGAACTCACGACGTCGGGGATATTCTCTTCGTAACGAAATGACAGCAAATTTTTACGCGCCGCTTACGAAGAACTTCTCGTACCGAAACGCGCCAGCGATGAAGAAAACGATACAGCTGAATTCTTAACTTTTTTTTTCACTTGCATCCAAATATTTCTCAGATATTTACTAGATATCATATTATATATTATGTCGTATATGTTTATTAGATTTTATTAGGTAAAATATGAACTGCAAGCAAAAAATGTATATTTGTTTATTATATATTAGATTTATATATTAGATATATATATATTAGATATATTCACATACTAAATATGTATTAGATATTTATTATATATTATATCATATATATTTATTAGATTTTATTAGCTAAAATATGAACTGCAAGCAAAAAATGTATATTTGTTCTTTAAAAACGATGATTTATTTCAAGCACGATCTTTTTTAATTCCGGAACAAAACGTTGCACGCAAGTAGAGTACCGAAAACCTATTCGACAGTTATTGCTTTTTTTTTTATTTTTTCGTAACTGTCCGTTTTCGTGTTTACATGACGAAAATAGCCTCCAACGTTGGGACGAAAAATCTATTTCACGGGGATATCTTGGAAAATAATGGAGATCGAAAAAGTGATAAAAAACAAAAATTGCTCGTCTTTTTATAAAAACTAAAGTGACGTAAACGAAACGTTTGAATATTTATGAATGCGTTCGATGCAGCACGATCGACCACTACTTTTTTTTTTTTTTACTAAACAATGCGTTCGCATACGTTTTTCTACGATTCCGCCGAATCGTTAACGACGAAGAACTATTCATTAAGCGCAATTTATTGAATTATTATAGAAAAAACGGTTGAGAATAATGTTAAGCGTAACTTCGATTTACAATATTTTCAGTGACACGTGTAAACGTAATTTGAAAAATTTTGTTACAGTAAATTCTTCACAATTTTTCTTTTTTTAGCTTGTAAACAAGAAATGGACAATTTGGGAGGAGGAGCAACTTTTTTTGTAGGTTGAAACTATTTCTATCGGTGGCGAATCTTCCGCCAATAAATAGCGAAGGAAATTAGTAAAGAAATCGTGGGAGTTTTTATTTGCTTTCCATTTCTCCTGATTAATATGGAAAATCTTTATTTTGCGGAAATATAATAATATAATAACTAGAGATAGAATAATCGTAGCTCCTTTTTCCAAATGATCCATGTTTGTTTAAAAGCTGAAAGAATTTACTGCACTCTCGATTGTAAATACACGAATTAAGAAATAATTGCATAGAACGACGACAAACAAGATTCTATTCACATTTTACAAGGTGATCAATATTTCGTCGAAAATAATGGATAATGAATATTTAAGTCGTCTATTTTGCATATCCTCGCCCCGGTGTCTTGGCTTTTTTATTTTTATTGTGCCAAAGTTGAGTTTCACTCCTGTCTGCCACTTCAAAGCACATATTTTCTGATGATTATGCAGATTTCGCCCAAACTATGCGCCACGAGTCACGCAACTGGGGAGGGTGTATCTCTCTTTTTTTCGGCCGGAAACGAAAAAAGATACTAAACGAAAACTCGAACACTATTATATGGTTCAGCTTGCCATTACTCTCCCATTTTTACGCGCGCCTAACGAAACCCATGCATCATTCAGGCTGGAACCTTCGTTTAAACTGTTTTATATTCCGCATTCGAGACTGTTCTAAGCAAACGTTCGAATCAAGAATGTTTTAAACCGTTGCAACGAGAATTGTCGATTTTATAATTATCGATTGTCAACAACTACAAAGAAAGGCACGAATCTACTATATTAATTTTTACTGCATTATCATAAAGTACAGTTTTCTTTTCGGTAATACATGGAAAATG
Source organism: Megalopta genalis (assembly GCF_051020955.1). NCBI lineage: Eukaryota > Metazoa > Arthropoda > Insecta > Hymenoptera > Halictidae > Megalopta > Megalopta genalis. The sequence continues at coordinate 4,148,398 of NC_135025.1, forward strand.
TCCCAAAATTATGGCACTTCCGGGAAATGAGAGATTCCTTAGATTATTCTAAGTAACTTTTTCCTTTGCGAAAATTTTCTCCGCGGCTTCGTTTACGAGTTATTAACAAAAAACGCTGACCAATCGGAGAGCGAGTGCTGCCGGCGCTCCGCCCTCGCGGCCAATGCCGCGTCGCGCCGGCCATCTGACGCAACGGCAGTGACCGTGAGGGCGGGGCGTCAGCCGTACACGATCTCTCATTGGTCAGCGTTTTCCGTTAATAACTCGCGAACGAAGCCGCGGATTGCATTTTCGCTGAGGAAAAAGTTACTTCAAATCGCCTCGGTAATCCCTCATTTCCTGTAAGTAACATAATTTTGGGCCACCCTGTACAATGCTCGACTGTGTGGACTGAATTTTCCAGTTGTATAAGATGATCCTACTGAGACATGCAGTGAGTATAGCAATGTGAAATCAAACGGAAGAAGATTACAGTATTACGAAAGAACTTTTGATTGAAAGCTGAGTCTTACACAACTCGGGGAACTTGTGTTCATCGCGATGGTACAGAGACTTCCGGGAAGCTTAACTCGAATTATAGATTATGTGTATGTACGGGGTGGATCTTGAAAAAGGAAACACATAAATACGTTCACTGGAATTTACGCTGGATGAAATTGTTCGTACCGAAGATTATACTATAAATATTATATTATAAATATTATGCTATAAATATTATATTATAAATTTTATATTATAAATATTATACTATAAATATTATGTTATCAATATTATACTATAAATATTATGTTATAAATATTGTACTATAAATATTGTACTATAAATATTGTACTATAAATATTGTACTATAAATATTGTACTATAAATATTGTACTATAAATATTATACTATAAATATTATACCATAAATATTGTACCATAAATATTGTACTATAAATATTGTACTATAAATATTGTACTATAAATATTATACTATAAACTGAGTTTTTCTTGCGCCGTAAATCTATTCTCAACGATTACAGAATAACGTTCAGAAATATGAATAATTTCTTTACTGAGCATCATTTTCAAAGTTCCAAATACGCATATTAAAGCGATCTTCCGCTATGAGATTTTCCTCGTATGACATTAAGCGGCACCATGAATCGTCTATTTCTTGCAACGGAGATCAGTGCCAACTGCGCTCTCGTATTTGCAATATCAATTTCGATCATCCGAGAACCGAATACCGCGCTGCATCGTTACGTGGTTACTGAAAATAACCATGAAAGCTCGACACACACGCACAGGCAGAGAGAGACACACATACACACGTTTCATATACCAATTACGTAAAACTTCCGTCGGAAGTGCACGAGAAATTCCGCAAAAACCATAATAACAGTAAAATTGGTTACTGCGGTTCCTGTCATTTCGATCCATTATATAGGGTGATTCGCTTCGAAATAACTATTAAAATATGTCTCCCGTAGCTGCGACGGACCTAAATTAAGGTTACAGACGAATTCTATAAGTATAGTTAATGTATACGAGCTGGACGAAACGGTGAACAGACTGCCTAGCGGTTCGATGGTGATTATTCGAGCCTTGCGATTCCTTTTTTAAGTTGCTGAGTAGCAGCGACTATAAAAACGAGACGCAAGGTTCGAATAATTAATCAGAAATTATCGTACAACAATTTCTCCCTAATTCGCACTCAGATTGCGCACGAAAAAATGGACAATTTGGGAAGAAGAGATATAATTATTCGAGCCCTGCGACTCGTTTTTGCAGTCACCGATCGCCGACAACTATAAAAATTGCAAAATCAGGGCGAAATTACTGTACAAATTAACACGTTCTCTCGCCGAGCGATTCGCAAGGAATTCGCGAAACGACGAAAAATGGTTTCCCTCCGTCATCGCGGCGAAGACATCTAAAATCCACCAAAATAAGGGAATCCAGTCTACGCAATATTTCTCTCGTTTCTTTAAAAAAAAGAAAGGAAAGAAAAGAAAAGCAAGCATAATATCATAGCAGGTTGCATGCCGTTTCCCAGATCGAATCCGTCGCGTTCGCAAAGCGTCGAGTGTCGCGGGCCGACTGTAACAGGCGTTCCGCTGCGTTCACGCGAATCATTAGCCGGCAATGAATTCGCAATGAGATTCTTGTCGGCTGCAGTGACGCGGGTGTTTCGATATACCTTAAAGCGCGCAAACCCCGGAGACACGTAAGACCTTTTGTACGATTCAGGGGAGTCGGAGCATACTACGCGTACCTGCGCGGCGCGCGCGTCGACGGCGGTAATTGTGTTTGCGCGGTGAATCGTGATTTGTTCCACTCCTGTATTAGCGTTAACGGGATAACGATTGTTCGCGAATCGATTCGCCGACTTCGAAAACTGTGGGACGAGACGTCGACGACGACGACGATGGTGTTCGACGGTGTTCGACGGCGACAGCGTTCACAGCGCTGTGCTCAACGCTCGTGACATTAGCAACGCGAGACGAACGCTTGTACAAAGTCAATTTACACGCTTCTTTTTGCCACCGGCGACACCGTTGCCCTCTGAATGACAATTCCCTCTTAATGCCAGCCGTAACTCGCTTTAAACAATGCCGCACCATCCGCGTCGTCCCGACCGGCGAGCTTCGAATCGTGATTGCTTCCCACGGAGTCGGAATCTCTCTGTCTGTCACGCCGCGTATTTCTCCGGGAACCTTCGTTGTTTACGAGACTCGATCTGCTTTGCGGCAAGAGTAACTGGAATTAATTGATGTTACGTTATACTGTTTCTTGCGAAACAGAGGTTATCAGGAAAATGAGGGTACAGTAATGTCTCCCTTACTGACGCTCGGATGGTCCACTGAAATGGGTAATTTGGGAAGAGGAGATGCGATTATTCGAGCCCCGCGGCTCGTTTTTATAATTGTGGATAATTTAGAAGTGTAAAAATAAACCTCAAGGATCGAATAATTGAATCTTCTCTACGTAAATTGTCCATTTTCGTAGACAATCTGAGCGTCATTACTGTACGGTAGTGTCTCCCTAATTGACGTCTCTCTAAACTCCCTTACTGACGCTCAGATTGTGACGCACGAAAATGGACACTTTGGGAAGAGGAGGCACGATTATTCGAGCCTCGCGGCTCGTTTTTACAGTTGTTGACGATCGATCGCTATAAAATCGAGCCGAAATTGTCCACTTTTGTGTACGATCTGAGCGAGTTATAAAAAAGAAAGATAATCTTGACAATTAGGGAGACTTTTGCTCAGCCAAATTGCTCCGATCGTCGCTCAGTTTGTATAATAAAAATGGACGATTTGGGAACAGGAGGTTCGTTTTTGTAGTCGCCGATTGTTAATAAAAACGAGCCGGCAGGCTTACTTTTTGTAGCCGCCTATTGTTAATAAAAACGAGCCGCCAGGCTTGGTTTCCATTTGTCAGTATTGTTGTGTCGTTCGCTTTCGCAGAGGCTTATATTCCGATGTCCGCACAACTCTCACCTTCTTGATTATATTTTAACAAATTTGTTCGTACGGTGTTTTTGACTACATAAAAATCCGCAGTCCGCTAATTCCGTTTAGGGAATTACGCCCGAAATTGTGGGACATGTGCACGCGCGTTGTTGCTTTTTCTAACTTGAAATTCAATTAACTCGAGCTTTACTTTTTCGATGCTTCTCCTTTATCCAATGTTCTCCGGGGATATTAAAACGGCAGTAATTTGTTTCCCACGTTTTCTAATTCGCCGAACTACGCCCGTGGGTGCACCGGATTAATTTCATTTAGCAGGAATTACCTAATTTCTCAATTGAAACAGAATAAGAGAAAAAAAAGATCGTTAGAAATGTTTGACGCGCTACCAGGGAAAGTTGAAAATTGAAATTTTTTCTTAACGTGTGCGATATTGTTCGATCTTTCTCTCCATAATATATCATGTGAAACGTTCGAAGATGTTGTTATTTTTTGTTCACCCTGTATATAGGCGACGTTTCACATGAAATAAAAATTGCGCACAGTCGTGTGTGAAAGTATAATCGATTTGAAGTGGAATGACCCGATATCTATTCTAATAAATATCAATATACTATTTATACACATCGGCAGACTATAAAAAGTTGAAGTAACGAGATTATTATTATTATATATTATTAGAATAAGTTATTCTATATTCTATTTTATTCTATATTTATTAGAATATATTACTATATATATTATATATTATTAGAATGTATTATTATATATTCTATATTACTCTATATTCATTAGAATATATTATTACATATATTATATATTATTAGAATATATAATAATATATATTATATATTATTAATATTAATATATATATTATTAGAAATATCGTTTAAGAAAGTTACTCTCTTCTATCAAAAAGCTCGTTTGCACGTAACGTGGATATAAATAAATAAGATATAAATAATATACTACAAACAGCTGGCTCGAGGTTTTTGGAAAACGGGCTTAGGCCGCTTTCAAAATGAACGGCTCGTATAAAACATAAGCTGTTCGGGGCCTAGTTAGCGGTTATTAATCGCAAGTCGATATCGTACAGCATTATTAATTAATAATACGATATATTATGCGCGGAGTGGATAATATTAATACTTGAAAACAGTTTAACGGGTTAATACAACGTGACACCCGTGTTTGTTCGAAATATGATGGGGAAATAGGTGCTCGAAGTGGCTCACTCAGCTGACAATATTGTAAATGAAAATTGACGTAAACATGCTACGATAAACAGTAATCGACACGAATAGAATGTGTATCCTTTGTACTATGTTCCAACTATATTTACGTTGTCCGTGGGGGCGTACTTAAATAGAGATACAGATACACGTGTAATTAAAGTTATATTATTCATAGTTATATACATTTACTCTATTATCAGTTATATTATTATACATGTCACGGTGAAGCGTATAACAATATTGCAATTCGTATTGCAACTTCGTATTGCAATATTGTTAATTTAAATTTAACAATACTAATTTTACCATTTAAAACAATTTTAAAACACTTCCGAAATTTTAATTCAAATTACTTTTTAAAATATTTGTCAAATATTAAAAAGAAAACTAAAAATGCACAAAATTGTAGCGAAATAGAATTAAGAATCAAGCTTTTAAAAAATGTCGAGATTTCGCTCGGGAAAATTCTTCTTTCCACGAAATTCCAGCAATTCGAAGCGTCGACAGTTTGTTGAAAAAATTTCAATTCAGGGAAACGAACGCTTTTTATCATACTGATCGCGCGAATGGTCGGCGAGGAATCGAACGAAAGTGAAACGAACGCCGAAACACACGTCGGATGTAAATTACAACGAAAAAAAAAACAAGAACCGCGCGTGGTCGAACGACGATGCGATAACGTGCTCATGTAAGAACCGTTCGAGGATGTTTCGAAATATCGTTCGGGGTCGCGCGCTGAAAACGTGAACGTATTCACAAGTTTTCAACTACGGACTTTACGCTGTCCGCGCGGCTTGTCCAACTGCGCTCGGCGAATCTCTATTTGCTCCAGGATATTGTCAATTGGACTCCCGTACGACGTATATACGGTTAGCGCAGGTGTGTAGATACGCATTGCCTACACTCCCAATTGATGCCCCGTTCCGCTAGGGTCGATAAAAGAAGCCCGAGGATTTGTTTTCCTCCTTTTCCACTTATTGTTATTTACTTCCACGTACTCCGGAACTCGTTTCTTTCCGTTCGGTCGCCATCTTCTTTTACGTTTACGGTCAGTTTTTACGCGCATCTATGTCCACTGAAAAATCTATTTTTTTATCACCGTAGAACGTTTCTTTTTCTTTATTGTTTACACGCGTTTTGATCGCCAGGGAACCGTCGTCGAAGTAATCGCTGATTTTATGGGAATTTTTTTTCGAGGGAGTATTCAATATTTATTGGTCGAATATTTATACATATATATAATATAAGTATATAAAATATATAATATATACATAACATAAGTATTCTTATATATTTATAAATCATTAACCTTCATACACCAAAAGAAGTATTCTAGATTTGTAAATATTGTCTTTATGTTTAAATATAATTAATTATATGTATACATATAAATAATTTAAATATGTATATATATATAATTAATTATATTTCAACATAAAGACAACATTTACAAATCTAGAATACTCGTTCTGAAGTATGAAAGTTAATGATTTATAAATATACAAGAATATTTATATTACACTGAACGTTTATTCTATTTATAATATTTGATTTATAGTGAACAATTTAAAATTGAACCATTTAGATATATCTATGGGGAGATATGTTTAGATTTAGTGTTAATTTAGAGAAAATGCATTAATATGCAAAACAATGATTAACGTAACGAATATAACAAATATAATATCAATTTATTATATAATTATATATGTATGTATATATAAATTAAATCCTGCGTCCACGCAGCAGTAATTACCCCATTCGATGGATCCTTCGAACCCATAAAGTCCTGTCCCGCCGTCCCGTCGAAGATAAAGAACGAGGAAAGGGAAGCATTTATTTGCAAACGTTTGCTTCGCTATGTTCAATTGACTGACTAGGCATCCAATTCCAGGGGCGTTAACGTGTATATTGCGAGAGGAACGCAACAAGGTCGTAAATGGCTGTATCTTGAATCCTTCGAAGACCGCTGGATCTATAAATCTCGAAAGTAAATCGTGTCGATTCGTGAAGGAATGCCCGCGAGCGGGAATACCAATAAATTCTGGTTAAATGGGGCGAATCAAGGCGAAATCATCGTTGCGAACGTTTAAATTAATCTCCGGCTAAATGGAATATCTTCTCGAAATGTACCTTGCCTAATTACGAATAAACAGTTATTTCGCGTTTGATTCGCAAACCGGCGAATTTTAGTCGGGCGCTGTAAAAAGTGACAGCGAAAATACTGGTAAAAATTAACTTTAAAGTTAAACGGTAAAAATAATCGAGTAATTACATTTCAATTGAAACGGTCAAATTAATTAATCCGACAATAACTACCTAAATTCAATATTTACAGTAACGCGTTTTCAATATATTATGCCAGTTTTTCTGTACGCGTTGCTAACGCATCTTCGTTCTCGCGTAATTAAAAAATGCAACTGGAATTTTGCAACGGAGTTTCGCTATCTGTAATTGTTCGCAGCTCGCGTAACATTCCGACGATAGTTCTTTTTTATTTTCACTTGTCGTTCCATGCGATAATGAAGTTAAAAGAAAACTTATTCCAGTTCAATTTGAAAAAAGTTGCGCCGTTTCAGGCGGTTCCCGAAGACATTTTTACAGCCACTTGTACGCTCGCGTCGACATTTTCTCGAAACATTTAATCGTACTTTATAGAGATCCGTCCATTTTTTCCCCGTAATGCCCGTTGTTCGTACACCATTTGCCGTTAAGGACGGGTCATCCGGGGCCAGGAGCGTTCTCGAACGTTCTCCCCGAGGTTTAATGGCCCTTCGATAACGTCTAACCGAATAGCCTTAAAGACGTGAGCTGCTGAGTACAGCAACTAGCAAGTCGGATCGGCCGCTTTGATGAGAGGAGACGCATACCCGTGGGGAACGTCGAAGACTCGCAGAGGATGATACGCTTACCTGTTCCCAAACTTACTTGGCGCAGGACGAATGTTAAGAGAATGCTTCCTGCGGAGCACACAGCTCCGTGTGCTAACTTGCCCGCCCCTAACACACTGACGCGACTCGCTGCGTTTTCTGTTGCACACAGTTTCTGGCCGAAAGTTAGCGTCCATCGAATAATTTTACAAAATTCTCCCGGTAATCGTGGAATCAAGAAGCCGGAACTTACTTTAAATATTATTGTTATTAAAGTATTTTATATTAGTATTATAGTATTATATTAGCATCATATTAGTATTAAAAAGTATTATACTAGTATCATATTAGTATTATATCAGCATTAAAGTATTATATTAGTATTATATCGACATTAAAGTATTATATTAGTATCATATCAACATTAAAGTATTATATTAGTATCATATTAGTATTAAAGTATCATACCAGTATTATACTAGCATCATATTAGTATTATATCAATATTAAAGTACTATATTAGTATTATATTAGTATCATACTAGTGTATTAAAGTATTATATCAGTATTATACTAGTATCATACTAGTGTATTAAAGTATTATATCAGTATTATACTAGTATCATATTAGTATTATATCAATATTAAAGTACTATATTAGTATTATATCAATATTAAAGTATTATATTAGTATCATACTAATATTAAATTGGTATTAAAGTATTGTATTATAGTATTATATTACTATTATATCAATATTAAAGTATTATATTAGTATTATATCAATACTAAATTATTATATTAGTATCAAATTAGTATTAAATTAGTATCAAAGTACTACATTAGTACTGAAGTATTATATCAGTATTATATTAGTATCATATTAATATTAAATTAGTATTAAAGTATTATATCAGTATTATACTAGTATTATATTAGTATTAAAGTATTATATTAGCATTATAGCAGTATTATATTCGTAATATAATAGCATCAATCCACTGCACTCGCATTACGATCCTAAATTTTCTATCGACGATTCTGAAAATTTAATTACAAAGACAATGTATACACTCGTGCTAGCTTTTATTTTTTTATTCAGCAAACAAAGTAGAGTGCCAGCAGCAATGGTTACGGATAATACGTACACCGTGTCGCCAGATAAATGCGGACTGATAGACATGCTAGTGGTGCATTAAAAAATGATGAGGTAACCTACATTTCGCGTTATTCTGCGCATAGCCGAGAATATATCTAGAAATTTCATAATGCATAACAACGGTGAAACGAAGCTACACACGCCGGAGTTCTGCATGCGAAAATATTATTTTTTTGCACGCGTTGAAGATATTATTACGAAGTGAAATTGCCTCCTGGAAATATGTGTTTGCATGTGAAATTACGTGACACGGTAAGTAAATCCTTGAATAGTACATATATATATATATATATATTGTATAAATATAATACCGTTTTATTATTTTTAAAAGGACTCATTATAAAACACCAGTTCTCGTTCAGTTGAACGAATTACTCAGATTTCGTCGAGTTTGTTGAAACGATTACTTTTACACGCCAGAATCACGAAAATGATATATATAATAATATTAAAATGATAATATTATTGTAATATTATTTTTGTAAAATATCCTACAAACCCTTATTACTTTTTCAAGGCACCGTGATCTAGTTTTATATTCCGATTAATTTCAATGCTCGTCAGTTCTAATATTAAAGATAATAAAAAATAACAATCTATTTATATCGCAGTGACAATGGAAACATTTTAAGTAGCGTTGTTTCTCGACGGCCGAACGTATCGGTTTCCAGTTCGGATACGGGAGGCTCGACAGCGTGTAGCCAAGCAGTCGAAGCGATAGCGCCTGCTTAATAAGATCGACGTTGTAGTACGAAACACCTCACGTTTCCAATACCAGGGGGGTGGGGCGAAGTCGATACCCCGGACGTAAACTTTCTTTGAGCGTGCAGGGTTAATAGTTTTCCAATAAAAGTTGCTGAGGTCGCGAAATCCTATTGCGTCGAGAGAGAGAGAAGGCTTCGCTTGGCCAACGGGATGGAGACGCGGTCGACGTACCGGCAAAAAAAGAGGGGAGGTCAGCCCGATTACTTTAGCCGGTACGAGATGCCCTTTGACAGAAAAAAGGAAAAAAAAACGAGAACGAAGAGGAACGATCCCCGTGAACGGATAACGGGATTAACGCGACGATTTCGATGGCGCGACCGTTCGATGTTTCGCCGGCCTCGGCTTTGTCCTTGATCGCGGCACCGGAATCGTCTTGCGGATATAAAACGTGACTGTAAATTGCGACGGTGAAATTTCCTCGTCGAACAATTCCGCCTAAGAGCCCGGAAAACCGATACGGTTTTACTGCGATCACGGTGCGGAGGGACGTGTACGTATGCGAGCGCTTCGAATGCACGAAACTGACGCGTTAAACCTCGCGATGAGCAGATCGGCTTCACAGATTTCGAGAAATAATAAACGAACGAACATGTGAGATAGGCCGAAATTTTGGGAATCGGTGGCTGGTTAAGGCAAAGGAGACGAGCGGAGAGTGGTGCGGAGAATGCTAGAGGAATATCTCTACTGTAAGAGTAGTACAGATAATGCTATAATAATAGTACTATAATAATTCTATAATAATAATACTATAGTAATAATACCATAATAATTATACTATAATAATTATACTATAATAATTATACTATAATAATTATACTGTAATAATTATACTGTAATAATTATACTATAATAATTATACTATAATAATTATACTATAATAATTATACTATAATAATTATACTACAATAATTATACTATAATAATAATAATACAATAATAATAACACTATAATACTACTACTACAATAAAAATAATACTATAATAATACTAATAATGCTGTAATAATAGTATAGATATTATACTAGCACAGTGACCAGTACAGAACTTAATATTGAACTCGTACAGTTACGGAAAAAAGGCCAGAACCGAAATTACTACGGGGGCCTCGCTAAACTTTACTTTGGGGAACCAGACATTTTCGACTCTTTTTCACACGATCCCATAGATCTTGACAAAATGATTCCAGCAATGCAAGTTTTAATATTAGGAATTCACTGGCTCGAAAGTTACGCGTGCGCGAAGTCGAGGAATTTTAGGCATTTCTGACAACTAAAGGCGCTGTCACATCGACATTATCGGGACAGCAAGAATTAAGCAATCTAGAAGAGAATAAATGTGTCGCACCGGGAACATTGGTGTAAGGTTGACTTTTATATAAGCAGCGATTCCATTTCTGTTATTTGTTCGAACCGCGCGAGTGCGGGAATTTCTCCTCCTCGCTACGGGGGATTTCATGCGTTCGCGTAAAAAAGCACGCGGAAAATATTTGGAACGCTTGCAATATTAAAGGGAACATTTTAAATTGCTGTAGCAGTACGTTCAATGCATTAAAACCCGTTAGAGATAGAACGTGAATTTAAACGCGCCCCCTCCCGTCGCCCGTTGCCCGGCGCTCGGCGCTGACGCGGAAGATTTTTATTCCGCGTAAAGGTCCACGGTCCACTTATCGTATAAATTATATTTAGCCCCGAAATATACAGGGACGAGTTCAGTTACCGCGGAGCTGCGTACAGCCGTAACAAACCCGACCTTATCGTAATGTTCTTAAACACGTTTCTCGCCGCAGCTTCTCGCCCGAAACGTGTACCAGCTCTCTCTCTCTCTCTCTCTCTCTCTCTCTCTCTCATTCCCTCTCTTTCTCTCTTTGCTCTCTCTTCACCGGTTAATGATTCGCATTCACGATGTTCGCGTGTTTCCCCGTAACAAACCGAAACAAAACGCTGTAAACGGCATGAATGTGTAATTAAAACGCGTTTCCAGACGTCCAATGCGCCGTATTAAAGGCCAGTTAATTATCCGAGCACGCGCGCGGCGCACTCTCCCGAAAGAGAAAAAGATGAAAAAAAGAGATCGTCGAAAGTTTGTTATTTTAATATTTACAGGAAGCAGACGCCGTTCGCGGGAGCTTCGTTAACGGTTTGCGGCACGGTAAATAAACTTGTTTAACGTACAGGACACGCTGTGCCCGATATTATCGCCTTGATATACGTTCGTATTATACACCGTCGAGAAAAAAATGGATTTCAGTTCTAAATGGGACACGAAGCGGCGGCGAACGATGTTTTTCTAGGTGAAAATGCTCCAGAGGTTCCGGGCTGACCTTCGATTTTTTTAAACGGGGACATATCTTTTTCGTACCGGTCCGCCGGATCGTGGTAAAAATATTCCTCGTCGACTAACAAATGGAACGCGTGCGGTCGCCGAACATTATGGGATAACTCTTGAAATAAATTTGAGAATCTAAAACATCGCTCGCTTAAACAGTTCGCTGTGGCTAGCGTAACCCGTGGCTGACATAACCTCCTTTTCAGAACGCGCATCTATGCGAGTTGGTAAATCTGTAGAGTGTATTCTCCCTAATTGATTGTGTAGGACTTGACTTATTAATTTATTTAATTCTTTCTAATTGACTGTAGGACTTGACTCGCTAATTTACTGAATTATTCCTAATTAAGGAATACTCCCTTGACTCCCTAATTTACTGTACAATAAATTCTCCCTAAATGACTGTACGACTTGACTCACTAAATTAATTAATTACTCCTAATTGACTGTAGGACTTGACTGTTTAATTTATACTGTACAGTAAATTCTCCTTAATTGACTGTGCAGAACTTGACTCTGCCTAAGTTAGTCAATTATTCTTAAATGACTGTAGGACTTGACTCACTAATTTAGTAAGTTCTTTCTAATTGACTACAGAACTTGACTACCTAAGTTAATGAATTATTCCTAATTGACTGTAAGACTTGACTTCCTAATTTAGTAAATTTTTTCTAATTGACTACAGGACTTGACTCACTAATTTACTGAATTCTCCCTAATTGACTGTAGGATTTGACTCTCTAATTTACTGTACAGTAAATTCTCCCTAATTGACTTTAGGACTTGACTCCCTAATTTACTAAATTATTCCTAATCGACTGTAGGGCTTGACTAACTAATTTAATCAATTCTTTCTAATTAACCGTAGGACTTGACACCCTAATTTACTAAATTCTCCCTAATTGACAGTCTAATTGACTCCCTAATTTACCGTACAGTAAATTCTCCCTAATCGACTGTAAGACTTGACTCCCAAATTTACTAAACCATCCTTAATCGACTGTAATACTCGACTCCCAAATTGATCGAATTCTTCCTAATTGTCCATAACACTCGACTCCCCAATTACCGAGAGTAGCCGCGTCTACCGGAATCCGGATCGGCAGCACCCGCGGCGCGTCTAGCAGCGCTGATTTGAAGCTAATTTTTCGTTGACCCGAAGTCGGGGCGGGGAGGCTCTCTCCGAAAAATCGCGGTCGTTTATCATCCCGACCTCGAAGTAAACTCGTGTATTATGAACGCATAAATTGAGAGATCGAATCCCTCGCGCTTCCCCCGCGATCCGGCGGCGGCTCGCCGGCGAATTTTATGGCCGCGAAAAAAGGTAATACGGGCTCTCGTTGCACGACGCTGACTCGGTGAATGCCTGGAAGTTCGGCGTCGTTATCGTTCCCCGGGATCGTTCGTCCATTAAGAGACATTTCCTTTTTCTGACACGATGTTAACCGCGATGCCGCCGCACGAGAAGCCGGCTCCGCTCTTCGAATACACAACGCCGAGCTGAACGCCGTCGCGTCTCGCCTCGCCTCGCCGACACGGAAGTTTTCATTCGGAAGCAATTTGTTCCGTAAAGTCGATGCTCGGCGCTCCGGCGGATTCGCAAAAATGTCGCGGCGGCGCACGTGTGCTCGAAAACGACGGAAACGCGTCGTCGTCGGCGGCGGCGGTCGAAACTTGTTCGAGCGGCCATGTGTCGTGCATCGAATGCACTCGGAGTTGCACGAGCCGTTTAGAAGTGTCACGAGTGCCATAAACCGTGCGCCGACTCGCGATTGATTTCTTAGGAAGATCCTGCGTTATCGAGCCAGGCCATTGTCGCTCCCCGGATTTCGCCTAATGGAATTTCTTGCGCGGCCAAAAGCGTGTCCGCTACCGAATGGCAATTTCGTGATAAATTAGGCGCGGTGCATGAGCGCGGTGCACAATACGCAACGATGTGCCAGATACGCAACGATGTTATTGAATTATTTATTGAGCTATCGCGAGCTTTCTCGACTTAATTTTACTTTTTTTGGTTTCGCTCCGAAGGCAACCGCGATTCCATGAAACAGCGATCTCAATGGCGCGTTTCCGTCGATGTTTAATTACTGGATGTCGGTCATAGCTGGTCAAAGCATATTTCGACCGAGATATACAAATATTTGCGAATATGTAGCAAGTATTTGAAATAGATATTTTCCAATACGGATCTGAAATTCTTAATTGAAATAAATATTCTCTTTATCGTGCTTTTTAAATGAAATATTTTAATATTATATCTGTGGAAATTTTGTGAACCGAGCGACTACGATATTATGTTTATTATTAAGAGCAAACGGATTTATATTCAATGATTCAGAGAAATATAGCGATGAATTTATTTCACAAAGCAATATGGGTTCGTATTTTTTGTACAAAAATATTGACGAAATGGAATATTATTTAGTGAATTTAAATCTATATATTATCGCAGAGCACTTTCAAATGCTAATTAAGCTATATAAAATTATATATGTAACTATATAAACTGTATGAAACTGTATAAAACTGTATAAAACTGTATAAAACTGTATGAAACTGTATGAAACTGTATGAAACTGTATGAAACTGTATGAAACTGTATGAAACTGTATGAAACTGTATGAAACTGTATGAAACTGTATGAAACTGTATGAAACTGTATGAAACTGTATGAAACTGTATGAAACTGTATGAAACTGTATGAAACTGTATGAAACTGTATGAAACTGTATGAAACTGTATGAAACTGTATAAAACTGTATAAAACTGTATAAAACTGTATAAAACTGTATAAAACTGTATAAAACTGTATAAAACTGTATGAAACTGTATAAAACTGTATAAAACTGTATAAAACTGTATAAAACTGTATAAAACTGTATAAAACTGTATAAAACTGTATAAAACTGTATAAAACTGTATAAAACTGTATAAAACTGTATAAAACTGTATAAAACTGTATAAAACTGTATAAAACTGTATAAAACTGTATAAAACTATTATAAAACTATATAAAACAGTATAAACTATATAAAACTATATAAAACTGTATAAAACAATATAAAGCAGTATAAACTAAATAAACTATATGAACTGTATAAAACTATATAAAACAGTATAAACTATATAAACTGTATAAATTAAATTAACTGTATAAACTATATAAAATTGTATAACTATATAAAACTATATAAACTATATAAAATTAATATAAGAAATAGATATCTTTTTCTATCATACTTCCCTATTTTAATCAACACATGATGGTATAAAACAATACGTTCCAATCATTATTTCTCACTATGAAAAATGATCGTAAAATGACTTCTCGGTTGCTCTATTTCGTGGAATGTACGAGACCATAGTAATTTCTCGTGGCACGTGTAAATAATTACGTTCCTTGTACAAATGCGTACGCAGCATTGTCGCAGATATTTTATATAAATTCACGAGAGCGTAAACTATTGTCTAACGCGCGAAACACCGGGATCCGCGTTATTTTCCGTGTACCATAGACCATATTTCGAATGATTACAGAACGCATTTATCGAATCCCTCTGTAAAACAGGATTAAATCACGCGCGACTCGAAACATTTCAATTTCTTGTCCAGCAAATCGCATTGTTAATCGCATTACGCTCAGATTAGCAAGTTATCGTAAAACTAGAATACGTGCGGCGCGAAGGTGGCGGATTTTTGTTTTGTTTTGTTTTATTTAAAAAAAAGCTCACCAATGCGCGAAATCCGTAATCCAGGGGAACGCTAGAAAAAACATTTTCGTTCTGAATAGAGCGCGGAAAGAATGACGCGCGAATAGTCAGCGGCGTACAATAAAGAAAAGCTAAAACGTTAATACCTGTCACGTGTATAAAAAGCCTTCGAAACGTGCAACGGAATTTGCGATCCTTTTTAGAGTTTAATTCCTTATATTTTATCAGTTCTTATAACAACTGTTCGCGAAACAGTTTCTTTCCCCCCTTTTTTCTCATTTAACATGAAAATCGTTGTTTATTGAAGTTTCGTGGGCTGAGAACGATTTTTTTAGCACGGTCGAACGTAAATTCGATTAATCGATAAAAAACATAGCTGTTGTTTCGATAGCATTTTCGATAATAGAACTTGAACTCGACTGTTTTGTTTCTTTTTGGCATTAAACATTGGTTAGTCAATTTATATGAAATTAAATTAACTTATATTAAATTATATTCAATTTTCAATTAACTTATATTAACTTATATTAACTTATACTGAATTAAATTACATTCAATTATATCAAATTAAATTAACTTGTATCAAAATAAATGAAATTAAATTGAGATAAATTGAATTAAATTAAATTAAATTGAATCGCGTTGTATAAAATTTAATGAAATTACTTTCAGCACTAAAATATCAGTTTGTTAAAATTTAAACTGCAATATATCGATTCCAAGTATGAAGTGTTACAACGACTTGTTACATTCTATGCAATTAAAGGAGCTTATCGACATTTTTCGAATGCTCGAAGATTAACATGAAAATATCTGAACCATCCTATTCGCATCCGTGTAATAGTTCACCGAGCTAAGTACCATAAATTGAAAGTAAATGGAACTCATCCCGTTGCTGTACTCCCCCGTGGTAGAATGTCGATCCTGTCTCCGACAGCGTGACGTGCTTCGATTATAATAAGTGGCTTACAGTATTCAATCCAGTTTACTCCTACTTCAGCGTCCGAGATGTAATAGCTTCGTAATGTGTACAGCCTTACAGACGGCAATTTGATGTTCAAACTCGGTCTAGACGTTGTTACACTGTTTTATTACAGCTTTACGGTTTTCTTCTTCGAGGTGCATAGCACACCTCATATACATAGAATATAAATTAATATTAACAATTGGCGATTATGAAAGTGAGCTGAATAATAGTGCAATAATAATATAATAATATAATAATATAATAATATAATAGAATAATAGTATAATATTGTAATAGTATAATAGTATAATAGTATAATAGTATAATAGTATAATAGTATAATAGTATAATAGTATAATAATATAATAGTATAATAGTATAATAATATAATAATATAATAGTATAATAGTATAATAGTGTAACAATATAACAGTATAATAGTACAATAATATATAATATTATATAATAACGATAGTTATATAACCTTAAAAATAATACATAAGAATAATCGTTTCAAAGACTTAAAAATTTTAAGGTATTTAATGGAAGGTATGTGATAAAAGGTTATGAAATTTTCCCTGTTAATTAGAATTCCCTGAGAAAATATTCGAGCAACGTTTTCGGCGTTAAATTTTGGTGCCCTTTATCTACCATGGGCTTTGCTTAGCACTGTCTCGCCGGGGGAACCGTGCACAGAAAGGAAGGGTTTGAAAATCCGGCGCACTCACCGATCTGCTTCACCGTAGTCAGAGCTATGAAGTTCATTGAACCGTAAAAAAGTCATTAAAGCCTCCGATACGTTTTCGGTATATTTCTCACGGGCCGGTAGTCCAATAAATAATTGTTAATTTTGTTCGACAAAATTGTGTTCGTTTCGTTCGATCGTTTTGACAGACTCGAATTTGTCGAAAAATTTCTTCAAATAAATAGTCATATTATACTATTACATTGTTATATTATTATACTATTATACTATTATATTGTTATATTGTTATATTGTTATATTATACTATTATACTGTTATACTGTTATATTATTATACTATTATACTGTTATATTATTATACCATTATACTATTATACTATTATACTGTTATATTGTTATATTATTATACTATTATACTGTTATATTATTATACTATTGTACTATTATATTGTTATAGTATTATATTATTATACTATTATACTGTTATATTATTATACCATTATACTATTATACTGTTATATTGTTATATTATTATACTATTGTACTATTATATTGTTATAGTATTATACTATTTTACTGTTATATCGTTATATTATTATACTATTATACTATTATACTATTATATTATTTTATATTATTATATTATTACATTATTATTGTACCATTATCCAGCCCATTTTTATAATCGTCAATTATTAACATTATTTCTCTATAAAAAAAACGAGTCGCAGACCTCGACCAATCGCATCTCCTCTTCCCGAATGGTCCATTCTCGTTTCCAATCCGAGCGTCAATTGCGGAGAATTTACTGCAAAGCGACGTCAACATCCCGCACCGTGAACAACGTAGCTTCGGAAAATCTTCATTTAAAGTTTCGATTCCCCGTGCCGCAACCTAACCGCGGCCTTTCAAATGGTCGTTGCATAATAGTTTTGGAAATAGTTGTTACCGACACGGCGGCGGCCCCGAACGTAACATGCCGGCTACTGGACCCCGGTGCTCTGCTCAGCATCTCGTTGTCGCTGAAGTTGCCATAGACGGCCGTAGTTGCGAATTTGATCGCGCAACGCTTCTGGCAAATAAAACGAAACTAACGGCTAAACGGAATTCGCGGCAGCATAAACAGCCGGATGACAATGTAAAGTAAAATGTGGTCGGCATTAACAATCAGCGTGTAATAGCCGGCGAACGAGTTCCGTCCCGCGGGATCGCTGCCATTCTTCGCGCAGATGGTATTTGCATTCGGAAAACCGGCATTGTCCAATAGGCGGACCGGTAAACCAGGATTAATTAACACGCCTCTCTTTATCGATGTTCCATCGGGCATCTCTCAATTCGTGCGTGTACACGTTTCTTTATTTTCGATCGTGATCATTGTAAGGCGAATGCGTGTACCTTTTATGAAACGCGGTTAAATTCTGTCCAGGCTTCGATAAAAACAGTTGCGGAAATTGTTATCGAAATATACTCTCGCGTTTGTGTGAACAAATATTTCGAGACTTATTTGACGTCACAGAGAGACGAGTGAATCTATTGAAAATGAGTTGTTCACGGTGCCGCGTCGCGCCGACGGTCTGGCGCAGCGGCAGTGGTCGCGAGGGCGGGGCGTCCGCCGAGCTCGCCTCTAATTGGTCACTGTTTTTCGCTGATAACTCGCAAACGAAGCCTCGTGCAACGTTTTCGCAAAGGAAAAAGTTCCTTCAAATGATCCGAGGAACCCCTCAGTCCACGGAAGTAACATAATTTCGGGACGTCTGCGTGCATCGTTTATGAAGATAATAATATAAATATTAATATAACTAAAATATAACAAATAAAAGCAACGATATAAATAATATAAATAAATAAAAATAACGATATAGTATCCTTCAGGCTCGAATAATCGCATCTTTTCTCCCAAAGTCGTCCATTTCGTACATCGAAGGCGACACGGTTGCCGCCTAAGTTAATCCTTTCGCCCGATGCGCCACGAAGAAGGATACTTCCGCGAAGATCTCGCAACTCAGATTCTGTCTCCACACAGTCGAGAACGCTGCCGTGACGCGCACGAGACAGAAATCATAGGGCAAAGCAACTTGATAACGTTAGCGCGCGCGGAGTAGTCTTAATCGCGCTGAGTTCTGTAGCGTGCTCGAGCACTTAGCTGGAAATGTCGCGGCAATAAAGTTCATCCTTTGACGTGTTCTTCTCATGCGTACGTCGATGGGACAGAGGGCGACTGATAGCTGCGCTTGTTTCATATACATAGTTCGGTAATATTCTCAGAGCAGAATCTGCGCGTTAAGATCTCACAATTGTGGAAGTATTCCACTTCCCGATGCCGGGATCGCTGCAAACGACGCCTCGAAGCTCGGTGAGGGTGCTCTCGCGACACAGATTATACCGGGATCGTTCGTTTTTGACGTAACCGTGGCGAACTCTGCTTCGCCGCGCTTTCGACTGTCGCCGAATTAACATTCGAGACCGGGCCGGTTAATTATTAGTACACGCTTAGCTATCGCGAGCACTTACATAGGATCTTAGTCGCCGGCCGCGTGATTGACGCATCATAAAGCTGTACACGTGGCGCGCCGGTTAATGGGTCCGCTAAGCGCGCGCCCCTCTGGGACCGGTAATCCTGCGGGTCACCGCGAAGCTCGTTTTCCCTGTCCCAGCAGGGCTGCCCCCGCCGTAAATAGTCGCCGGAAAGTCGTTAAATATGGGACACGGTGGAGCCTCTGCTATCCGAACGTTCATTTTTTTGCAACATCCTGATAGCGAAACGTTCTATTGTCCGAGAGTTTCATTAAACTTTCTTTCGCCTTTTCATACGAGCTTGGAACGAAAATTTAATCTCTATTGTAGGTTTCTTTTTTAGGATGTTTTTAGAATGTTACGTGATTTTTCGGATATTTTTATTCGGAAAGCTTTCTCAACTTTCTTCAGGTTACTTTTTATTGGAACGATTATGCTCTGTCGTGAAATATTGAATGTATTGTTAATTAATTGAAGTTGTGAAGAGTATTTGTGTGTAATTTTGAGATTAGTATACAATGTTATATCCAAATAATATTATTTATAATAATAAATACTAGTATTATATCTAATAATGAATACAAGTATTATATCTTTAATAATAAATATTAATATCATATCTAATCATGAATAATAATATTATATCTAATAATAAATACTAATATCATACCTAATCAATATATTACATCAATAATATCACATCCAATAATGATTTTAAAAAAACAGCACGTATAAGATTAGTAATTATAAGATCGCTTATTATAAGATTCGTACCAACATCACTTTATTTTGTAACTATACATGTTACTATACATATATAAAATAAATAGACGTCCAGAAAAATTGAAACTCGATCCAGTACGAAACTGTAGAAGTGTCCACATGATTAAAAACTGTTATTGCATTATTTTAAATTCACTAGAATTATTTCGAAAGAGTGCAAAGCAAAGTAAAATTATTTATAAAAGAAAAAAAAATATATATATATATATATATATTTTTCTTTTATAAATAATTTTACTTTGCTTTTATATATATATATATATATATATATATATATATATATATATATATATATATACTTACGCGGTATTCTGTATGCAGACAACTTGAATTTCGCATGAAATAAAATTTGCATAAGCCAGCCCGCCGAGAGTCTATTATTTCTCTAATCATGGAACAATTTCGACGCGCAAAAAGTAATTTCTGGGAAATTGCGCGGGGAAACGATCAGATGATAAAGTTGAAACCATCGTACGTGTGTTCATTTCGGCAATTCAATTTTGCCGTATCGGAGCCGCAAAACAACAGCGACACCGCCGCCACGTAGTCACCAGCTTTTAATACGATAAGCATGTTGCTGCGCCCGTGGTATTGTCATAGAACGAAGTTAACAGTTTACAGGCACGAGTTGTTGACGTCAGAGTCTTATTAATAGACGCGTCTAGCCCCCAACTAATTTCTCTAACGAGTATTAGAATTCGCGACTAGAACTCTGCATTATTTAGTAACGTCGTAACCAGAAAGTTTACACGTTGCGCGTCCCTGCTCGGGAGCTGCTCGTTAAATTTATTTCCCGATGCTCCCGATTTCCCGCAGTCAGCTTATCTTCGCTACGTCCAGGAAGTTCGTCGGATTCGGTCTTAACTGTCGCTTCGAATCTTTTCAACCGCCATTCGAAGACTTTTCGAATCCCGTGCCGTTTTCTCACCAAATAATGGATTATCGGTGCAACAGTAGTTCTCAAATAATCCTATAAAAATCCTACCATCAAGTATAATATAAGAAAACTAATAATAAAAATAAATATAATATTAAATCAAAATCCTAATATTATATAAATATTATACAAATCCTTATCAAATAGAAAATACAGGATGTCCCAAAATTATGGTATTTTCGAGGAATAAGAGGTTCCTGAGATTATTTGAAGCAACTTTTTCCTTTACAAGAATTTTCTCCGAAGCTTCGTTTACGAGTTATTAACAAAAAAGGCTGGCCAATCGGAGAGCGAGTGCTGTCAGCGCTCCGCCCTTGCAGTCAATGCCGCGTCGCACCGGCCATCCGACGTAGCGACATTGGTCGCGAGGGCGGGGCGCCAGCCTTGCGCGATCTCTCATTGGCCCGGGTTTTTCGTTAATAACTCGTAAACAAAGCCTCGTAGAACATTTTCGCTAAGAAAAAAGTTACTCCAAATGATTTCAGGAACGTTCAGAAACCATCGGGACTGCGAAACATTTTTGGGACACCCTGTGCAAGAAGGCTCGAATAATCGTTATCACATAAATTACTGCATTCAGTAATTCCAACGGAGAAATTTGCATTGCAAATTTTTACGCATTGCAATCTTACGTTAGGTACGTTTATATGTAAAATTAATTAACTATAAACCCAAGGGTGTCCAGGGTGGGCTATTGGGTGCCGAGAGGTTGGTCAGTCGGCTGTGATTGGTTTCAATTCAGTTGGTTCGTACACGGTCGCATCGGAACAAAGCGCACGCGTTTGTCTACTCAGGGAAATGGCCGCATTTATTCCAATAGAATTTCAGCGTGCGCGCTTCGTCTTAGACTCTACACTCTAATCTAATTGTAAGCGATTCAAGTGCGTCAAAGGTGGAGACTTGAGATTCCTCTGGGGCACCGTAATGTCCCAATTGCAAAACCATTCGGCCCCTAAATGGCATTAATTGCTGGTAACGCGGTTCTGTGCATAGACAATATAAACTAATTAAAATTAAGCTCGTACGATCCTTCGATACGCGATCTATCTTAATATCTTAATATCTAAAAGGACGTTGTAGTGTTAATTTCAATTATCATTTCAAGAACAGAACTATATATATTGTGCAGCCAAAACGAACGATTACCAATTTTTTACGACACTTGTTATCATATATATAATTACGAAGTGTTGACACACTATTTGGTGTAAGACGGAATTTTTATTTATCAATTTATATTTTCCTACAAACATGCATGTTTAGTAATGAAGGATTATAATACAGTGTTACTTGAGTAAAAACTTGGAAATGAATCGCATATTAGTAAAATAATGTACCAATTGTAGAATGTAAAAACATCATCCAGGATACGGTTAAAAAATACGGTTAAAACGAACTGTTCACAATTTGTATCAAAATAAAAATCGCATTGCCAACTGACAGCGTTAAACAGAGCGAAATTAATGCCATTAAATTCTATAGATATCAATATCCATTACGATTCATATTTTTCGGGCCACGACAATTCGCGTATACGTAACTAATTACGCGCGTCACTGGATATTCACGTTCCTCCTGTTGACAAATTGTCCCGCCCGGAATCTTATTGTTTAATCCCGCGTTGTGCATACGGAATCTGAAGCAATCCTAATGGAGAGCTTAAAGGGACTAGCTAACTATACATTCCTTTATAAACACAGCCGACTGACCACTACGACGGGCTGCTACCCTATTACACGGTATAATTCCTTAATTACAAATGTCAAGAAACACTAGATTCTTGGATTACCTTTGTTAGAAGCCGCGTGTATACCTGGCGATCACTTTAATTGGACTGTCCGGAATGTTCGCATCGATTTCGAGAAACTGCGAAACAAGGTATGGCGAATTCTCCCTAATTGACACTCTGATTGTCCCGTTTTTATTGTTGTTGACAATCGGTGGCTGTAAAAATAATATATAATAACAATTATATAATATCATAATATAGTAATATAATGATATAATAATATAATAATATAATAATATAATGATATAATAATATAATAATATATTAATATAGTAATACAGTAATGTAGTAATATAGTAATATAATAATATAGTAACATGATAATATAATAATATTTTAATATAGTAATGTAGTAATATAATCATATAATGATATAATAATATATTAATGTAGTAATGTGTAGTAATATAATAATATAGTAATATAGTAACATAATGATATAATAATATAATAATATAGTAATGTAGTAATATAGTAATATAATAATATAATAATGCAGTAATATAGTAATATAATAATATAGCAATGTAGTAATATAGTAATATAATAATATAGTAATATAGTAATATAGTAATATAATAATACAGTAATATAATAATATAGTAATATAATAATATAATAATATAGTAATATAGTAATATAGTAATATAGTAATATACTAATATACTAATATACTAATATACTAATATACTAATATACTAATATACTAATATAATAATATAATAATATAATAATATATCCAGAAAGTATTCATTTTGCACAATGGACCATAATCTGTCGTTTACCGTTGTCATTCCGGCGCCTCTCATGATTGCCCCGTTCCGCACAAAACGGCGACAAAAAGGGAAGAAATTCCGAAGCCCGGTAATAAGTGCAAGCGGGTAGGCATCGTCGAGAAATTAGAGCAACCGATGTATGCACGCCGCCGTAAGGTGATCGTCCTGCGGGCCTGACTGCTCGCTACTTGTGCGAAATAAAAAAACAGTCTATGACAGCAGAATGAAGCGTTATCTGTTATGTACGGCGTGATCCGTTAACTACAAGCACTTTGATGTTACATTGCCACTTTATGGAACAGAAAATTACCGGTGTCAATATTTATAGCAACTGTAGCGACATGATTGGACACGTGAAATAGAGCTGAAACGCGTTGTCACTTTTTAATAGAAACTGCTATAGATCGAGTTTCTACTTTATCCGGTTCGGATACGGTTCGAGTACCCATCATGAAACGCTTTTCAGGAGGCGTAAGACTTTTATCCGTCGATTTTATTAAAAGTGATAAGTGTCACATATAAATTGATGATCCATTCTGTTTTTTTTATTATGTTCACCCATCAACATGTAAGATTCAGGGAGGGATATCACATTTTTCATACGTCAATTAAGGCTGCAGCATCATTTTAATTGAATTGTTTTAATTGAAATGTAATATAAAATTGAAGTACAATATAAAATTGAAGTACAATATAAAATTGAAATATAATATAAAATTGAAGTACAGTATAAAATTGAAATATAATATAAAATTGAAATATAATATAAAATTGAAGTACAATATAAAATTGAAATATAATATCCCCTAAACTATTGATTCTTTTTTACGCAAGTAGATTAATACATTTTTATAACTAATGTCGATCTACATACATTGTTGTATTAAAAAATACATGATTCTATTGAAAAAAACCGGGTATTTTTACTCGCATAAGCACGGTATGCTGCATCTGTTTACCTGTGAACACAGGAAGAGACGTTTTATAGAACGGACAGCGGCAGCGAGTTCTGAAGCGGCGTTTCACAGAAAAAAAAGTCTTATTCAGAGGGGATTAATTAATAATAATTGAATGTCGGCATTACGGGAAAGGCTGGATCTTCCTTTCGGGATCTTTTTCGTGAAGCGTGCTCGAGTGAACGAGGGGTTGTGAGTCGACGAGAGTGCTTCATCTTACCTCAGATGCAGCGGTAACTGCGCTTTAAGAAAGTATAGGTTCCCTGACGCGGCAGAAATCCGAGTTTCTCGTCGATTCGCCAGAAGAAAAAACGAAAGTGTCGCGTTACGATTAATATTACATTTTCCGTGATTATCCAGTTAATTCGCGACGAACCGCTCGAGATCGAAAGCGACGTTTTTCTGAACAATTGCTGTGCTTCAGTTACAGTGCTTCAATTACTGTGCTTTCAGTTACAGTGCTTCAATTACTGTGCTCTAATTACTATGCTTCAATTATTGGGCTCTAATTGCTGTACTTCGATTACTGTGCCTCCGATTACTATGCCCCCCTATTACTATGCCCCCCTATTACTATGCCCCCCGATTACTATGCCCTCGATTACTATGCGTCCGATTACTATGCCCCCGATTACTATGCCCCCGATTACTATGCCCCCCTATTACTATGCCCCCGATTACTATGCCCTCGATTACTATGCCCTCGATTACTATGCCCCCGACTACTATGCCCCCGATTACTATGTCTCGATTACTGGGCTCCAATTACCGTGCTTCAACGGTTCAAAAAATCGTCTAACAGAATCGTAACGTTAACGAAATTCCACGTGCAAGAAATCAGCGAGCGCTTTAAAACCCGCGGGACACGCGTCGACGATCGCAGATTTCAGAAACACCAGGCTCATTTCATCCGGCGAGAAAAATTCGACTCTCAGCCCATCCGGAGATTTAAAAGATTTCCCGGCGAGAGTTCGCAAAAATCGCTGACACGAGAGATCGGGCTCGCCTTTCAAACGTCCGTTACGAGGAAGACACAATTAGTTAGGGGGCATAAAAAAAAAGGCGAGCAGAGAAGTAAAAGCGCTTTTTGCGAATGTGAAACCCTTACTGAAACGATGCATATTCCTGCACACACACACGTACACACGTATCCTGCGAGGACGTTGGCGCAAAGGTTCTTTGGCTTGCGTAAAAACAGACTCATAAATCAAAGTCCTTGCTTTGCGTGAGGTCTCTCACAATGCGTTAATTACTGCCAGGAGCGAGAGACTACTGAAAGTACTCTGGGCAAAGTTCACATGACCCGGCCGACCCTAAAGATTTAAAGAATATAAAACGGCTAATAAAAAGCCTTTCTCGGAAATCGTATTCCGAATAAGGGGACTGTGAAGCTAATTTCGCAAACTAAATAGAAGCACATTGTTTTCTAGCAATTTGTACGTTCGTTTGACAAATGTTAAATAATGTTAAAACAAAATGTTTTACCAGAAATATGAGAAGCATGCATAATTGCAGCTTTAAATTAAGAAACTTCTTTCTTCTCGAAGAAATAGTCAGAATATCCTATATTTCACTATTTTGCATTAAGACGGTGTTATATTGCATAAAAAAAATGTCATTCTATGACGAAAACAATTTCCAGAAAGGTCAGTGAAGATTTTTCTAAAATTGAATCGCAGGGAAAACGAGCAAACTGTAAAACGTAAGATAGCGACTAATTTGTAAAAAAATTGTCACATCCAAATTACTCGTTTAAAATTAAATTGTTAATGTTGCAAATGCGTATCATTTGTACATTTACGAGAGCATTTCTCCATTCTGCTTGTCTCCGTTGTTCCAGCTGACGCTGATCCGCTAATTCTGGTCTGCGCCGTGTGTTTGACCGATACTAAATTGTTTTTATGGATCCGTGAAATTAATTGCGCGTGCGTCGAGGGAAAATTGACTTTCTTCCCTCGTAACGTGTTACTACCGAAAACGGCCGACAATTGAGAAAGGTTCCGGAACGAATCCATCTACCGTACGCGAGCGTACTGCGTAAAGTTAGAAAGCAAGGG
Source organism: Megalopta genalis (assembly GCF_051020955.1). Classification (NCBI taxonomy): domain Eukaryota; kingdom Metazoa; phylum Arthropoda; class Insecta; order Hymenoptera; family Halictidae; genus Megalopta; species Megalopta genalis. The sequence goes on from NC_135025.1 coordinate 4,175,400, forward strand.
TGAGAAAATCCCTTAACCTTTCGTTCTGGAAAAAACCGACATGCTCGATTTCTTCGTGACCAGTGTGCACGCGGGTTTATGGAGCCGCAATGGTTATTGGGACGCAGGAGAGATCTCCGGCCAATAAATCCAGATTGGCTGGGTTATGTAACGTAGTCTGTAAAAAACGTACAAAAAACTGAAGTTTCAAAATGGCAGAGAACGACGGCTGCGTCGACGGCTCGTGGCTTCACGACGTATATAGTTGTTCACAACAATAATATAGTAATATGTTAGTATGGTAATATAACAATATAACAATATGATAGTATAGTAATATAACACTATAACAATATAGTAGTATAGTAATATAACAGTATAATAATACAATAATATAATAATATAATAGTATAGTAGTATAGTAATATAATAATATAATAATATAATAATATAATAATATAATAATATAATAATATAATAATATAATAGTATAGTAGTATAGTAATATAATAATATAATAATATAATAATATAATAGTATAGTAGTATAGTAATATAATAATATAATAATATAATAGTATAGTAGTATAGTAGTATAGTAATATAATAATATAATAATATAATAGTATAGTAGTATAGTAATATAATAATATAATAATATATATATATAACAATATAATGGTGTAATGATATAACAATATAATAGTATAATGATATAACAATATAATAGTGTAATAATATAACAATATAACAATATAATGGTATAATAATATAATAGTATTTTAATATAGTAATATAATAATATAATAATATAACAATATAACATTATAATAGTATAATAATATAACAATATAATAATAGCAGTACGAGTATGAATAATAGTATCTCCTCCCCCCAAAATTAGGGAGAACTTGCCGTGCCCCTGTTTCCCTTTAATAATTTTTCTTGCTGACGAACGATCAAACGGAACGCAGATTGAAACGTATCACGGTATCGGGTCGCCCGTAGATTCCGGGATACGCATTCCAACATTTTGATAAATAAACATTTTCATCCCCGGAGAAATTGCAGCACTTCAATCAACATGTCCGTTTGAGGATTTCGACCGCAATTTCTAAGCGAACGTTAAAGCTGTTCCCGAGCCCGTGATGAGATATTCCCGTTTGTATTATTTTGCTTATCCGGGAACTTCGCGGAAGCGTTGCATTTTCAATCAGAAATCCCCCACGGTTATCGCGATTATCTCTTTTTCGGCGCTGCGCGACAATAGACCATTGTTGACACGCGGACGGCACAAAGCTAATTAAAAGTATCGCTCTGCACGGACGCGGCTCCTAAGGAGATCATTGTTGTCAGACAATAAAGTTACGCGCGCGTTCACGAAGAAACGCGTTTCGCGCGATTCGATTGTAATTTATCCGCGTTCGCGATTAACGCGCCCGCATATTTTTCGGTCAATAATACATTGTGTATTAAACGTTTATTTAAGAATATGTAAAAATTTGAATTCCTTCGACCATCCAGTTATTCCAATAATTTCGTTTACCGCGATTCGATTGTAATTTATCCGCGTTCGCGATTAACGCGCCCGTATATTTTTCGGTCAATAATATATTCTGTATTAAACATTCATTTAAGAATATATAAAAACTTTCCAGTTGTTCCAACAATTTCGTTTACATCGCGCGATTGACAGCCCCAAGTTGAACAACAATTTCGTCAGCGATTTTCTTCAGCAAAATTGTCCGAACTGTGCCGTCACCTTTCCACCGGTTTAAACGTGATCAGGGTGCTAAGCATCGTGGCAGCGGCGTCGGCGGCGTGTTTACATCGATGGGAAGACGATTTTTTTCATTAGCGTCGCATTGGTTGAACGGAGTTCCGCACCAAGTTCGGCACGGTGGAATAGCGGGCGCGCCCGTCTTAAAGAACAAATGGCCCTTTGAAGTGGCAAGAAAGCCAATCCAGTCGGTCCGCGTCCCCGGCGCGCAGGCACCGTGCCGTGAAATTCAAGTCGACTACACTTCCGGCCGAAGTGTAATCCGAAGTTCGCGCACGGGGAACTCGAGATCCCGGGACATCCAAGTTTCGAATTGCTGCGGCGGATAGATTATTCCGCGACGCGATTTCATTCGGGCTGACTTCAAACCGCCGGGAACTTCGAATTCGTTAACGTTTCATGCCGAACATCTGGCGAATGTGCACCGTTCCGCCAAATTCATCTCCGTTACCGGACAAACATCGCCCTAGCTCCCTCCCCCCGCCTCTCCGCAGCCACCCTCTGAAACGCTCTGCCCGGCCGCCCGCACCACGCAGCCCAGGTACGACCAAAGGAATCGATATTAATGAACTTATTGCTTTGTTATCCGCCATCGAACTCGGTTACGTTCTGTTGCTTTCAGGATATATCGGCGCACGAATGCCTTTAATTGATCGGCTTAACAAAGGACCCGAAAGCCGGCCAAACCGGTTAACGAATGAAATTGCAACTTAGATTGCGCGGACGGACTGGCTCGCTGCGCTGTGCTGTCGATAATATTTATACACACGTGTACATATATATTATTATATAATATAATATATATATATATATGATATATATTATATTATACTATAATATATTATATATATTTATACATTTAATATATAATATATTGCATAATATATATTGTATAATATATATTGCATACAATATAGTATGCATAATATATATTGCATACAATATAGTATGCATAATAGTAATATAATATAATATATAATAATAGTAAAATAAAATAATATAATATAATATATAATAATAGTAAAATAATATAATATGATATATAATAACAGTAAAATAATATAATATAATATAATAATAATAAAATAAAATAATATAATATAATATATAATAATAGTAAAATAATATAATATGATATATAATAACAGTAAAATAATATAATATAATATAATAATAATAATAATAAAATAAAATAATATGATATATACTAATAGTAAAATAATATAATATAATATATAATAATAGTAAAATAATGTAATGTATAAATAATGAAATAATATAATATGCAATTATTGTGTACATATAAATACTGTCACGTTGCAACACTGCGACGTCGCTTCCAGTTTCACACGGCGGAAGAAACCGCGATTATAGCGGACCGAACCGCCCTCTCTGGGGCCGCACGGACACTCTGTCGTCGCCGGAGTACTCCCCGAGGAAATTCCGATAAACTAGAGTTAGAGCATTTTCTAATTCGTATTCTGCGCGCCGAGCCCCGGCAGAGATTTCCGGAGCGTGCCACGTAGTCGACCGACCCCTCTGTACGGCACCCCTCGGCTGCAAACATTAATGGGGACCGTTCTACCGTTCTCCAAATTACTGGTCATCCCCGAACAATCTTGCGCACGCAGGTAGAAGAAAAGGGTAGCCTTTTTTTCTGGAAAATAAATATCGGTTCGAGGGTGTGAAGAAAACGTGGCGACCTTGAAATATTTCCCGAGCATGTCCAGCCGTGAAAAAGTTTTCCACGCTATGACAAAATGTCACTGTAAAATCAAACTTTTGCGTCACAGCCTTCGTGCTCTCTCTCTCTCTCTCTCTCTCTCTCTCTGCCAAAACTGCCGGAGTTATTCAGGTGGCTCGTTTGAGGTGATTCACTTTATAGACTCGAAGCCCTTAGGGAAATTCTAGTGTACAAGTCCCAAGTATGCTCTACAATTTCTTGTATCCAAATTATGGGGAAGACGGAAGCGTTCGAGCGAGGCAACCTTCAGTTAGCAGAGCAAACTCGCACCGAATTTTGTTCATTTAAATTGGACTCGTAACAATTCGTCATTTGTTTAAACTCGTTGCTAGTTGAAACAAAAGAACCGAATTATCGATGAAGAAATTGTTGTAATTTCGTGAACAGAATATTGCAAAGGTGACAATTCGCCTGGCAAATAATTTGTAAACGCGAATCTTCGTTTTCAGTACTTTAAATTGATGCTTTAAATGCTTTGAACGCTTCAAATGCTCCAAATTACCATAAAAAAGAAACAGACGAAAAATTGGAGGAAGCTTTTTTCGAATCGTCAAATGACCAAATATTTGAATATAATTTCTTCGAATGAAATGAACAACGCCGAATAATATAAAAGTATTGATAATAATGTAATAATAGCTTTTGAAACGACAGAAATTATTCGGCCGTTTCGCCTTGCCGCTGAAAAACCAGCGGAAATAATTCTGATATTCGTTAGAATTGTGACAATCCCGCGAGCGCGCACACATAGTTCGCGTTCTGTTTCGGAATAACTTACGGTTTCGGGTACGTTCTCGCACGGTAATTAATTAGTCTAATAGATATAACGTTATCGCGGCTGAAGGAATTTCAATTAGCTGAGTGTATCATGGTCGTACGCAAAAATGTCCACGTAGAACAATTTCTAATTAAAGAACTTGTGATTCGACGCGACCAAAACTTACTTCTTCTTCTCTTACTGTTCGGTACGATTAATACTATTTTGTTGCAGAGTTTTTCAATTTAACCTGCCATTGTAGAAAATTAAAAACGATTTCGAAAACGAAACGAAATTGTGTCGTTTGAGTTTCTGTAATATTTTCCTTTGTCGTTTGTTTCTTTTAACCAGGAAATGATTATTTTCGGAACAAAGAGGAGATACGATTATTCTATTTCTATTTATTATATTATTTGTTATATTATTGTATTATATTATTATATTATATTACATTACATTTATATTATATTCACATTACATTTACATTACATTTACATTACATTACATTCACATTACGTTCACATTACATTCACATTATATTCACATTATATTCACATTATATTCACATTATATTCACATTATATTCACATTATATTCTCATTACATTCCCATTACATTCCCATTATATTTACATTACATCACATTACATCACATTACATTACATTCACATTACATTCACATTACATTCACATTACATTCACATTACATTCACATTACATTCACATTTACATTACATTACATTACATTACATTCACGTTACATTCACGTTACATTCACGTTACATTCACATTACATTCACATTACATTCAAATTATCCACGTTTGTTTCCAAGCTGAATAAAAATTAGGGAGACATTTTACAATCACCGTTCGAAACTAGTCCATAAATAATGTCCAGCTCCTCGAGACATTCTTTACACGCGTCGTGTTCGCAAGTACAGCGAACCGATAACGACGAAACGTCTCGTGTAACGATCATTAACGGGAATGCGTGAGAACGTAGGAAAATCGAACGCACACAGCGAACCACAATAGCATCGTAAAGGAAAATCGTATAAGTATAGCGAGAACTAATAACGACGCGAAACATTTCGCGTAATAATCATTAGCGGCGATGCATGAGAACGAAGGAAAATCGAACCGGCGCAGGAGGAGGAAGAGAAGCAGTAGGGGTGAGGGAGCGCACGGTATAGGACGTGCTCCAGATAGTCCAAGTGTTACCCTTTCCTCACTCATTCGAGAATGTTTCATGAAAATTACTTCCGCCACTGACGCGTCCGCCCTTTATATCCGAGATACCTCCGACAGACGCGTCGGGCGGAATTTACATGGCGACTTTGTTTCGTGCGAAACAGAGGCCTGGTATCGTTTGGTTAACAAGCTCGTCTCGCGTTCCTCATCGAGAAGCGGATTTTATCCCGTGAGAGCGAACCTTTCGTTCGGCGCTGTCTCATTTACGTACGAATCCTATTCGAGAGATTCTGATTCTTTTGATCCGTCTGGCGCGCGACGATCGAACGAGAACCGTCCCTGAAAACATTCAATCGTTCCGAAGAACCGGCTTCTGTAAAAGGACTGTTTACTACATCGGGCCGCAATTTTTTTATTCGCTGCCCGCCGGAACGTCTGTCTGCTCGCCGCCGAATTCCGGCTCGTCGATCATCGAACCGCGCGCGCGGGCGCGACACCCGTCCAACACAAAAGAGAAGCGCAGCCAACCAGCCAGCCAAGCCAGCCACCGCTATGGAATGGAAAATGCTGTCCGGAATTTGTTAGCGAAACACAAACTACTTATTTATTCCGTTGAAATTGATTTTCTCGCGTTCGAGATAGGCTCGCAGGCCGCGCGGTTTTCCAGATCGCAATCAACGATCAAATGAATGCGAAATAAAAAGTAACAGGCTCCGTTTGATAAACGCGCGGTTTAACGCGACGTTCGACGCTTTGCATTTCCAGCGATATTTAAATGAAAACACTTAACAGAAGCATGTTATCTGGTATGTTTATTATATTGCAAATAAATAGTAGAAAACAGAAAAATGGGAAAATATAATATAATAATATAATGTATATAATATATAATATATAATATTATATATAATATATATAATATAATAATAAAACCTACTTTGAGGCTGCAATTCTGCTATGTACAGTAATGTCTCTCTAATTGACGCTCAGATTGTCCCCTGATTGGGATGATGAATTATTATTCTGAGCCTTGCGGTTTATTTTTAATTTTAATTCAATTTTATTATTTTAATTTTAATTTAATTTTAATTCAGTAGGAGAGACATTTCTGTACATATGTCCACGAATGCTTTGAAATGAGTTGGCAGATATTCGTCAGCGCAGCCACTGGTTTTATCTTGATTATTAACGTTCTCGATATTTATTATTATTATTCATTAACGTTTATCGATCGGAAGAGCCTCGGTTATTTTTTGTCAATTAGTTCCTTTCTTCTTTGATGCCCAGTTTCCGATATATCGTTGAACACATCTCGCGTCCAACAGAAAATTCTGTATCGAATCGTCGCCGCGACGAGCTTTTATCGCGCTCCTCGCATCTCGGAGATTCTGTATAATATTTCGATGATCTTATCTACGTCATTTCCGCTTGGCTCAACTTCCCTATCGCCTCTTATTGCAACTTCATGCGGCAAAACTGGACTTCGCGCTGTCCCCGATGTTTCGTTTACGAACTTCGGCCTGGCATTTATTATCGCCGTACCACGATCTTTTAATTTTCTACTTTTAAGTTGTTTTCTTCGATCGTTCGTGCAACGATTGTTGCACGTCGTTTTAAAGTCGTGAACATAACGAAATAAATCTCTGTCGACGTATCGTCTTCGAAAGTGGGAAAACAATTACATTTTGTATATAAAAAAGAAACCGTGGTCTGTTATTAATAACACTGGTCGATAAATTTGTTCTTCTTTTTTTTGCAGTCCGTAAGCCAATAGGTAATCCGTTCAAATTGTGATACGCGATGACCACAAATCACGGAAACCATTTTTCTCTGTCGTCCTCAGCTTCCGAGAAACTCAATTTTTAATGAAATTGTCGTCCGAAAGATCTTCTTTCAGCTTCAATGTTATTGGAACAATGAAATGATTGCATTTGTAGGATAATTTTATGTTTGAAATGTCAGGGTTATTTTTATCCTGATCATCTAACATAACATCCCCTATTTGGCTAAATTTAAGTCATTGAAATTGAAATAGAATTTATAATATTATAATATAATATTATAGTATTATTGATAATATAATTATAGTAATATTATTAATATTATTATTATAGCATAATTATAGTGATATCAATATTATTAATAACAGTATAATTATAGTAATATTATTAATATTATATTATAACATAATTATAGTGATATTATCAATATTATTAATAACAGTATAATTATAGTAATACTATTAATATTATTAATATAGTATAATTATAGTGATATTATCAACATTATTAATAATAGTATAATTATAGTAATATTATCAATATTATTATAATTATAATATTATAATATATTTCTTGAAACAGAATTCTTTTAAATAGAATTTAAATAGAAAATCTAATTCTAAAGTCCTTCTGATTTTTACGATAATACATAGAACCGTGTCTAGCAATTTCGTCACAGAAACCGCATTTATAATATCGGAAATCGTAAGAAGGATCAGAAACCAGTCGTTTTTACCAGTTCAATGGTTCTATTCTCAAACACACAGAGAAAGACACGCAAGTTTCACGAATGATTTTATTCGAACACATATTTCTCTATGTCGGCGCAAATATTTAAGCACGTAAAAACACTGGGGCTCCGTTAACCCGCCAATTTTCTCGGATATTTCTCAAGTTATTTCGAAAAATACAGGTCTCGTGGAATAAAGCCGAGTTCCCTCGTGCCGAAAGCGTCAAGAGAGGCTGCAACGAAAATTCTGTTTTCAATTGAGAAAATAAAATGGTTTCACAGAGAGAGAGAGAGAGAGAGAGAGCGAGAGAGAGAGAGAGAGAGAGAGAGAGAGGAGAGAGAGACGCGGTATCGGTATCGGTCGTGATCCTCAATAGCAGCGATCGCTTTACCTTCCATGCAAGGCTTGTTATTGTATCGGATTGTACCGTTTATTGTTGGAACATCTTCCACGGTTTTCGGGACATATTTCCGGCGAATACTAACGCATGAAAGTTAGCGTTCGCATGCATTCGGTATATTCCTTTATAATCATTGGAGCGGTCGACGTTATAGCGATCGCTCACGATATTTTTATCCTGTGCATCGAAAATAAATTTTATATCGTTCGTTTATGAACAGTTCGGTATAAACGATTTAGTTAAATTTGCCTGAGACAGTTGCTTTATATTATATATTTAATGTAATAATATTCAATATTTAAGATATGTTGTAAATATATATTTCAAATATATTTTAAATGTATATTTCAAATATATTTGAACAATGTTGAAGATCGAAATAAGAAAGTTATATTTAAACGAAAGAACATTAAAGAGATTTCGCGATCATAATAATCATAGATTTCATTCAAATGGGATCATTTTTAATTAAATGGGAGAACATCGTCGATCACGATTATTTTTATTGAAATAGAACATTAGAGACCCTAATTAGAAATTTTATTCAATATGGAAGATCGCATTCCATAGAAAAAGAACAACATTCGCTCTTACGTTCCGGCGATAAAAATTACGCCGGTGAAACGAGAATTTTCCATAAATAGCCGCGAGTCGAAATGACGTTCGAATGCCTGTATGTTCATACATATACAATATATATATATATATATATATATATATATATATATATATATATATATATATATATAAAATGTGTTTCCAATATCATAAAGCATTATTCAACGCCGAAGCCGTATACGTATCCGCGTTTTACGTGTATACGCCGTTGAATGGAAATAGCGGGAAAGCACGGCGTCTTTTTGTGGCCGAACTTTTCCAAACTAGCGTTTTCTAGCCAAAACGACATTTCCAGCGATTCATAGGAGTCTTGCAGATAATGGATCCCTTTCACCTGTTACCGCTGGATAGAAATCCAGCCAAGTTCGTCCGTGTCTCCATGGCGGAAGAATAAGTACTTGATGTGGTATCAAAAGATTCGGGAATATCGATGGAACAAAATGCGGCGATTCATTCACGACAAGAAGAATGCAGCAGTTTAAATCGCAGTGCGATCCCGCGGCAGCAACTTTTCCTCTTGGAATTCTCGAATTAGCTTTTGTACTAATTTCGAATCGATTCGACACTAATAAAACTAGTAAAACCCTTTATAAAACTGCCTTGCGTGTATACTTTTCAATGGAAATTATTAACTATCACGGAATTCCGAGTGAAATTTCGATATTTATGGCATTGGTATTACTGTAAATTATTAATAAATTGTGTAAATTATAATTAAATTATTATTATTATTATTATTATTATTATTATTATATAAATAATAGCATTTACTTTTACAATCGGAGGAGATGATCGATGGAACACTGACAGGAAAATTTATCGCGAAAACAATTACGGTAAAGGCGACGAACGCCTAAAAAGTCATCCCCTTAACAATGTAATTTCGATTCTAAAAATCCTCTTCTCTGCCGGAGAATATTGAATAAAGACGGATACCCGTGTTTTCTTCTGCGAACAATCGAAACGAAACGATAGAAACGCGCGAGCAATCGGAAATATATCGCGGAAAGATTTGTCGCACCGTCACAAACACCTGCAAAAAGTTAATTCGTTGTCGCGACAATTGAGGATAGTTATCGCCCGGAGCGATCTATATTCGAGAAAAAAAATTGCTGGATATATCTGCACCCCCTCGTGACAGATTTTACGTCCTCCGAGTCACGTTTTCGATTCACTCTGCAAGGAAAAATTCGATAGCAGGTGAAAAATTCGCCGCGATAGCTGCAATTGCACCTCCGAGCAACGTTGAAAATATACAGGGTGACCCATTTCGAGCAGGCCACCTGGACAACTGTCTCTGACAATAGGAGACAAAGTTCGGGGCAAAGGGTAGTTTGCTTCAGGGGGCACATAATGTGGTGATAATAATTTTATATATATATGCACATACATGCACAATATATACGTACACAAAATTATTGTATATTATATTATTTTGTATATTATATTGTATTATTATATTGTATATTATATTATTTTATATATTATATTGTATTATTATATTGTGTTATTATATTATATATTATTTTATATATTATATTGTATTATTATATTGTGTTATTATATTATATATTATTTTATATATTATATTGTATTATTATATTGTGTTATTATATTGTATATTATATGGTATTATTATATTTTATATTATATTGTATATTATATTGCATTATTATATTCTATATAAACGGTATTAATTATTACATTTATATATAAATATAAATCGTTAAAATGTAACGAACGCGACCCGCATGGGAAACTTGTTTATCTGAAATGCCGTTCCGACGAAATTTTCAAAAACTGACACAAAGTAATTTACCGAGCGAAATCTGCATGAAACTTATTAAACTGTAATCAATGTTTCATTACACCGAGCTTTGGATACGATCATGGTTGTAATACACGCATAATACCCGTGGCAACGTAATTATAAATACTAAACCAACGTTTTAAAGTCCGTGGCAGAATGAAACTTTTAATATTGTGGAACAGAGATTTAATGTTTTCTGCTTCGCCGAGCAGCAAGATTTAATCTAATTCGTTGCATTCGTCACTTATAATTAGCCCTTGAAGCTTTGAATTTGCTCGAAGATTCACAATTTAGATGTTCCGTGTAGATATATAACAATGACCCAAAACTGTCGAGCGAACGAGGCGCTCGTTCAATTATTTCTAGATTTATAATGATCCGTTTTAATGTGTTCATCTAAATCCGAATACGGGCATTATATTATTCGGATGACGCGAAAGAGGCGAAAATTAACAATAAATGACAGAACTATTTTCCACGCTGTCGAAGAAAATCGAATCGAATAAACATTTGTTCGAATAAGATTTTATTGTCTTAATATATTTTATAATATATATGTCTGCATATATATAATATAGTTGTAATTTAATATATATTTCATTTAATATATTTAATATAATATATTTTATATGCTTTATATATTTCATTTAATATCTATATTTTAATATTTTGTTTAATATTTATATTTAATTATTAACATAGTATTTCTATTTTAATATTAATATAATAAATTTTATGCCATAATATACTGTTCGTGTATATAACCTAATAAACTGAAACCTAAACCTATATAACCTAATAAAACTGTAATATAACCTAAAAACGAGAACAGTTGGTCGAATAATTTTGCGATTTCTATTCGAATAAATCAACAATAATTATTCCAACAGACAGAACAGCTTGTCGCTAATATCTGGATGATTGTTACTCGAATAAAATGTTCCAACTGGAAAGCATCCGTTCGGATAATTATCGTGGACAAGTATTTATTCGCGGCAGTTCGAGCAACGACCAACTTTGATCCAAATACGGTGTTAAACGGTTGGATAGATTTCGAGACGAGATTAGCAAATGAGGTTAATTCTCCGCATCGCCATTAATTGATTTGTGGTGGAGGATTCAAGAACAGGGATATGGTAATGCCGGAGCGTGTTCGTGTCATTATGAAAGCAAAGGGTTTATGGATCAACTATTAAACTTGCAAGGGGCTCAGCATTTATTGGAAATCTGTTTCCCTGTAGAACCGCTTCTACGAAGGGAATTTATACGAGCCGAAGTAATATCGGCATTACAGATTACGTATATTCGATGGACAGCCGAAGCATTCCGCTTGGAACGATGGCTTTACGTTTTGCATTTTGTCGAAGATATTCTTCAACTCCATTACCTGATTTCGATCGTATTTTATCATGTAATTAGCACGCGATTGGCACAAGTTGCAATATATAAGACTTAATGTATGTAATATATTTTGCAACCCGTGCATGTGTTGATAACCAATGCTATTAAATTGTTTAATAATAGATTTATTTTGTTTCAAGATATAAGTATATATTAGTTTCGGAATAATTATATATTCGAAGTAACTTTTACATTTTTAACGATATTCTATTCTCTATTTTCTAGTATTTCCGATATATTATTATTATATTATTTATTGTATTATTATTATTATATTATGTATTGTATTATTATTATTATTATATTATTTATTGTATTATTATTAATATTATATTATTTATTGTATTATTATTATTATATTATTATTATTGTAATATTATATTATATTATTTTTATTCTCAGCTTTCGATTTGGATGGCGAGTGCAGCAATTAAGAAGCAATTTTCGTGTTCGCATCCGTTGTAAAAGTAACAACGAGGAAGTCACGATTGATGCGAATTCGGTTGGTAACACGGTCGCCAAAACAGAAGTAGATGCTGTGCGCGTATTTATTAGTAGGCTACTTCTACGTTCGCGGTTCGTCGATCAAAGCGATAATTCCACTCTGCCTATTGTTGAGGTGGGGGTGTATCAAGTGGTCATTCAAGGCAGACCAATTGTGATGACGAGTATTACGATTCATACCTTTGAAACAAGCTAGGCTACTCCTTTGTACGGAATTTCATTTGCTATTATTCATTTATGGGAACGATTCGCGTTAATGTCGACGCATTGATACAAGTCGACGTACTGTATATTGATGAGAGAGGAAAATAACAATAAATTAATTGTTGTTATGTTCCTCTTTATATTAACTATATAAATATATTTTATATGTATATAAAATATATATAAAATATATTGATATATCAACTATATAAATATATTTTATATATATATAACTGTATTAACTATAAAAATATATTTTATATATGTATATAAAATATATATAAAATGTATTGATATATATAATTGATACAGTTTTTATAAACGTAGATATGTATATATGAAATCCCCGTGATAATCGAAAATACCACTTGTCTATAATAATCGAAATGTTCGCGTGACAAGCCTAAAGTTCTCCGAACAAAATCTGGCCACCTGAAATATGAAGTTGAGCCCAAGCAAACCTATACAATTTAACAGCGCGATCATCGATTACCGATCGTACGTATTATTGGCGTATTCGCCGGCCTTAGTTTACAATCAACGTGTCTGCGAAGTAAAACCGGCGGACGTCTTAACAGCGGAAGTTATGGTTTATTGCTCAGAATTTCGAATTTTCGCTTCGACTGGCCTTCAATGGCAAGCAGGCGTGTCATAAACCCGGGAGTTTCCGAAGGGCAAGATATAAATTAGTTTAACGGTTCTTGGAAACCGATACGCCTGGACAGAGGATTCAGAACCCGGAACAAACTCCGGGGTCGTTGCCAAAGTTCCGTTTACCATCGGAATATAGGACAGATATTGCTGTATGATTTTTCTTCGGCGCGACGACGATGGAGAGGCGCTATAGCAGAAAAAGGAAAACGGAGTCGTTATATATTGACCCCACTGTGATCCAAATTTTTTTCTTCTGAAATTATGAAGAAATTTGCGTGACGATAGATCAACGATTATAAAGCAACGTACGTGGATTCGAAATTAAGTTTGCTATTCTTTCTCTATCCTTTTCCATGCAGTAATGTCGCTCTAATTGACGCCCAGATTGACCACAAAAATGGACAATTTAGGAAGCGGAGTTATAAATTGTCCACAATTATAAAAACGAGCTGCAATCTGCTGTGCTTCAATTGCTGTCCTTCGATTGCTGTCCTTCGATTGCTGTCCTTCGATTGCTGTGCTACAATTACTATGTTTCAATTGCAGTGCTTCGAATTGCTGTGCTTCGAATGTCTGTGCTTCGAATTGCTGCGCTTCGAATTTCTGTGCTTCGAATTTCTGTGCTTCGAATTGCTGTGCTTCGAATTTCTGTGCTTCGAATATCTGTGCTTCGAATGTCTGTGCTTCGAATTTCTGTGCTTCGAATTTCTGTGCTTCGAATATCTGTGCTTCGAATGTCTGTGCTTCGAATTGCTGTGCTTCGAATTGCTGTGCTGCAATTACTATGTTTCAATTGCTGTGCTTCGAGTTGCTGTGCTTCGAATTGCTTTCGATAAGAAATTTTATTCATCCAATGACGAATCGCATAATCGAAACTCGCTTGAACCATTGAGATATCATCTCGGAATAAAATAGAGCTAACTGGGACGGAGAAAAGCGAAAAATTTGCGCGAACCTGAATTTAATGACCCTACTTAACAGAAACATTCGTTCGCACAGCGGTGCTTTTCGCCGGACTCCTGTTATTATCAAATTGCTCTTCGGAAACACGAATTTCCAGTCTAATAATAAGAAATGAACCGAACGGGGGAATGAGAGAATGGAGCTCGTTTAATGCCGGCCGAATCTCGCGGAAGCAAAACCCTTTAGAAAATGTTCAGTCGGCCGGATTAATCAGCGAAGCCTCGGTAACACGAAAACTGATGATCGTTTAATTACTCCTCGGCGAAAAGGAGCGATAACGTCCCGCGCGGACGCCGCGAGTGTTTGTACCGACGAAAACGTAATAACACAGTCCCGAATTAAAATACCGCCAAGGATGGGGGAAGGGGGGGGCAGCCCTCTCTCCATTAATCAGGCGAGTATAATTCCGCGCGGCGGGCCCGTGGACCCGGGAGAACATTCTAAAATTTCGCGCTGCCTGAAAATCCGCGGTGTTTCTGACTGCGAAAGCGTGAAAGCCGGCATAAATCATGCCGTCGTCATTAGTATTTGTAAATTGCATTCGCAGCTGCGAGCTCAGACAACGAGGTAATTTCGGCCGCTTTGTGTGTATACATTTTCCGGGACGAAACTTCAAATTATTCGCGGAATATGCGACGGCGAACCGTCGGCGACGCAGCAAGCCACGAGCGTTTGAATTGCTTGTCAAACTAGTTTCTACCGGTTCGACCCCAAAAATCGTTTGATCCGTTCACGACGCGAATCTTTGTGGCTCCGACCGAGGTGCGGACCCAACTGGGCCGCGCGCTCGCTTTTGCTCGCGTTTCGTTGTTCGAACGGGACTCGCTTTAGAGACGGAAACTTCTTCGGTTCTAATAATTTGTTAGACGTTGCCTGCATTTTTGTATCTGTTTTATACCTGCGTTTACATTATATTTTTATGGTTTTCTATTTAGATTTTGTATTAATAAATTAATTATTTTTATATTATATTTTTACTATATTTTTCTACCTTCATATTTTTTTTAGCCCCGCTAAAACACCATTCGGTCGAATCCCGTATTCCCGACGATTATTCTTTCGCTTCCATTTAACGGCCTGAAAATTATTTACAGAGTTCTAAATAGACGCTTTTGACCCCTCATACCGCTTGTACATACTGGAGCAAGAATTTTACTTTAAGCGAAGGAGCCGCGTTCAATGATGCATACACGTATATACATAGAAAATTGGACTTTTCTGACAGCGCCCATTCACCGATGCAGAAGCAGCCCTCGCTCTTCTCGTCCGCGCGCTGAAAAGTTGAAAAAAAGACTGAAAAAAGAAAATAATAAAATGACGATTGCATTTCCAGTTTTTTCGGCGCGTCGTTTCATTTTTGAAAAAGTACTCCCAAACAAAGTTCAACCTTTTTCCTGCACAACTTTTCCCGATTTCTAGCCAACCTCGGAATAATAAAACTGCGATCGCGCATTCTCAGTTACGCCGTATTGCGTGCGCCGAATAATTGAATATAAGCTGCCGGCATTGATAAATTGCATTTTTTTATAATTAAAGAAGTTCGTACGACATTAACCAGTTAGCTGCGGCGTGTCTTTTTCAGAGCGAGCAATAATGCAACTACTCAATGGCGACAATTACCGCAGAGCTTCGATTGCTGCGCTTCGAATTGCTGTGCTTCGTATTTCTGTGCTTCGTATTTCTGTGCTTGAAATTGCTGTGCTTCGAATTGCTGTGCTTCGAATTGCTGTGCTTCGAATTGCTGTGCTTCGAATTGCTGTGCTTTGAATTGCTGTGCTTCGAATTGCTGTGCTTCGAATTGCTGTGCTTTGAATTGCTGTGCTTCGAATTGCTGTGCTTCGAATTGCTGTGCTTCGAATTGCTGTGCTTGGAATTGCTGTGCTTGGAATTGCTGTGCTTCGAATTGCTGTGCTTCGAATTGCTGTGCTTCGAATTGCTGTGCTTCGAATTGCTGTGCTTGGAATTGCTGTGCTTGGAATTGCTGTGCTTCAATTATTGGGCAACAATTTCTGTGCTTCGAATCGCTGTGCTTCAATTATTGGGCAACAATTTCTGTGCTTCGAATTGCTGTGCTTCGATTGCTGTGCTTCGAATTGCTGTGCTAAAATAACACAATAAAACTGTAATATTTAACATTCTTCGATATTGACTACTCGTCTACGTCTTCTCTATGACGATTATACTCGTCGAACACAGCTAACTGATTAATGCAATGCGACGCGACGCCATTTTCCCTCGCGGTCTACGAGATCTGACAAATGTGTGTACCGTCTTTCCTTCCTTTAATGCGGCTTTCTCTGTTCGCCGCGTGCGACAACTTAAATTACTCGACGACGGAACGAAATAACGTAGAGAATGTCGAATTCTCCGTCTCCTTCTTCCGGCGGACATCGGTGCTCGGGGAAAAAAAGTGTACACGGTTTCGCTTTCTATCATGCCGCGATCGTAACTGCAGTCCGTGAATTATATTAAGCGGGAAACCTATTGATTCGGGCGGGGTGTCTTCCATCGGCCACCTTTCGCCACGTTGGCGCGAGAATTTTCTACGACGGAAACCTTGGAGAAAGTTTGCGTAATTAGGAAGATTGCAGGAAAGTTGCGTTTAAGATTGAAATTTTCTTTTTAACTTCATTTGTTTCGTGTCGCGTCTGCTTAATAGCGACTCGCGATCACTTGTGGGCTAACGTTTGTTGTCATTTCGTTGTATTACATTAGATTACACATTTTTATTTTGTATAAAAATGCGCGAACTAATTATCGCGCGTCTCGATATCGACGAAAACGAAGACTGGCGACAAGTGTGATTAAATTCGAATGATTTGAGATAATGGAAATACTGAAAATAAAGCGAATTCTCTTTTAAATAGAACAGCGAGTTTTTAACGATAACTTTCGAAGTGTCTCTTGAATTTTCGGAATAGTTATTCGAAATCTTATGCAGTATTCATGAGAGTCGTATACTTTATTATCATAAGCTGCGAATGCGTTTTGCATATTCTTCTCATTCCACGGTCCGTCATTTTTTGTCGACACGTTCCGGCGGCCGAGAAAAGACTGTTCAGTTACCTGAAATTTTATCGTATTGCAAAAATTGCAACTGAAATAGCTTACAACAATTTTTGCGCGCTTCTTATAGAAATCGACCCTGAAGTAAAATTAATTATATTAATAATATACAAATCGTGTGACACTGGATCAACGGACGACGATCAAAAAATAATTAAGGCATCGTTGTACATTTTTGTTGTTGGCAAACGATATTATTACATGGAGAAGAATATTTCTGCTCCGCCGGCAGATTTGTTAACGATAATTTCCTCGGAAGTAAACGATTATTTTCCCATTTTTTCGCGGCGTGTCGATACCGCTCTCTTTTTTTGTTCTCTCTCTCTCTCTCTCTCTCTCTCTCTCTCTCTCTCTCTCGCCGTTCGAATGTAACATACGTTATTGGCTCGGACTTCGTTTCTACGTATTGATAATTAGTCGATCGAACCTTCATTTTTCATACCGTGTAATCGATCATTGTTCAATTTACTTGACGATGCCCCCGCGGCGCGAGGGAGGGGGTGGGGATAGAGAAAAAAGCCGGATATGTGCATCCATCACGGATCCATTGGAAAACTGTCGACAAGAGGTGCACGCGTCAACCATAAACAGTTTTGACGCATGAGAAATGGACCAGATGCAGCACGTGTACCGCGCTGTATGTACCACTGGAATAAAAAAAAAGGAAAAAGGCAACGTGAACGAGCAACTTAAGTAAAAAATCAGTCTTGTTTTTCCGTCACGATCGGCCTGAAAAAATACTATGTCCTCGTTTATCCTTATTTCGAAAGTGGTTCGTAATATTCGTATATTGTTATCAATAAATAATAATTTATTGATCATTCGGCAAATCACCGTGAAAATCCATTTTCGCGCTTAATAATACAATAACATAATAATATTAATAATATGATATAATAATACAATAATATAATATAATGATACAATAATATAACATAATAATACAATAATATAATAGTATGAATAATATAATATACTGATACAATAATATAATTATATATAAATAACATAATATAATAATAGAATAATATAATACTATAAATAATATAATATAATAATAACTAAATATAATATATAATATATTATTGTATTAATATTATTTTCTTCACAGTTAGAAAAGACAATTTTAATTTCCTTGCATTTCGATATTTTATTTCTCCAGCATAATACTAAAAGAATCAAATTTCTCTCTCGATTCAAGAGGATATTTCACTAGTTAATATATTAATAATAATAATATATCAATAAATGATAATTCACTAATGCGAGTAGATCGTTTTCTTAATTGTATTTTCTTCGATCGCACGATTCTTAATTTTGTACGCGTGCAAAAACAACGTTTGTAAAAATATCGAAACTTCCTTCACATTCTCACCATAAATGCGTAAAATCCGCAGTCGAGTAATTACCTCTTTGAGCACGTTGATTAGCACCGAGAGATGCAAACACGCGTTTCAATAAATAAGAAGATCGGCGCAGAAGAGCTTCGCTTTTCCGTATCCGACGGATCCGCAGTTTCGTGCAAACAAACCGATTCCTGCGGATATTAATCCGCGTATTGGAAATCAATCGTTTCCGAAAGCCCTCGCGATATTGCAATTAATTAAGAAAATGTCCGAAGCGTACCGAATAACTTCGAAGTGATTAGGTTCGCGGCTCCTAATCCAAGGATAGCCGGTTTCCATTACATCCAATTGCCGAGAGGTTCGCACCCAAAATCGAGCGATCAGTTAAGTTGAAAGCTTTTCTGGAATCCATACAGATGGGTGTCTACTTGAATAGTTAAATTCCCAGTGAGTAGCTTGTATAATGGTAACGGAAGCCTTAAAGATTGATTAGACACGGTTTAACGTGGTTCAGGTGTCATTCAAAGGTTGCCGATTTTCATGAATTCAGGCCGGATCGAACGTAACGAGATGAGACACGACTATACTTAGGAGCAAGTTTAACGAAGAATTTGATAAAATAACAGTCGTTCATGAAAGAAGAAACTTATATTATATTCTATATAAACGAAATTCGATACTATATTTATGCGACATATATTTACATTATATTTTAGCTAATTTTGTGAAAAGATCAATCACGTAGATTTTACGTTCGTCTAAGACGTTCTATTATTTTTCGTTTAATAAAATAACAGTCGTTCATGAAAGAAGAAACTTATATTATATTCTGTACAAACGAAATTCGATACTATATTTATGCGACATATATTTACATTATATTTTGGCTAATTTTGTAAAAAGATCAATCACGTAGATTTTACGTTCGTCTAAGACGTTCTATTATTTTTCATTTAATAAAATAACAGTCGTTCATGAAAGAAGAAACTTACATTATATTCTATATAAACGAAATTCGATATTACATTTATGCGACATATATTTACATTATATTTTAGCTAATTTTGTAAAAAGATCAATCACGTAGATTTTACGTTCGTCTAAGACGTTCTGTTATTTTTCGTTTAATAAAATAACAGTCGTTCATGAAAGAAGAAACTTACATTATATTCTGTACAAACGAAATTCGATACTATATTTATGCGACATATATTTACATTATATTTTAGCTAATTTTTTAAAAAGACCAATCGCGTAGATTTACGTTCGTCCAAAACGTTCCGTTATTTTTCGTTTAGGAAATCGACGGTTTAAAAATAACAAAAAATATTCCGTGTTAACAGATACGATGACACGTCGTGTATCATACATTTTCTTCGGATAGCAGCATTGACTTATGGTCGCCGGGAAGCAAGAGACATCTACGATCCAATTTGTAATATATCTCGGATAAAAGTGGCTCCGGTCTTGGTATTGGCCGCCGTTTCTCCCATAAACACGTGCCGTTGGCACGGCTCCGTCCCATGTACGTCACAAAATCAATTACCTTAAACACGGTTTCAACGCGCCCGTAGCACCCGACACGGCCTCCTCGTCGCGATACATTTTTTTAATCCGCGTAACCGCGACCGATTCGGTGAAAATTTAGCGAACGTTACGACGAAGACGATATTCGAGACGATTTAGGACGACGAGTTCTTGGGAAGGAGTTCTTTGGAATGATAAATTCTACCGGCGAATTCTGGTTGCGATGTTTTAAAAAATTGATACTAAAAAACTAGATACGAACGGCAAATATAAAAATCAGCTGCGTGGCTCGATGCTATTTCTGCAAAATTCTTTTTCTTTGTACTGTACTTTTCTTTGTATATTTAACTAAATTAGTATATTATAATATAGTTATATTATTATAATAAAATTGGTAATAATGTTGTAATATATGGTCTATATTGTAATATATTTATATATATTATATACTATTTATTATATGTAATTTTATGTTAATTAATTATATGTCAATTTCCCAGTACACTGTAATGTATATTATTATATAATAATAATAATAATAATATTATATTATTATATATATATAATTAAGTATAATTACAGTGTACTGGGAAATTAACATATTCGAATGAAGCGAATAATATATATGATAATATATATAATAATATATTAATACGTTAATATATATAATAATAATATTATTATATAATAATATATATAATTAAGTAGAATTACAGTGTACTGGGAAATTAACATATTCGAATAAAGCATAATTGCAATCAGATCCGAAAGTGATTGCCACGTACCGTTGAGGAAAGTTTCATTTCTGTTGCGAAAGGTGCTTAAAATAGCGTACATTTTTGATTGAAACAGCTCTTTGAAGTTAAACAACCTATTAGTACTTTGAATAAGAACGAATTTCATACTTCGTTTATTTTTCTTTGAGCAAACTACGTAATTTTCTTTCAAGCAGGCTATCAAACGCTTTATGAACCGTTTTTCTGCTAACGCCGCCCTTTGAAAATTTCTCTATTCCCCAGATTATTCGTACTTCACCGTTACACCGTGCAGTGGGAAACTTCCCTGCAACTCCTTAAGTCCGCGCCAAATGATCATTTTCACCGCGTGAAACGTAATGTTCGATTTCATTTCGAGAAAAGGAAAATCTTTTCGTTCGCGCATTCTTGCGAAACACCGTTCTAAAAATCTATCCCAGTGAAATAGAATCGAATATCCCCAGTGTATAAACAATTCTGTTTGATAAGAAGAATTTTCCTGTGAAAAGGTAGCGCGATGAAATCAGAGCACATTCAACTAAAAGTATGTCTCCCTTACTGACGCGCAGATTGTCCCCTAAATCGGACAATTTGGAAAGAGAAGATACGATTGTTCGAGTCTTGCTGCTAACTTTCATAGTTATAGTTATAGTTAGTTACATTACTGTACAGCAATGTCTCCCTAATCGACGTCTCTTTAAACTCCCTTACTGACGCTCGGATGGTGCACAAAAATGGACAATTTGAGAAGAGACGATACGATTGTTCGAGCCTTGCTGCTAACTTTCATAGTTATAGTTATAGTTAGTTACATTACTGTACAGCAATGTCTCCCTAATTGACGTCTCTTTAAACTCCCTTACTGACGCTCGGATGGGGCACAAAAATGGACAATTTGAGAAGAGACGATACGATTGTTCGAGCCTTGCTGCTAACTTTCATAGTTATAGTTATAGTTAGTTACATTACTGTACAGCAATGTCTCCCTAATTGACGTCTCTTTAAACCCCCTTACTGACGCTCAGATGGTGCACAAAAATGGACAATTTGAGAAGAGACGATACGATTGTTCGAGCCTTGCTGCTCGTCTTATAATTGTGGACAATTTATAACTATAAAAATATAAATTTTGTGGTCAATCTGGGCGTCAATTAGAGAGACATTGTGCTGTAACAAGCAGTAATATTTATATATGATACAATTAATATTTCGTGGCTCCCTTTTTACCTTCGATAACAGCCATCGCTCTCATTGGCGTAGAATTTATAGAATTCGGCGTTCGGTTATTCGGTAAGTTGAAACCATAGCGTTGAAAAAACGTCGAGAAATTGTTTTGCGAACAGAAATGTAATTCGTCGGGAATGGAAACGCGGCGCGGCGCCTCCGTTTCAGGAACGAGCTCCGCGGAAAGCTAAAATCAAGCATTGTCGAGGGGCCGCATTGACAAAACAGTGTATATTTAAGAAACCCTCGGGTGCGATTTATGTCAGGAACACTTAGGGTCGAACAATAGAGCGGACAGGCTTGTGCAGGTCGATTATACTCCCCAAGTTTCCGGTAGCAGCGGACGACGACGACGACGACGACGACGACGACGACGACGACGACGACGACAGAGCAATGGTCTGTTACGCGGGCGCGGCCTTGCGGTCGTGGCCCGCTGCGGACGAAAATTCAACATTCGGGATCCCACGCCGCTGCTGCGCCGCGGCGAAACCCCCGGAGCGAAGTCGCGAAATTCGAGTTTCAAGTGTACGGAGGTTACCGCCGCCGAAATATTAGACGGGAAAATTCGACGGAATATATTCGCAAAACACGCTAACGAGGCGATCCAGAAAATTGCTCCGGATAATACGGTCGCGTCGCATTTGCACTCTCTCTCTCTCCCTCTCTTTCTCTCGCGACACTCTCGCGAGTGCACCGGTCTTAGAACAATTTATTTAAAACGAGGCGAGACGCGGCAACGTTTGGAAAATTCATCTTGGAAAATGTTCCGGTAATTTGACGATTTGCGAGCCAAAGAACCGACGCTTTCGAATTGCTGTCAATTTTGTGCCCGACGAGAATGCAGTGTATTTTTTATGTTCGTTTCTTATTTTCTGAAATGCTGTTTTTATGAGACGCTTTTGCATGTCGGTGTTGTTTAGGCGCGAAGCTTTCTAAAATGGAACTTGCTTTTTATTATATTTATTATATTTATTATAATTATATATATTTATATGGATTTATTATCTTTATTATGTCTATTATATCTATTATAGAATATTATATTATATTATAATATTATATTTAATATATTTATTGTATAATATTATATTATATCATAATATTATATTTAATATATTTATTATATCTATTATATCATAATATTATATTTAACATATTTATTATACAATATTACATTATATTATAATATTATGTTTAATATATTTATTATATAATATTCTACTATATTATAATATTATATTTATATCGTCGAACAAAGTTGTGTTAATCGAATGGCAGATGAACCTACATTTCATATCGTATTTTATTTTCAGCTGTAGCGTGCGAAACAACAAAAAACGTGGAAAATTAATCTTTCGCTACAGAATGTCGGCAAATGTTTCCGCAATATTAGAAGAAAATTGCGCTGTAGAAGAAATTTGTTTTCATTATTATCCTAGCATCTCTGACCTCCCTTCATGTGCAAACACTCCTGGCACCCGGGAGGGTCAAGTGATCTCTGTCAAATGGATTAGTCTCATACGTTGTGCTTGGTAAATGGATTAATCTCGTACGCTTTTGTCATAAGTCGTGCGCTTGTTTTTAGTAATATTGCCAGAACGTTAGAATAACATTTATTGCATCGATTATGCTGATTCTCTTCTCTCGATCGAACACAATGTTGCATTATCGTTTGACCGAATCCTAGAAATAGTTCGATTATAGGAGCTTCGTGAACATAACCTATTCACATCGAAAATGTACAATAATCGCGTGTGATCCAATATATCAAGATTCGATGCGATATTTCGCAAAGAAATTCGAAATCGCGACAGAAATTGCTACTTAAATTCTGCTGTGTTTAATTTCGCGAGACCGTTTCACGACCATGTTTTAATAATAAAAAAAAAACCCTCGACGTCCGTGCCGATTCAACACGAAGTCAATTTAACATGAAATCGGCGTCGCCGAATGATTTCCAGTTTTATTGGAGAAACGGGATACAAAATTTCAAGTGCATCGGCACTTTTTTTTCGTATTTGTCTCCGGCACACATCAACAAAGTTTCGCGTACACGGGGTAACGCGATTCGAAGGGAAAAAAGGGTTAACGAATTCTGGACAGACCTTTTTTAACGACGAATATTTGCGAAACATTCTTTCACGGTTCAATTTCTTAGGAAAAATGCGTCTTTTAAGGACAGTTAAATCGATATATTATATTCATATATTATCATCAATATATCTATACGTAATATATATTATTATAGTATCAATATATAATATTAATATATAATATCGATATAGAATGTTAATCATATATAATATATATCATTATAGTATTAATATATGATATTAATATATACGATATTAGTATATAATATTGATATATAATGTTAATCATATATGATATATATAATATTGATATAGAATGTTAATTATATATAATATATATCATTATAGTATCAATATATAATATTAATATATAATATTGATATAGAATGTTAACCATATATATAATACTAATATATTACTATATATTAATATATGTGAATATATTATATTAATATATATTAGGTTATATATATATTATATATTATATTAATATATTAATATTATTACATATATCATATTACATACGATTTAATATTAAAATATTTCTTGAATGCGCCGATAACCCTGTGCATATTATACACGGTGCGCCATTTATTCTCTGCACTTTCGATCGACGGTAAGACGACGTAGTAGTCGACGATTTATGAACGATATCAGATCGACTAATCAAACGGAAAGCCTGATCGGGAACAGCGTCGTACAGGGTACAGCAAATTGAATGCGACGGAAGGAATGAAACGCGTCGATGTTCTCGAGGAGGCGAACAGGTCGTTGCCGGGTCTCCGAGTAATCGAATAATAAAAGTTTCATTGGTGAACCATTTGAATGGCGGAAGATTGCGCTCGGCGGACCCAGTTTGAAACTCGTTACACGCCGAAGAAGAACAGACTGATTTATTGTATTCGTAGCATTCGACACCGATGGGCACCCGTTTTCACAGATGTTTACAACTCGACGTTGTTTCCTTATTCGTCGTAACAATTTGCGAGGCCGATCGCGAGGAGATTGCAAGAGGAAGAAGACGAAAGGGCGGGGAGAACGGAGGGGAAGCCAGCGGACGCGAATATATTTTCCCATTATCGTTATTTGTATCGTCCCAAAATTATAGTATTTCCGGGACACGAGAGATAGCCGAGGCGATTCGAAGCAACTTTTTCCTTAGCGAGAATGTTCTACGAGGCTTCGTTCACGAGTTATTAACGAAAAACGCTGACCAATGAGGGGCGAGCTCTAGGCTGGCGCGCGGCGGCCGAGCCAATCAGCGGAACTGGACGTCGCGCACTCGTCGGCTCGGCCGCCGCGCTCTCATTGGTCATCGTTTTTCGTTGATAATTCGTGAACGGCGCCTCGGAGACAATTTTCGTAAAGGAAAAAGTTGCTTCGAATGACCTCAGGAATCTCTGTTCCGATTGCGGAGGAAGATTGGAGTAGGAAGAAGACGACAGGGCGTGGAGAACGGAGGGGAAACTGGGAAAACCAGCGGAGGCGAATATATTTTCCCTTTATCGGAACCGCGCGTCCCCCAAAACAAACGTTTTCGTTGGAACGTCTGATGCAAAACCGCGCGCGTCCCCGTTCGCCGCGTTGCTCGCCGAAACGTACGTACACAAGGCTCGTCGATTTTTTTGACGGCCGATGAAACTCGACGGCCGTGTTCGGGGCCGTGCGTGGCTCGGCGAGCATGTGCAGGGGGTCATCAAACTGCTTGGTTCCTAAACATGTACTCGCTGGCCCGAACGAACCTCGCTCTCCTTTGACACGTAATGCATTTCCCCGGCAAACGACCCATATTCGCCGAAACAGGCCGCGCGCATCCTGGGAACCGAACTTAAGCATTTCCGATCGAGCTGATCTAAATGACACGTGAATCGAAATTAAGCCGCGCCCGCGACGACGCTGCACGATATGTGCGCGTCGCGCCGTTGAAAAATACCGCAGCGTGCGAAACAGAGACTTTAGGGGCGTTCGTGAATGGTGCATGGCACCGTTTTAAGATGCGCTTCCACATGTACTAGCAAACTGCTGTTTTCTATTGTCTATAAAATAGAATTTGTGTTACGAGTGAGTTATGGCTGGGTGAATGCACCGATTATGGTGCCATCGTGCTTCGAACGTTAACTTAGGTTAAATTAGGGTAACTTAGGTTGTGTATAAGTTATTTTTCATGGGTTCAGTGAATCGAACTCTTAATTAGTTGAATATTTCGAATGTTCAATTCTAATTAATCTAATTTATTTCAATTCTAATTAGTTCGGTTCAATTTAATTCAATTGTAATGAATTTAATTCAATTGTAATGAATTTAATTCAATTCTAATGAATTTAATTCAATTCTAATGAATTTAATTCAATTTA
Organism: Megalopta genalis; assembly: GCF_051020955.1. Taxonomy (NCBI): domain Eukaryota; kingdom Metazoa; phylum Arthropoda; class Insecta; order Hymenoptera; family Halictidae; genus Megalopta; species Megalopta genalis. Next base: position 4,202,283 of record NC_135025.1, read on the forward strand.
ATGCGATTCTAAATAATCCAATTCAATTTAATTCAGTTCTAACTAATTAATTCTATTTTGAACAGTTATGTCGATCGTTGCGCATATAAAATGATTCCAACATCGATTGAAGAAACTTTGTGCTGTTGAATTCAGCAATTAATACTAATTGTAGAAACGATAATCTGTCGTTAATATTAACATAAGCACTGAATACTTGAAACATGCAAAAGTTTCTGGTTTAAAAATTCAACCGTATCGATGAATCGATTAGAACAGCGAAACAGTAGTTACAGACCGTAATTCCGGAAGTCGGTCAGGTTTTTCGATTCGTAGTTTCAAGATATTCTATGTATTGAAAAAAATCTCGACGGAGAATAGAAATGCGGCTATTAACAATCGATCACGATATCTCAATGGACAGTTTCGAAATATGCGCGTCTGCAGAAACCGCCGGCAGAAACAGTCTGAGATAACTTCGGACGGACCTATTGTTCTATTTTACAATGGCCCTAATGTCAAGAGTCAACCACCCGAAAACGAAAAATGAGGGAATGATCTTACAAAACAAAAAAAAAAAGAAATCGCAACCGATTTTCTTTCCCACGATTTTTGTTCCTCTATTCGTCTCGAGCTATTTATCTGTCATTTTAAATTCCACGTTTAATATTGAAGGCTATAATTATTTAATATTGACGCTGTAATTATAATTATAATTATCTTAATATAAGTACTCTTTTACTTACTAAGTACTCTCTTATCTTATTACAAGTACTATAATTATAATTATGATTATAATACGATAATTATAATTACAATTATGTGATCTTTTATAGATTATAATATCAGACTGAGATGAATTACAATATTACAAATTATTAAACTACGGATTTCATACATTTTTAATAAAATTGACTAGATCAAAAAGAAAACTCGTTAAAGTCGTTTCGAAGAGTTTGAGAATATTTTCATACTATATCCATCTTATTAAAATTAATAAAAGAGGAAAGATGCTATTATCCGCGTTTCTCACGAATAATTTAAACAATTTCTATTTTGCGCTCGCAGCATGAATTCAGCGGCTCAACAGCGGTCCAGCGATTACAGATGCACGATTTTCGATCGTAGATTCGCAATTTAAACGATGTTTCTGTAACAATGCCCGGTTATTTTAACAGATCGCGCACGCAGTGTACAATATACAAGAATAAATCGGCACGTCAACCGTTTAAAATAAACTCGTGAATTCCGAGCCGTAGTGCAGTTGCTATACATATAACTCAATTGTCGAAACTATTGACGTTTCCTTATTATCGGTATCGGCTGAACATTTCATGTTATGCCACGCGTTCATTGCTTCTGCTATGTTTACTTGTCCTATACGTACGTGTATGGAGTGACATTATTCATGATATAATCGAGGCGGATATGATTGCACCTATAACCGTAAATGGATAACAAAATAGATTCCCGATTCTTCGATCGAAACGCAGTTCTTGCAGAGATTCGAACGTAAGATTCGTTCGCTGCAAATAATTCGGTTAGACAACTGAATTATTTATTTTATTTATTTATTCAGCGTTATTTGCTTCCTTACATCATTTTATTTATTTATTTGTCAGTTATATGACTGAATTATTTATACAGTTATTTATTAATTATATATATATATAGTATTATATTTATTATACAGTATTTATTAATTATATATATAGTATTATATTTATTATGCAGTATTTATTAATTATATATATAGTATTACATTTATTATACAGTATTTATTAATTGTATATATAGTATTATATTTATTATACAGTATTTATTAATTATATAATTGCTCATGATCAATGTCTCAAAATTCCTAGAAATCATAAGAATTTTATAAATCGTGTATTTTTAGTAAACTTGACAATAACAGCGTTATTTCAAAAGATTCAGCTAAATATCAATTTTCAGAAACCTTACATCACGATTTTACGCACTTTTTGGGAGACTTTTGGAAAATATTCCACGAAAACTGTGAACGATTTTTGCTACTCGAATAACCTATTAGCTTCTGCTTCGCGAGTCGATAAGGAGACGATACCACTAAAAATGTGGATCACAGAACGACTGTATGGGAATATAACTATGAAAATAGTCACATCTCCATCGTAAATTCTGTCGCAATTGCTATTACGAAGGGGACGTATAACCTTTGGGGTCCATAAAGAGAATATATATATATACCAGGACAAGTGAAGCAGAATTTGCGAGTCTATCTGTCACAATGGAGATCTAACACTCATCTGGATATATCGAGTCGAATCGTAAGTCACTTTTGCCACGTGCACGAGAAACGTATGCAATAGTAATCGCGCGACAATTACGTTGAGTCGAATGTATCGCTAGAATATAACCTCGACGATATGTACAGTAATGTCTCTCTAATTGACGCCCAGATTGACCACAAAAGTGGACAATTTGTTTGTTATAGTTATAAATTGTCCACAATTATAAAAACGAGCTGCAATTTGCTGTGCTTCGAATTGCTGTGCTGCAATTACTATGTTTCAATTGCTGTGCTTCGAGTTGCTGTGCTTCGAATTGCTGTGCTTCGAATTGCTGTGCTTCGAATTTCTGTGCTTCGAATTTCTGTGCTTCGAATTGCTGTGCTTCGAATTTCTGTGCTTCGAATTTCTGTGCTTCGAATTGCTGTGCTTCGAATTTCTGTGCTTCGAATTGCTGTGCTTCGAATTGCTGTGCTTCGAGTTGCTGTGCTTCGAGTTGCTGTGCTTCGAGTTGCTGTGCTTCGAATTTCTGTGCTTCGAGTTGCTGTGCTGCAATTACTATGTTTCGAATTCTGTGTCTCCTCTTCCCAAATTATCCATTTTAGTGGACAATCTGAGCGTCAGTATGGGAGACATTACTGTACTTGAAAGTGTACAGTTTAAATACCTTTAAATACCTTGAATCGATAAAAACAAATTGAAAGCATGCAGTAAATAGAAGCTTAACGTCGATATTAAACATCTCGAAATGATTAAAAAAGTTCAATTTTTCTAGAATAGAGAACAATTGTTAATTAGGCTCCCAAATCGGGAGCCTGTTCACGATCAATGTTACCTACCGATATCAAATATTTCATCTCGATATAAAAATTATTAATCCCGACTAACCAGTCTACTATGGCGTCTCCTTTTTCCTTGGACACCATCGGACGAATTTAATAGAGACTCTGCCGTCTCAGGAAGTCATTACATGCAGGACGTTCGACGCCATCTGCGACAACATTTTGGATCGATTCTACAAAATTCGACCTCTCGTCTCGCGCCTCAATTTGTGACAGATGTTGTCGTGACAGCGACAAAAAACCGAGTGTTACGAGAGACACTTCGAGTGCTCGTGATTTCTTCGACAGTTGCGCTGTCAAAATCGAACTCGTGATTCCAAGTAAGAGAGTAAAATTCGAAGAAAATGCATATCAGCTTGCAGATCATTGTCTCGTGGATATATTAGTTCCTCTATCGTCTAAACAAAAATTCAAGTCATTTAGTACAGTTCGAGAAATGTTTTTAAAAGGTGTTCAAATACTTTCGCGTGCTACTGTAGATGCGAAGTTTCTACGAAGCACGCTCGCTCTTCGGTATAAAATCGGATGCAAAAGGCCGATAAACTGATTATAGATTTCGCCTACCATGTGCGTTATAGCGAGTCCGCCGGCATTTCTTTGCAAAGTGTTGCAGAATCTAGTAAGAGTGCGGAAGAGCCTCGCCGAACTTTTCGTAAGCTCGGTAAAGCGATCGATATCGACTTTTACATTAATAGCGAGCTTTTTTGTCTCGAGGAATCTTTGTTCTTTTCGATTTATGCTCGTTCGAACCTTTGACACCTTAACGCCAAAATACGAAATTAATAAAGAATAGTTTCCAATTATATGTACAGCAATGTCTCCCTAATTGACGCTCAGATTGTCCGCAAAAATGGATAATTCGAGAAGAGGAGCCTTGCGACTCGTTTTTATAGTTACCGATTTTCAACAATTATAAAAACGAGCTGCAAAGCTCGAATAATCGTGTCCCCTCTTCCCGAATTGTCCATTTTTGTGGACAATCTGAGCGTCAATTAGGGAGACACTGCTGTATAAACTTGATTGAATTCGCAGTTTCTGGCACGAGGGAAATATTCGTCGTAAAAATTTTCCATAAAAATAAGGAAACGCTGCAGAAATTGAATACTTAAAATGCAGCCTCTGTACCAGCGACGCGTTTAATAAAAGCTTATCAAGTCGCATTTCGATGAATAGTGTTATCGATTCCAGTCAGGCGCGCAAACGTAACGGACGATTGATTCCGAATGGCCCCATACGTTTAATCTTCTAAAACGTACGATTAACACCGAAACCGAACATTATGGAACCGAACGCCCGGATCGTTAACGTTTTTGCCGCGTCTATTTCAAATCCGGATAATTGTGCATCCTGTTGAACAGGAAACGTTGCAATTATACCTTGCTATCTACTTAATTGTACTTTGAACGGTTCGCAGAATTACTGTAGACAACAGTTTTTAAATTTCATTTATTTAATGTCGCATCTGCTTAATAGCAATCTGTTTAATAGCAATCTCACCACTTGTGGAATAACAGTTGTATTATTACATGCAGTGTAATATTCAGGTTGCCCCAAAATTATGGTATTTCCGGGAAACGAGAGATAGCCGAGGCGATTTCAGGCAACTTTTTCCTTAGCGAAAATGTTCTACGAGGCTTCGTTCACGAGTTATTAACGAAAAACGCTGACCAATGAGGGGCGAGCCAGCCTGGCGCGCGGCGGCTGAGCCAATCAGCGGAACTGGGCGTCGCGCTCTCGTCGGCTCGGCCGCCGCGCTCTCATTGGTCATCGTTTTTCGTCGATAATTCGTGAACGGCGCCTCGGAGAAAATTTTCGTAAAGGAAAAAGTTGCTTCGAATGACCTCAGGAATCCCTCAGTTGTACGATAAGTCGCTTGTACAATATTTTTGGGACAATAATCTCCCCGGAAGTACCATGATTTTTTAAATCCAGGCTTCTTAAGCCACTATACGTATATATATTATAAAATCCTGAACGAAGAGTGTGTTCAGTGCACTTGCGTGCGAACGTTTCACGAAGTTCCCAGTCGAACAAACGAAAGTTTCGCCGTGTGAAAGAACACAGCGAATTCGCGACGTTTCGCATAACAGAGGGATCATGGTACGAAGCCTGTCGTAGTAGTCGCGGGTCCATATTCAGTCGTGAAAGCGTTAAACGCGGCGCCGTCATTAGAGTCATTAGTTCTCCTTTACCGTGTCGTCACGTCCCCGAGATACCACTTCAATCTTAATAAAGAGGTGAAAATCGAAAGTCGACGTCGAAAGTCGGGGGCCATTCACTTTAATCTCTCTAATAGTGGTCGCGATCGTTAATCTTCGTCGATGTACTCGAATCTTATCCGTGGATGGCCGTGTATTCGTTGAAAGGGTTGAGCGCAGCCCACCCTCCTCCGGCCAATCCATAAAACACCTCTTGATCATAAACCCGTTCTTGCACGAACGAAGCGCGCAAAGCCCCTTCATCGTTCCTGGAAAGGTAATTGCCTTTTTTTCGAGGCACCTCGAACAGCCTTATGGTTCCTGCTCACGCACGACCAAGAATTACACCCTCCTAAATTCGTACACCATCTGATTTCGGGTTAATTGCCCGGCTAATTAATTGCGTAATTTATCGAGTGTTAAGATAAAGCAGTGATTTAATTTCGTCGGCGCGCCGACGCGGGTCTGGCCGAGCCCAGTCCAAAGACTTGGCCAAGATGGAACGGAAGCGAGGAGCGTTGCTTTATCGGCACCAGTTATCCAGTTCGTTTGATTTCACGCCGAATAATTAATGTTTCGCCTTCCCTTGGAAATTATTCGGCCACGTTTTACAACCGAGGGGAGGGGGGCTGGGCTCGTTTCGCGAACGAAACGGGATTGCAATTTCGAAAAATCTTTTCTAAAGGATTTGGCGGAGCCGAGAGACAAACCGCGTGCATTAGTCAGTAGTGCAATAGTCAGTAGTGCAATAATCAGTAGTACAATAGTCAGTAGTGCAATAATCAGTAGTACAATAGTCAGTAGTGCAATAATCAGTAGTACAATAATCACTAGTGCAATAATCACTAGTGCAGTAATCACTAGTGCAATAATCACTAGTGCAGTAATCACTAGTGCAGTAATCACTAGTGCAGTAATCACTAGTGCAATAATCACTAGTGCAATAATCAGTAATGCAATAATCAGTAGTGCAATAATCAGTAGTGCACTGATTATTTAAATTTAAAAAATCTTTTCTAAAGGATTGGCGGAGCCGAGAGACAAACCGCGTGCATTAGTCAGTAATGCAATAATCAGTAGTGCACTGATTATTTAACGCTCGAACGGCGTGCGTCGTTCTCGAAAATATTGCGAGCACGAGGTGTTTATTTTTTATTTGTTAAGTTCTCGACGGAGCAAATTCAATGAAAACAGGGGGCCGAGCGCGGAGTTATTTTTATTCGAGATGGTGTAAATTGAATGATCGAATGACGCGGGAGAAACGAATGTCCACTGCTGTCGAATGATCGAATGATAAGTGAACGGCGATTGAAATTGTTGCGTCTGTCAAAATATCGCGCGTGAAATTGGCGTAGAGATTTCTGCGTTAACGTTTCAATGTTCCATTCGATAAATTGAAAAGACATTGTTATCGAGAGAGACGAATACAGCTGCAAGTGTGCTTTAGAATGTGCGTAAAATTGTATTTAGAAATACAATTATAGTATTAGTAAAGAAATATTCGTTTCAAATACTTATTTAGAATTTTCAAAATATTTTTTAATGATACTTCTTCCTTTTCTCCATTGTTTTCAGACTTTATCAACGCGTCTGCTAATTTAATAATCGAACAATAGTCTGCGTACGTACTCTGGGTCCAAATGGACCCAGGATTTCTTAAATAATTCTTTAGTTTATAGAATATTTCCACAGTGGTCAAAATTAGGGTACCGCAGAGAATGACGTCCGTTAACTGTGACTTATTATTAGCCTGAATTTGAATAAGTAAAGTAGTATTGATCTCGGAAATTACGTATCTCGCGTACATTTGATATTCTATGTATAGTGATCTTATAATAGAATCCTCGAATGGCAGAGTTTAATGACACGTACGAGTTGCATACGACTGCTGTACTAAATATATAACAAGTATCAGCATCATGTACATATATGACAAGCATCAATAGTTATGAAAATGAATAATAGAATATTCATCGAATATGTACCATATCCAGGTAATCTCAATTCTAAAATTCTGTCGAAGATTATCGAATGAATTGAACACTATAGAGTATCCTATAATAATGTTAACGTAAAGAGGTAATTCCTGTGGTCATTTGAAGCAACATTTTCCTTAGCGAAAATGTTCTACGAGGCTTCGTTCACGAGTTATTAACGAAAAACGCGAAGCCAATCGAAGAGCGTGTGCGGCCGGCGCACCGCCTTTGCGGCCAATGCCGCGTCGTGCTGGCCGTCTGACGCAGCGGCAGTGGTCGCGAGGGCGGGGCGTCAGCCGAGCTTGCCGCTCATTGGCCATGATATTTTGTTAATAACTCGTAAACGAAGCCTCGTAGAAAATTCTTGTAAAGGAAAAAGTTGCTTCGGATGACCTCAGGAACCACCCATTCCAGATTGCGCGACATTTTCGGGACACCTGTCCATCTCTGGGAGCTGTGGCGTACATGAATAAGTAAATAGCCTCGCCATCTATAATTATCTCGCTGACATTTTGAATCTATACCGGGATCTAATACATCAGATACGATGCAACGACAATATGAGGCTTGGGAGCTGCAATTCGAGACACGGCATTACGGAAATAGAATCGTCGAATGTCAGAATTTCATGTCACGATCCCAGATTTATTCGTTTATAAGCCACAGAGTCTAACGCTATTTACAGCATATTACAATTTCCACGATTTTCCACCGTCTCGTTAATCGTGAATCGGTTTTGGAACGCGACACGGTCTTGATTCGTGAATAAATGAAATATCCGTGGATCGAATATAAGATTCGAGGTGTGTATTATTTCAACTCAGGGTCCGACAACGGCGCAGGTGTTCAAACTAATTTTAACTAATGCAGGGCGGCTCGTTATACGAGCGGGATTCGGAAAATAAATCGTTGTTTCATATGCATACGCGGACAGTTAATTGTTAATCTTATGAAAGGATCCGGAAGGACGCTGCCTCGACACATTCCTGCATACTCTTACCCCCAGTGTGCCCATTAAATTTTGCTGCCTTCGTGGAAGATCTCTTCCTCTGGCAATATTCCAGACCTATATTTCCACCGGGCCAGGGATGAAGTAAAACGAAGAAACCCGGGGAAACTCTTTGTTCCATAATCTTTTTCGGTGGAACATCTAGGCCGTTTGACGATTACGAATGCAAAAATCGTGCGACCGAACGATATTCCTTCCTCCGTCGGATGGAATTACGAACAAATTTTCTTTCAACAGCTTCCTGCGAGCCGTCCGACCGCGAGAAATTCACTGTCGGTTATTTAGTGACCAGAAATATTCTTTAGCCGTCTTCGTCTTCTTTACAGTGTATTTATATTCCGACTGTGTATTATTATACTCGAAAAATAATAGTGTTTCTTATGGCATCTTATTATAAAAGCTGTACTTTGCATTATTAGTGGCATTGCTAATTTTTACAGTTAATTTACAGGATCCTCATTTATCTGACTTGCTGTTCTTTTGCAGAATCCTTATTTCTCTGAATTGCTGTTTTTTGCAGCTAATTTGCAGAGTCCTTATTTCTCTGAATTGCTACTTTTTTTAGAGCTAATTTGCAGAATCCTTATTTATCAGAATTGCTAGCTTTTTACTGCTAATTTGCAGAATCCTTATTTATCTGAATTGCTACTTTTTTACAGATAATTTGCAAAATCCTTATTTCTCTGAATTGCTACTTTTTCACAGCTAATTTACAGAATCCTTATTTCTCTGAATTGCTACTTTTTCACAGCTAATTTGCAAAACCCTTATTTATCTAAACTGCTACTTTTTTTACAGCTAATTTGCGAAACCCTTATTTATTTAAACTGCTACTTTTTCACAGCTAATTTGCAAATTCCTTATTTATCTGAATCTTTAATAATGGTCTCTCACTGATTGGTTTCTGAATCGTCCAATCATGCATTGTACGCTTTTCAACGAAACATAGCATCGCAGAATCTCAAGAATAGCGAGGGATCTTAATTCTAATCCTGAACTATTGCTAATGCTAATCGGAGAATCTGATCCGCGACAAAGAAATCCCGCGAGAGCATGTCAAGAAGATCAACGACAATCGAACAGAACTCGGTTTTAATACGTCAGTAGGAATCTAATTAACGTCGGCGAGAAGTGTAACTTCGTTACTGTAAAACGAAGTTTTCGCCGGGTCTCCTATTATTATACGGATCTTCCTCGAATGTGACACTAATCTGTCAGGTATAATTTTATTCTCTTCCTCTCTTACGGATAATCTCGCGTTTGAAAATGAATTTGTCAGCAGAGTCAACCCTTTTCTTATGTTAAACGCGAACATCGCTCGGCCAACCTCGATTCCACGAATCGAAGCATTCGCCTAATTAACGAAGAAAATATAAATCATTCTGATCTTTTTGGATCACTCGTTTTTTACAATTAGCATGTATTTCACGACTGCACAGAATATTATAGGTTTATAGGTTTTTTTTAATAATTTTCAAAATCCTTATTTATCCGAATTGTTATCTTTCTTGTCCAATTTAGCAATAGCTAAATAACAAAAAAAAAGCTTTTTACCATCGATAAGCTCCTCTGTATATAGCTATACTATGCTATAATAATATAGTATTATAGTATACTATATATTATTATACTATATACTATATACGTTATAGTATACCAATACTATATATAACTTAAATATATAAGTAATATACATATATATATATATATTATATAACTATATATATATATATATATATATATATATATATATATATATATTATATAACTATATATTAATATATATTATTACATATAACTTAAATAATAAATAATATAACTAACTCAAGCGTTTTCCACGAAAGAGTCCCGGAACTTTGCAGAAATTGCAAAATAAGAAAGCGGTCACTTTGTGTTAAACAAATACGTGAGTAATAAATATGGTCGCGTCGGCGATCCACGCGGCGCGGAGCCCGCGATGAACGATGAAAACGACGATAGGCAGCGGCGCAATGAAAGAGAAAAATGCTAACAGCGGGTTACTTTTTTGTAGGTCCCCCGTAATGAATTGACCTCAAATAGGAATCTGTAGGTCGGCTGTGATAAGAGAAACGTAAGTGGGGATGCTCCGGTTGTCCGCCCGCGGTAACCCAACCCAGTTAATAAGGCGCTCATTCAATGCCAGTTATTAGGATCACGAGTTTAGATCTATGACACGGCCGGAGTGGAACAATGCCGTGTTTGAAGAACTCCTTAAATCACGCAGATTTGCTTCCGACTATAGACGCAGCCAGCGACTGGAAATTTTCAATGAACGTTATCTGGCATATATGACCCGGCCTGTATTCTGCTGTCATCGACGTTCTGCAACATCGTCGTTGCCCTGGGGAACGTAACTGAATTTAGGCAATGATTCGGAAAATCCACGCTAATAATTTGTTCGGTCGATAACAAAATACTATCGAATACAAAAGAAGATGCTTTGTGTTCCAGAGGCATTGTAATATATAATAATAATATAATAATATATATAACAATGTAATAATAATACAATAATATGTATAACAATGTAATAATAATATAATAATATGTATAGCAATGTAATAATAATATAATAATATGTATAACAATGTAATAATAATATAATAATACAGATAATAACTATATATTATAATATATAATATATTATATACTATATATAACTATATATTATAATATATATTATACATTATATATTACTTATATTACATAATAATATAATAATACAATAATAAATATATATTCGGTCGATGACAAAATGCCTGTCTGTACCGGGACCAATAAATATAAACAAGCGTTATACAAAATAAAAATTGGCTTAGTCGAGTCCCTTTGACACTCGAAAGAACCGCAGCATATTTCCCGGGGAAATATCGAATCGCACAATTAACGATTCGAGCGGAATCGGAAGTTTAGCTGTCGCATAATTTGTATCATCGTTACGAACGATCCGGTTGCGATCGTTTGAATCGCGGGCCCCGACGGAATTTTAAACAAGCGTAACACGATCTGCACCGAATAAAAACGTAATCGCATTAAGCAGATATTTGATGTCGATCGGTGGATATGAAGCGGCGATCATTTCGCGACGACGCCCGTTAATTAAACATCGTTTCGTAACGTTTTGCGTAACGGCCGCGATACGGCGGCAAGTCAAACGTAGAACGATGCCGCGAGTACGCGCACAGAGTCTACGGGTTTCACCGTTCCCAATTATCGGCTGGGTGGAATGAATTTCCGTTCGAACGAATATTCTACAAGGTGTCGCAAAATTATTCCACGAGCGATAAACAGGGGCTTCCTGAGGACATTTCAAGCAACTTTTTCCTTTACAGAAATGTTCTACGATGCTTCGTTTACGAGTTATTAAAGAAAAATGTTGCCCATTGAGAGGCGAGCTCTGCCAACGCTCCGCCCTCGCGGCCACCGTCGCTGCGTCAGCCGGCCGGCGCGGCGCGTCATTGGCCACGAGGACAGAGCACCGGCCGCACTCGCTCTCCGATTGGTCTACATTTTTCGTTAATAACTTGTAAACGAAGCATCGTAGAACATTTCTGTAAAGGAAAAAGTTGCTCGAAATAACCCCAGGAATCTCTCACTTCCCGCTCGTGCAAAAATCTCCTGGATCGCGATTAATTACCAAATGCATGACCAGGAGAAAAGGAGCAGCTGCGACTCGCCAACGTCGCTCCTCTTACCCGAACCTAATTCCGTGTCACAAGCACTCGCGGCGACCGAGTCGATTCTCTCGATAGCAGCGAATTTCCTGGCCCCTAACCTCCCACTTTCCTCTCCGTCATGGCACTGTTATTTCTCCCCGGACAGAGATAGGGCGTCCCGGGGAAAAAGGGGTGTCGCCTTGTAACGCGCGCCGATTGAAACGGAAAATCCCCGGACGGAAATTTACTTTCAGATCTAATCTCGGCGACAACAAGTTCAGAAACTAAGGCTATTGACCAGCCGCGTCGTCGTCGTGCCGGCCGCGGAGCAACGAGTTACCGGGTCAATAGACCATCGGCCACCGGCGACTATCGTTCTCGTACCTCCTCAATCTACGCGTATTGATCCGCGTACAACTTTCGCGATCACGAAATTGTCCGGATCGCCCGGTTCTCACACGTACCTACTCCGCCTTCGGTGTCCACCCTTGGTAACCTTGTAATTCCCGGCGAATCCCGCTCGGCCACGGGATTCAATGCCAGAAACTTGTCCGACCGAAGTTCCGAACTCGATCGCGTTCCACGTAAAATGTGTGCGTTACGGATCATAACCGGAGGTTCTGGGTCATTCGATTCTAATATCCAGGGATCACGGGAGCCGGGCCGAGCCTCGCCGAAATTGGGTCATGGCACTCGGGCACGGGATTACTGTTTGTCTCGCGGTGTCGCGATCCTATTTTATCGAAAGCAGCCGCGGATATGAAAACGGCCGAATTATCCTGTTGCATCGGCGCTTTTAATTCGCGGCTGCTGTAATCGAGGGCATTTTTACTGCAATTTTTTAACGGCAACGCGGCGCAAAAGTGATCGCTGTCCACGCTTCGAATCGCGACAAGTGTTTTCGACTCGAATCGTTCGATGAATTCTGCTGAATTCTGAAGATTTGCGCCGTTTGGAAATTATACAGGGTGTCCCAAAAATGTCTCGCAATCCGGAAACGATGGATTCCTTAGGTTATTTGAAGTAACTTTTTCCTTAGCGAAAATGCAAACCGAGGCTTCGTTTACGAGTTATTAATGAAGAACGCCAACCAATAAGAAGCGAGCTCTGCGGACGCGAGGCGGCCAGCAGATACGTCTCGCGCCAGCAGATCTCGCCTCTCATTGGTCACTGATTTTCGTTGATAACTCGTAAACGAAGCCGCGGTTTGCATTTTCGCTAAGGAGAAAGTTGCTTCAAATGATCTCAGGAACCCTCCATTTCCGGATTGCGAGACATTTTTTAGGCACCCTGTATTCTCCGTTTTTCGAGTAGCAGTTCATTCGGAGCTTCGAGGTACAGTATTGTCTCCCAAATTGACGCTCAGATTGTGCAGAAAAATGGACAATTGTGGAAGAGGAGATACGATTGTTCGAGCCTTGTGGCTCGTTTTTTATGATTATCGATTGTCAACAGGTATAAAAACGAGCTGCAAGGCTCGGATAATCGTATCTCCTCTTCCCAAATTGTCCATTTTTCTGCACAGTCTGAGCGTCAATTAGGGAGACATTACTGTATATGTAATCGGAACGAAGCGAATCGCTGACGTGATCGAAATTAATCAGCCTGAAAAATGTCTTCTCTCCGCAGTTTATCAAACGTCGCCAGAACTTCCCGTAAGATTTAATGAGACCGGCTAATATGTCAGTGTCTTACTATTAAAACTTCTGATGAACATTAATGATGACAAGAAATTATCTGTCGCGCCATCAATCTCACTAACAGCTAATTATCAGGTTACTGCCGAGTTTCAATGAGAGCCGAATTATATAACGTGTCATTAATAATATTTATGCGAATTAAAATTTGTTGGAGAAGCTGGCGGCGTCGAAGATATCGAAGATGCGTTTGCAGGAATTTTGTTTTTTAATAATATAATTTGATCGAGTTTATTGAATATCGAAGCAACAATGCGAAACTAAAATTAATGACCTACCGAAAGCAATATTTTAGATTGAATTTCGTTCATAATTAATGGAAACAATTATGCAATTCCCAGTTTACGAAAGTAAATTTTTAGTAACGTAATAATTGATTTATTAACAATTCTCTGTTGCAAACATTAACTTTTTAATTAACATCGAGCAACGTGGAACTCGCGTGCTAGATGCGGTAAATACTTACTTTCATGTTGTTAGTAAATTTATTATTCTAATTATTGTATTATTATTATTCTAATTATTCTATTATTATTACTGTAATTATTACATTATTATTGCTATAATTACTACATTATTATTATTACAATTACTATGTTATTATTACTGTAATTATTATCACATTATTATTACTACAGTTATTATACTATGACTATTATTGTAATATTAATAATAATCGATGGATCGCGTATTTCCGTGCAAGATTCAATTTTCTGCGTCGATGTATCCTCAAAGCTTAAAAGCGATATAAATGGAATTTACGTTCTCGAAAAATTTTGCGGCACGATCTACGAGCGCAAATTTTCACTATGCAAGAGAGAATCATGGCGGAGAACGTTCTTTTTCCGCGTCCTTTTGCACGTAGAACAACTTCCCCACCGTTGTGCTACTTATTGCATAACCTGCCGCCTAAGCACACGAATTCTCTTCATCAGCTTAACATGTAAAACTAATCCCGTAAAAAGCTTTCACAATTTTCCAACACTGGCAAAGTTATGCGTGCTATGGACGTGTCATCCTGCATACATCGCCTCGTCTGACGTGCCACCCCCCAACTTCTCCTTGTATCGTGCACAGAGCCGACTCTCTCTCTCTCTCTCTCTCTCTCTCTCTCTCTCTCGCTCGCTCTCTCTCGGCTGGTTCGACGTGCTTTTCCTGCGATAAAGATCGCCTAGCTGAAATCGTAGGTCGAAGCGACGAGTAAAAACTGCGAAGTCCTGTTAATTCCGAGGAACAAAATCAACGGCTGTTCGTGTAAAATTTCTGCTAAAAAGATCTGTGACGAAAACGTAAAAAATTGTAAGTGAATAGTGTTGATTCTAATCGTTACGTTAATAGCTATATAGTTGTATATAATATGTAATAATATGTAATATAATATAATGTACAATAATATATAATATAATATAATATAATATAATATACAGTAATATATAATATAGTATAATATACAATAATATATAATATAATATAATATACAGTAATATATAATATAGTATAATATACAGTAATATATAATATAGTATAATATACAATAATATATAATATAATATAATATACAGTAATATATAATATAGTATAATATACAATAATATATAATATAATATAATATCGAATAATATACAATAGTATATAATATAATATAATATAATATTGAATAATACACGATACAAGTTATATATAGTGGTTAACATTTATTATAATGGTTATTAAGCGGACGCTGATCAATTAGCTCGCAACTTATCGGTTCCCACCGATAAAGATTTTCTAATCGCGGTGCGCGCATTAACCCGGCAGCAGGTTTCGTTAAATATGTACATTCAACGACTGAACTGGTAACAATGCGTGCCACGTGCGTTCATTGTAGTTAACCATGAATGCGGACTCCTGTCTATAAATATTCCCGCATACATATTTACTCGAGCCTTTGTGTCCCTTGAATCCAGTATTTGACGATCAATTGTTGGTGTCCAGCGAGCTAAGCATCTCTCTTCTTCTATTGCGCGTGTCGATAATCATTTCTAATTAAGCGTTCGGATATATTCTATTATATCAGCCACGTAATTACGACGAGCAGATGCGATTAATACCAATATTTTTGTGTGCACATATATATATACATGTATCGTTCGATTCGTATCGTAATATTTTGTAATATTTTGTTTAGCATTAATTTGACGAGAAATACCATCGTGCTGCCTTTTTCTTTATTCAACTCGAGCTTCTTCTGAATAATTCGTCTTGTAATAAGCATCGTCCTGGATGCAACACTCGTTAAATATTTAGGCGACTGCTGACCTAGAAATTCACTAAGAAACGTGTTCAATATTAACGGAATTTTAATCGGTTCTCAGCGATTTTATTAGCTTTCCAATTTAATAATTGATAACTCCGAAATCCGAATCAGAAGGCTTTGCAACATTTTACAATTACATGTAACACAGTACAAGCATTTTTAACTGGATTTTGTGTAAATGTTATTCAGTCGGAATGAGAAGCGACATAATTAAAATACAATGTGCACGTATAACAGAATTTATTTGTTGCGAATAACGTATAACGGTTGTTCGAATAAAGAGATTCGACCGAAAAGAACTCGTTCGAATAATAATTATATATTCTCGATAAAAACATTTATTCAAATCAATTCGTACACTGTCCACAATTTGATCGTTCCAGCGAATATTTATTACAACGAGCGGATAACGTAACAAAGTAGCAAACAATGAATAAATGACGAACCGTGATTTCGCGGATTAAAAATACAGAGAATGCTTTTTCGATCAATTATTTATAAACTGGATCTCGGCTCTGGTACACCGCTTTTTAACCCTTTGCGCTCGAGTGATGAGTCCGAGGCGCCACCGAAATTATTGCATCACGTTCTAATGTCGCTTTTATATCATCGAAGTTTATATATATATTATATATTATATATATAATATTATTAAATATTATATATATATATTATATATTATATATATAATATTATTAAATATTATATATATATATATTATATATTATATATATAACATTATTAAATATTATATATATATATATATATATATATATATATATATATTATATATTATATATAAATATATTATTATTATTATTATTATTATTATTATTATTATTATACATAATATTATTAAAAGCATAACTATTCTATAAATCAGGAGACTCAATTTCGTATGCATAAAATGCACTTTGTCGTGTAAAATGGAATTACCGTAAGGCAGAAAAATTATTTTAGATTTACAGTTAAAATGGCTTCGAGTGAAAAGTGATTTTAATACTAAAATCACATTAATACCAAAGTTTTAAACATTTTCAAGCTACCCTCGAGCAGTCGATACGTGCACATTTCCGGTGCACGTGGGTAATAGTTTCGCAATTAATGCACGGTATTTCTATTTTGCATGCAAAATTCGCAATTGTTATATGTTCAAGTATGAGAAAGGATGTGCGAGCGAAAGAAGAGATTAAAATCATAAAGTTTCGCTTTATAAGTATCGTCGAATTCTAAAGCACGCCGCGACACGACGACCGAGAACCGTATAAAACGATACGGCAAATCAAATCTAAATTAATGAGTATTCAGGCCTAAATGTATTGACCAATTTGGCTCGTCGGCTGCATAGAGGCATTACCTGGTTGGCGCAGGACGGCCCGGAATTTCGCTCCCCGATTTGTCTCCTAACTACTTGCGTACATGTTCGCCAGTGTTATGCTCGCGTTTGCAAAATTAGCCCCGGTTACAGCGTTACGGGATCGTGGCTTAGCAGGTTAGAAATTTCAAGCGATTTTCAAGCGATCTCGTTGTTTCGCTCTAGTTTCGCACACTGTTCGGGGCACTTCCGTTCGATTTGCGAAAGAAATTCGACGATTTTAACGCGATTATTCCTGCGAAAAATTGGGTGACCGGGTTTGGGTCGCAAAAGAAGATTTTTCGTGTTCTAGTGACTTTGTAATATACAATAATAATAATATAAGAATATATATAATCATGGAATAATAATATAATAGTGTATATAATAATATAATAAAATATATAATATAATAGTACAGATAATAGTATATATAATAATATAATAATACAGCTAATAACATATATATTAATATAATAAAAAATATATATAATCATGGAATAGTAATATAATAAAATATATAATATAATAGTACAGATAATAGTATATATAATAATATAATAATACAGCTACTAACATATATATTAATATAATAAAAAATATATATAATCATGGAATAATAATATAATAATGTATATAATAATATAATAAAATATATAATATAATAATACAGATAATAGTTATATAATAATATAATAACACAGCTAATAACATATATATTAATATAATAAAAAATATAATAATATAGATAATAATATATACAGTAATATAATAATCAAATTTCGCGTTGTCACCGTGTCGGAATATTACAATGTTTTTTATTCTATAAAATACGCGTCTGCAGAATGTCTTCGTGTAATTGCATCTCAACGAGTCGCGGCTAACTGGTAAAATTATTTTCATCGAAACTATTGTCCGAGAATATTTCCAGAACGTTTCTAGAAAACGTTCTGACGGAAGTCATTCCGCTCGACGTTTTGCACCGCGTCTGATTGGCCCGCGATGCTCCGTGTTCTAGCCGATTAGCAAGACAGCGTTCAAACAATTTCGTCGGAAGAGGGACGGATCAATCGGACGCTCGAACGGTCGGATTTCATTCCGACGGAGTTCTACTTGCAAGGACAAGAAATCGTTAATGAATTCAGACGTTGGCCGGACGCGCGATCGGTAAAAGCAAAACGCGCGACCGGACATGGCGCGTGCAGAATCGCCGCGGAAGCGCGCCCGCGGACGCGCTTTGTTTATCGTCTAAACTGTCGTACAGCTGGACCAAATATCGGCGAATTCGATTCGTCGATCGCGGTTTCTCGCGAACGTATTCGATAGAGACCAAGTAGCGAGCGTTTCGCGTGCCATTCTCGTACAATAACGGGAAGCGACGATGACCGATAAGTATCGCGCGCGACATTGTCAATGGTGCTTTATATTTGGACAACTATTTTTACGCGTGTTTCCGCGGTGAATCGATGGGAATCACGGGTTCGCCGCGTCATACGAAAATCCATTACAGAAATCCGATGTCCGATGAGCGATCTAACCGGAAATTCGCCTAAAATTTCGCGGCGAACAAATTTCGGCGGAACTGCTTATCGGACACACAAATTCACGATAACGGGATATTAGCGATTAAAATGCAAATGCCCCATGGATGTATGCGTGTTCCTGGCGAAATTAGAACGAGACCCGTTCATCGCGAACGTGACAAAAATGCATTCGCGCGTTCGCGGTTCTGCTTCTCCGTGCAATCGAAGTTCGAAAGCCATCTTCGATGGAAATGAAAGAGAAAAATGAGACAATGTATTTACGGATGGACTATTTAAATGTGTAAAAGACGCCCTTGTTTTATGTTAACGTTAAAGATAATGTATAGATATATCAATATATATTGTTATATTATATAATATTATTATGTTAGTATATATATTATTTTATATATTGTTATATTACTATATATACTATTATCTATATTATTATATTTTTTATTATATTATTACATATACTATTATCTATATTATTATATATACTATTATCTGTATTATTATATTATTATATAATATTATTAACTTTTTAGAAATTTTCATATCTATGAGTCACCAATTTCCAGTAAAATTCATTGCTTTTTCCCGATATCCATTGCTGTTTTAACCGTGCTGTAATAACAATGTAAACATTTGAAATTTCAAAGGATATTCATAGACGGTACAACTTGAAATCCGATTTTAAACTCGGCTCTTAATTAAATCAATTTTAATTCAATCAATAAATTAAGCATCGAACGAAACTGAATATCGATTACGATGGATTTGGAGTAATTGGCAATCAAGCTCGTTGCATACTTCATTTCTAAATCAATTCTTCTCACGTTTCTATGCTGAAATTCTTTCTTATTTATTTCCTTTCGCCTTCTTCTTTTTCTTCTTTATTTTATATCCACTGTTCTAGTTTAACCCTTTGCGCTCTAGTGGCGACTCCAAGATAATTTTTATATCAACAAAGTGGATAGATTAAAAAAATCGTTAAAAGTGTAACTGTTATACGAATCACCGTAAGATGCAATTTCATATGCAATAAAATGCACTTCGCCGTATAAAATGGAAATATTGTAAGTCAGTGAAATTATTTTACATTTACAGTGAAAGATGCAATTTCGTGTGCAAAGGGTTACTAAATTCTTCGAACTAAATTCTGTTAGAATGTTTCCGAATCAGGCGGACAGTTCAGTTCGACTGGCTTTAATGCGACGATTAAACATTCATCACGCCGTATAAAACTTCCACGGGGAACTGTTGGTCGTATGACTGCGATGTTCGACAAATATTGACCTTCGCGAACTATGCAGAGTGTTAATGAATTACGATAACAAACTTCGCCGGATAGAGGCGACTCATTAAAACGTTTGCCGTGTTAATAATCGTTACATCATCGCTTCTCTGGCTTATACATATTTCAGGAAGAATGTTTCGCTACGGAATCGAAGTTTATCTTTTGACAGCGATGCGAGCCGAAACGGTGGATGCAATTTAAGTTTCCGCCGGCGCGAAGACGTAATTCGGCGAATGGTTTAGCTATTAAAAATTACGTTGTATTACACGGGCTTAGACGAGCGAATTTATGCCAATATGTCCATAATGCGTAGGTTACGCGTCGGACAGAAAGTATTGAATTTTGTGTATTTGGTTCGCGCGAACTATGGATCAATTTTCGGAGTTACTAGAAATGTGATATATTATATAAAATAATATACATAACATAGATAATAATAATAATAATAATAATAATATAATATTTTAATATTAATATAATATAATATAATATAATATAATATAATATAATATAATATAATATAATATAATATAATATAATATAATATAATATAATATAATATAATATAATATAATATAATATAATATAATATAATATAATATAATATAATATGATATAATATGATATAATATGATAATAATAATATTATATTAAATAAATAATTATATACCGTAACACGTATTTTGTCAATTATGGCGGCGCAACGAATTGCAACAAAAACGTGTCGGTTCATTAACTCTTAGATTTCATTTTTAATTGACTCCGCTTGAAATAGTATGGCCGCAACTTGTTACAGAAATTTCTTTGCAACACACCGAGAAAAAAGCCTCGCGGCGCGCAACGAACACAAAGCTTTGTAATAACTTTGTAATAACTATGAAATACATAATTATTTTCAAGTCTTCCAAAAGGCGAATGAAAGTTGTTGCGCTTTAAATAAAACTGTTCCACAAACAAAAGCTTCCTTTCCCCTGCGAACTAAAATATTGACTAACGCGCGCTGTTTCGTATAAACGTGCAGTAATTTTAGCAATTTTCGAGCAAAGAATATCGACAGGCATTGTATAGTTCGAGTGTTAATCAATAGACGGTGTTTCCTTGAAAAAAAAATAATATGGCAGCCCCTGTCCGATCTGTTCTCGTTAATATCGCGAATACGATTAAAAAAAGGAACCATCCGAATCTCTTTGCGTAACAGAAAATCGATTTAAGGACAAGCCTGTCGGGCAGAGAGAGAGAGAGAGAGAGAGAGAGAGAGAGAGAGAGAGAGAGTATTAGAAACTGTTTAAATCTAGGTCGATGCGATTACTGCTGGTGCGTATTGTACAAGGAAAGTTTAGCGCTGCCATTAATCGCTATTACCATTTTATTATCAAAATAAATCAAATTGTACGCGTAAAATGCTTGATACTAGGTTTACGAGAGACCCGTCGAAATGGCGTGTTCCAAATTCGTTGCGATCGCTATGAAAATTGCAAAGACACGTATAATATAACAATATATTATAATAATTATATTATATTATTTTATATTATATTATATTATACTATTTATACTATACTATATTATATTATATTATACTATATTATATTATATTGTACTGTATATAATAATATTATATTATAATATAAAATATAAAATATAATATAATATAATATAAATTTTAAAAAGGGAAAATAAAACAGCTGATTTCAATGGGCCGTGAGCCTAGCGTCAAGCATGCGATTTCTTCTAGTATACCGACAGAACTGGATGAATTTATCCGTCATCCGATCTCTCGGTCGCAAAGCGCGCGAGAAACTTGCGCGGTTACTTCGCCCTATTAACCGTCATTCGTACAGAGTACGCTACAGCTTGTGATTTATGGACATTTTAAGTAGCATGACAAGAGAAATTTCGAGCAACTTTTTACTTTAATTGTAACGTCAAACTCGCGGCATTCACGGAATCGCAGCGCGGGGAAAGTTTACTTTCCCCCGCGTGCACGTTGCACGTCATGCATAAGTCAGAAATTATTCATACCAATTAGAAATTGGACCACAACGAACTGACATGCGAGAAGGGTGGAGAACGTGTGCGCCACGTGTTGTTTCGTACGGCTGACACGATCATTAATTCGTTGCACTCAACATAAGTCGGGCCGGATTAACCGGACGCTAGAAATTTAATGAATTATTTCTTATTTATTAATTCCTTTATTTTTGTATTTATTTCTTTTATTTGCGATATCCACTGAATAAAATGTCAATACAATATAAAATAATATAATATATGCCTTAATATATAATATAATATATAATATAATATAATATAATATAATATAATATAATATAATATAATATAATATAATATAATATAATATAATATAATATAATATAATATAATATAATATAATATAATATAATATAATATAATATAATATAATATAATATAATATAATATAATATAATATAATATAACATAACATAAATCAAATAAATTATTAAAATAAGTTAATATAATACAACAATATACAAAGAATTTGTATTTCACCGCGTAAAAAATCGAAGACCACCGAAACGCGCCGTTTTATTACCGAACAACGAAAAATGGTTTCGAAAATTAGTCCGCCGCAGAAAAATGTTACACGGCATTTCCTAAGCGAGACAGAAAACAAAGTGCAACCGTAATTCACACGGGACGAAAACGAACGGCAAATTCATATCGCAGTTTCCGGTTAACAATAAAAATCCAACGGATAAAATACCGTCGGTGTGCGAGCTCCCGAACGCAAAAATCCCGCGACGTACAACGGAGCGGATCGATTAATGCCGGAACAGCCGCTGAAATTCAATCGAGGAATAAATTATTTCTAAAACCGTGATTCAACTATGCCGTGAGCGCGCGCGCGCGCGACGATAGAATTCGCGGCGAATCCATAGCAACGGAACGGGTTTCCCGTAAAAATTTATTTCAGACGTGGAAGACCGAAAAAAATGTGACAGCCGGCGCGCGGATGCGGCGGCCGAGGCTCGAAACTACGACGAGCAATTAAAAGAGCCGTGCACTTTTAAAAGAAAACGGTCGTTGTTCGAATTACCGTGCGGCGAAACTTTCGTGGAAGCTCCGGGCGCAGGCATAAACTTGGTCAGTTAGCAACGGAATATGATATTTCACTTCTAATTTGATTGCATCGGAGTTGCTCGTTAACGCGCTACTGATTTCCTGAATTACTGCATCGCCGAGCCACCGGCGCACGCCTGCGAGTCCCTTCTCTCTAAGCCGAGCTAACGCAATTAACCAGCTTTTGACGTGACGGGACGATGTTTCGTTATAAGTTACGACTCTTCGGCGACTTGATTGCGGGGCAAATAGAAATTGAAAAAAGAAAACGAAACGCTGCGAATCGAAAACGCTGCAGTTATTGAGCGAAATCGTTCATTCGGAATCATTAATTAACGAGTGGCAATTACAAGGAATAAGAGAAACGGTGCGAGAGTGAAGATGTTACGAAGACGCAGGAGAAAGAGGAGAGGACATTATAAATCGATATACCTACAGTTGATGCTATCATAGCATGCTACAGTAATTTCTCCCGGAGTTGTCAAATTTCGGGTTGCGAGAATTTCCCTGTGCTAGTGCTACGCCTATGTAATTTATTACTACGTCGATGTTGAAGGCTGACGGAGTCGGTCAAGCGTCCGAGTTGCCCCTGAATTGCCTTCAAATCGTGTCACGTGGCCTGCTAATTGACTCCAAATTGCCTTCGAATAGTGGCATGTGATCTTCGAATTGCCTTCGAATCGAGTCACGTGGTCTCTGAATTGTTTTCTAATCGTGTCACGTAGTTTCTGAATTGTCTTTGAATCGAGACACGTGGCCTCCGAATTGCCTTCGAGTCGAGTCATGTGGCCTCTGAATTGCCTCCGAATTGCCTCTGAATTGCCACTGAATTGCCACTGAATTGCCACTGAATTGCCACTGAATTGCCACTGAATTGCCACTGAATTGCCACTGAATTGCCACTGAATTGCCACTGAATTGCCACTGAATTGCCACTGAATTGCCACTGAATTGCCACTGAATTGCCTCCGAATTGCCTTCGAATCGCGTCAAGTGGCCCCCGAATTGCCTTCGAATCTCGGATCCGCCGGTTTCAATTCCGTCCTCCGAACATTTCTGGGAGAAATTGCCGTGGATTCGTAATGTTTTCAAGTAAAAACCGAACATCGAGATTACGATCGCGTCTTTCAGAATGTTCGGAACTTCAATCACGACTTAAAAGTTGAAGCTCGCAGTTTCGCTGTATCAATTTGTCGACGAATTCGTTCTCGATCCGGCTAAACCGGTAAAAACCGGTCGCCACGAACGCCGTATAATTCAGCGGAGTCGTCCTCTCGATTTCTCCGCCGGATACAAAGGAAAACGAGGCAAGAGAGCTTTCTTTCGGCACGGGGAAATACGTTTAAGCACCGCGGAGCCGTAACGGACGCCCCGTTGTTATCCCTCCGGAAACTTCTGCGTTTATAGCACGGCAATCTGCTATACAAATTGAAAATCTAAGAATTTAGTCGCGGCCGAAAGTTTGACGACTTACCGCGGATTAAGCCGGCTTTGAAATTCGGCGAAAGTTGGCCGAACCATAAACCGGACTCGCTACGTGCCCCGAAAAGTATCGCCGCTGCCGGGAAGTGCTTGATCTAGATCGTGGACGTGATTGTTGGAAGAATTAGTTCGACGCGAGGATTGAAAACTTCAAATGGCACTCCTTCTCTCGCTCTCTCTCTCTCTCTCTCTCTCTCTCTCTCTCTTTCTCGCCGCTGTTAAAGTAGAGTTTTCACAATAAAGTATTATCGTACCGGGTGGAATTCATTTCGGGGATCTGCGAATGTAAACATCGACGGTATCGACATTCCACGAAATAATAACGAGATAAATGTAGATCTGAGGCACGTTGAAATCCTGTTTGAGGATGCTCAGATTATTTTTTTAACAGAAAATATTTGACAGAAGTGGAGGCCAAGAATAGATGTACATTCGAATCCCCCTCTCTCTCTTTCTCCTGCATGAACTCAGAAAAAACAATGTAAAAATATGATGCGAAACATATTGTATATATTACACTACGTATAACTCTCTAAATATCATCCCACAAGTGGTCGTTAATTGCTATGAAGCAGATGCGACATTAGATAAATTAAATAAAAAGAAAGAAAGATGTCGGAAAATAATAAATTGAAAATATGGCGTGTGGCGTGTTCACTGAAAAATTGCTGTCACTGTTAATCGAAGTACACTATAATAATTACTAGTAATGTCTCCCTAATTGACGCTCACATTGTCCACAAAGATGGACAATTTGGGAAGAGGAGATACGATTATTCGAGCCCTGCGGCTCCTTTCTATAGTTATCGACAATCTGTAGTTATAAAGAACGATTCGCAAGGCTCGAATAATCGCGTCTTCTCTTCTCCAAATTGTCCATTGTAGTGCACAATTTCGGCGACAATTAGGGAGACATTACTATACATGTATATAATATACGTACGATGGATATACTATCAACTATCTCTTACATAAATAATAGTAAATATAGTATATAATATACTGATTAATTTACAGTACGTTCAGAGCACGCAGCATATAAAGCAGAACACAATTCGCGTATATTTATATTATACTTCCCGGATCCAAAATACGATACGGGATAAATTAATCTGATCACGGCACGAGAATTAATTTCAGTAAGTACAATAAAGTCGGCACGGCTCGTTATATTACCTGGCTCCGTACTCCATCGATTATTTGTTGACGTCAACGGCGCCAATTTTCTGTAAAACGATACACGTCGCGATACACTTCTCGCCAAAACGTTGGTCGTCGTCGTCGTCGACGTCGTTCGCTTCGAATTTATTTACGATATATAAACAGGAGTTTATGCAAATTTTTCAACAACAACAAAAATGATGTAAGCACAGTTTTCAAAGCGCCACGCCGTCCCCGCGACTTCTTTTCGCGAACAACCGTTCGCAGAAATATTTATTCGGTGTACGAACTCGCGCGCGGGTTCGTGCGGAACATTTAAAACGCGATCAACGAACGGTGTAAATATAAATTAATTAATAACGTACGGCGGTATCGCGAATTCGGTATCGCGCGATATCCCGCCGGGATCGGGATCGTAGTTCCCGTAATGAAATCGTCGTTTGATCGCTTGGATTCGATCGCGTTCGATCGTTCGCGGCGATTACAACGAGGAGGCGACGTCGCGACGCTCGCCATGAAAAATAATCCTTTCGAAAAAATTCCAGGGCGGTTATATCGGCGATACGCTTTGCTCGCGGTTCGAAAAGTTAGTTGATCCGTCGAGAAAGAACGGTTCGAGCGCGGAGAGCGCCCCGATTCGACCCAATTAAGCGCGGCCAATTATCAAATTGGTCTCTTCCATCGGCTAAGGAGACCTCCCCGTAATGGTAACAGATTACAGCCGCCGCTGTCCCGTTAACCGGGCGAGTGTATAACGCGGGTCAAAAGTGGTACAGATGTTCGATTGCACTTTTAAAAACTAATTAAAAGCAGTAGCCGGAGAAACGGGGCCGTTATCGGAGAATTCTGGCCGCGTCGAGGGGGCCGCGCGCGCGGTCGCAAAACTGTAACCACCGGGCTATTGATACGTCGATGTGTGTGCACCTACGTATGTCGTTTTCTACCATTCAATTCCGTCGGGGGGATCACCTCTCCCCCCCTCCCCCTCCGTTAATTTATTTCGAGCGAAGTTAACAATGCTATCCACTTCGCGTACCGGCGGCCGGACAAATAACCAAGAATTCCATTAATTGTGCAACAAAGGAAATATTATATATATATCCACCCACTGTGATCCGAAATGATTTCAGCTGATTTCATAAATGATACCCGGTTATGCCCGGTCATTAATTATTTAGCAGCTGAGCCTGGATACGTAGGCGGGATACCTTATAATCGAATCATGATTTCGTAGGATAACATCCGCCTCGACGATTTATAAATGGACGATCTGCTTGCATCGAAGAAATTGAGAGATTCGTTTTGGTGGTATACGTTTTAGCGGAACGTTCCATTTCGTGGTGAAAGTACTACTTTATCTGGTTTTTTATTTATTACTTCTCGTTACTTTATTTATTACTTCGTTACTTTATTCATTACTTTGTTACTTTATTTATTACTTCGTTACTTTATTCATTACTTTGTTACTTTATTTATTACTATGTTACTTTATTTATTACTTTGTTACTTCAGTTAATACTTTGTTACTGTATTTGTTATTTTGTTGGCTTATTTATTAGTTTGTTGTCTTATTTATTATTTTGTTGCCTTATTTATCACTTTGTTACTTTATTTATTACTATGTTACTTTATTTATCACTTTGTTACTTTATTTATTATTTCGTTGCCTTATTTATTACTTTGTGTTACTTTATTTATTACTTTGTTGCTTTATTTATTATTCTATCGCTTAATTTATTACCTTGTTACTTTATTTAGTATTTTATATTGCTTTACTTATTACTTTGTTACTTTATTTAATATTTTGTTACTTTATTTAATGCCTTGTCACTTTATTTATTACTTTATTTCCTTATTTACTACTTCACTACTTCATTTATTACTTTATTCATTAACAACGCCATTACAATTTATTACTACCATTTATTATTGTATCTATTACTATTAGAATCGTTATGCCAATCAATTTTAACCCACAAAATTTTAAGGTTATCTTCTCGTATTATATTCACGATCGCGACAGAAATACGCAAACGTAAATTCATCTGACACAAATGTGATCTATGCACGACAAATAAATTTATTTCCATATTGCCGAACCCCTTTTCATCCTAAAAATAAAAATAAAAATAAAAATCATCGCTCTCCGTGTTACTCAATTTTAACGCGCGTAATTTATTACAGGCTAGCGACTAGTCGCCTCGTAAATTGTATAATTCTCATCGTAAACAATTCCGCCGAATTTATAGAAATCTGTCTGGTTCGTCGATTGATTTTTGCAACGCGATAAATTATGCCGTTCGTCCTAGAACAGCCGAAAAAAGCCGAGGGGCCACGTGGAATTTCAGTGGTTTTTTTGCGAAGGAACAGATCGTTTTTCCGTGCGCAAACAGAGCCAGAAACACATTGAATATTAAACTTCATCCGTTACGTGTTTATTCTTTCATCATGTTCCCTCTGTATCTGTTTTTAGCGAAATTTGTCCGGTCCGGCTAAATTCATTTCGAACGGCCGTGGTTTTAAAATCATCGAGCTTGTTTTCCCGTCCCCTCTGTTGCATGGAAATTTTTGCAAATGAGATTGAACGCAGCCAGTTGAATTTAAAATACAGGACCGGCGCAGTTTGTCAGGGTTTTAACGAACCAATGTTCATCGAACGGTCTTGCAAGCAGGCCAATTTTATTATATTCCGTTAAAATACGCTTTACGCGCTCTCCCCCCCCCCCCACCCCGCACGTTTGTTCTTTATAGTTATAGTTGTGTCGCATAATAAATCAAATAAATCAATCGTTCCGAGCTGTGGCACAAATATTTCCTGTAATAAAATATTTCCCGTCAAATAAGATACTATTTGAAATATTATCTTGAAAATTTCTTACAACGAGTAGAATATTTTATTTTTAAAAATGCGTGCATGATCTAACATAAAATATCTATTTACTATTTATCATTTAGAACATTATTTTTGCCAGCATTGATCATAATGTAAGACAACCATACGATCTAGTAAAATATAATACAATAGAAAATAGTAATAAAATATAAATAATAGTAAATAACGAAAAATAAATAATAATATATATAAATAATAAGCAATAAATCAAAAATAAATAAATAACAAAAAATAGATAGTAAAATGTATAAATATATATAATAAGATAATAATACAATATAACAAAAATACTAAAAATATAGTAAAAGTTGATAATACCAAAATCTGAGCTTTTTCTTTTACAAGAACTCTGTACAAAATGAAAATAAACCACACAATCTAAAGTTATGATGCAACAAAGAAATGCACACCGTTTTTTAACAAACTTTAGTAATTAATCACTGAGAATTGATGGAACGAAGGGACAAAAATCACGGCGGAACACTAAAACGTTTGAATATCGACGATCTGTGCAGGGGTGGAATATTTAACAGCGACACGTTATCGGTGTAGCAACAAAAAGCTCATTTGTATAGGAATTGAGTTCCGATCCGAAAGCTCGACGATCGCTAAAATTATTCAGGCATTTAATAATCGTATCCAATTCGCAGTCTTTCGTTTGACAAGAGTTTAATCTCGCTTGTGATGCTATTAAACAGTAGAACTAAACGCTGATCATGCCCGAACCGTGGCGAAGACTTTAATCGATTCGATTTCCATCGAACTTTCCCGTGACAACATCGGAATACGTGCTATTTTGGCGTGTGCTTGAAAATCGGATCGATTATTATAATTCGTATAAGTAGAATGTTGATTATGGCAAGCATAATTAAAAAGAAAATAACTCGGACGAAGAGATTTACGAATAAAAGTCAAAACTCAGACTTTGGTATTATCAATTTAGTATTTTTATTATAGCATTTTTATTATAGTATTTTTATTATAGTATTTTTATTATAGTATTTTTGTTATAGTATTTTTATTATAGTATCTTTATTACAGTATTTTTATTATAGTATATTTTTATTATAGTATTTTTATTATAGTATTTTTATTATAGTATTTTTATTATATATTATTACACAACTATATATAACTATTATTATATATCGAAGAGCTTGATTTTCGAATTTTCGTTGTCGTCCCATCGGATCGCGATGCTCCAGCAAACTTGTTGTCGCATCGTCCAGAGCAATCTGGCCTAATCTTAATTTGCATTTGTGAAATAAGAATTAGGCGACGGCATTAGGGCGAGTGGAAAGGTGCTTTGAAGGTGGACGATTCTGAACGTCGTGTAGATGCTGATGGACGACGAATATGACCAACTTAAACAACGTTACAGCCGAGCCTCACTTTGTAAGCTATTTATATCTGTCGGAGGGTAAGGAAGACCTATATTACGTCTCCTTTTACTCTTTCTAACCTATTTACGCTTATAAGCGGATTAATCTGCATCTGCATGTTGCCGCCATTATATGGACACGGACCACAAATTTCAGACAACATTCTTATTAACGACACGCTGCCCTGCACTGCAAAATAATCATTGGAAGCAGCACGAACGCTGTGCACACAAATTGTTACAATTTGTTAAACTTTTAACAATTATTGCAGAGTAGTTAATATAATAATTTAAGTTAATTAATAATATAATTTAACAGTTTTATATATATAGCAATAGTATAATATAAAAATATAATGTATAATAGAATAAATAAATATAATAATATAAAAATAGTTATATATATTATTATATAATATATATAATAATACAAGTTAATAATATATAAGTTATACAATATTATAACTTATCAAAATGATTAAAAAAGGAAATAAAATAGTCTACATAGTCCAAGCATTTTGCAATTACCGAAGATAATTTTTACTTTGCGTAAAGATCCGCAGTCCAATTATAGTAATTATATAGTTCGACGAAACAAATGACACAATATAAAAAATAGCGAACATAGTATTTTGCATTTCAGATGCAAAATTGCTGAATTGCTGAAAAGGAGTTTGCTATCGTTGTCTATAAAACGCACAAAATATATAAAACAAACGAAAAGAAGTAAATAAAAAGAATGCACAAACGCAAGCGAAATTGCTGTACGAGCGTAACACCTTGGAAAAATTGAAAATTCTCGGAAATGGAGTCACTTCGCGCACGATATGAAAAGTCTGGAAAGCAGTTCTGCGTGTTGCTGTCAGCTTCAAGGCGGCTGCTAATAAATCATCCAGGCGCCGTAACTTATTTAAAACAACGCGTGTCATATTTTGCGCCGTGGCAACGATGACGGAGCATTTCGCCAATCTATCTGGTTACTTTATAAATAATTGATACATCATCGACGGTAACACCGCGCGCGCGAAGTTATAAAATAATGTATAAATTAGTCGCGTTTATACGATTCGATAATTGTATCGTTAAGAGGGTAGAATTTAGGGGCGGGAGGTTGCAAGAATTTTGCGAACGGTTGATCCTAAGCATTGGAAGGGCTTTCAAGCTAGACGTGAAATGTTTGAAAATATAGTAAGCAGTGGTCGGAATTGCGGATTCTTGGAATTCGCGTTGCTGAGCGACCGCGGCTGTCAATACGTCGACCGATCTGCGTTTATTGTCCGCTTCGGGTCCGCGCGAACTCCGACAAACATCGAAGTTCCTTGCAGACGTAATTCCTTGCACGTCGACCCTAATTGGTCGTAGAGGAATAGAGGAATTAATAAGCAATGATAAACAATTTGATAAGCAATAATTGTAAGCAACTTTTGAGAATTTCGCCCTGAAAATCCGAAAAGACTCGCCGGAAGATATTTTATTGTTCACAAGCATTTAGTTTCGGGATTGCCTCGTAGTTTTGTTATTTGAGAATTATTAATCGATTAAAAAATAGTGGCCGACCTGCTGGAAATCCTGTCGTGAAGTATAATAATATTATATCACTATTAGAATAGAAAATTTGATAAGATTGATAGAAGGATATATTTAAAATATTAAAAAAAATATAGAAATCCCTCAAGAGAAAAATTTAACCCTATTTTTTTGTCATAACCTCGATTATGACCCATTGCGTCAATTTGGTCCAAGAATCAATTAAGCTGGGAATCTAAGGGGCCCAGTAAATTCTCCCTAATTGTCTCCCTAATTAGGGAGAATTTACTGTAGTTTTTAAATATTATTCGCGACCATTTTTTATCGCACGAATAATACTATTCTTTAGACTGGATTTCCACGCGAATCATCGCATCAGAATGATATCTGAAAAATGAGCACAGCACTGCCGGGAAGATAGTAAAGCTGCGAGCACGTTGCCGTTCTGCAAACTGCCTCCACCTTGATGATAGTTCCGCAATTATTAACAGAGTACCGAGCTGTTAATTGCCATCGCGCGACCCCGGCGCAGTTATCTGGGCCATCTGCTGGGGTCGTACGGTCGTCCGGCCGTGTTACATAAAAACAGTATCATTTGAATGAAGTCCGCAAATGAAATTAGCAGGTCTGAAACCAGATTCAATTGTTCTTTAGACACTCGAACGCGACACCGTTTGGCGTATCGGTGTTTTATGCGGGATTTTTTGCAAATTCAGCGAAGATTTCGATTCTGTTTCGAGCTGGGCATTTGGCTAGCTATATACCATAACTATATACTATATGCTATTATTGTATATAACTATATTTATAGTTAGTAGATTAATACAAAGTTATGTGAAGGTTATAGTATAGGTATAGTATAATATATTGTATTAGGTAATATATTAGGTGATAATAATATAAGTATTATTATTATATATTATTATATACTATTATATACTATATACTATATACTATTATTATACATAACTATATTTATAGTTAATAGATATATTAAGGTTATGTCAAGATTATAGTATAGGTATAGTATAATATATATCAGGTAATATATTAGGTAATAATAATAATATAAGGCATAATATATTATGTATAGTATATTTCTATACAATATTATACTATATACTATACACTATAATATACTATACTGTATAACTATGCTATATACTATAACTATAGTGATGCGATCTAATTTTCAACTTTTACTTCGTACACCAAAGAAAATTGAATTCCTCGTTAATTAATATGCAAAGATTGGTATTTCTTTGCGTACAATGTTTGGAGAATAAAGGGTTAAATTCTGCAAGGGAACGACCGCAGAAAAGATCTGGATTCGTGAAAATACCAGCCACGTTGTAGATCTCATATCCAGAAGATGTTCTTCCTATAAAGATTCCTATTATTCGCGTAATATGATACACTGCCATCGACATGCTGCGAATCACAGTACCGGTGGCTATTATCATTAATCATTTAGGATGTATCTTCGATCATCATCCGTCCCCCGTGCCTGTTCGATACGCATTTCTCTAAAAACGTAAAAGATTGACAGCTGAATGTGCAGAAAATTCATTTTTTAAGGTTCGACGAAGAAATTGGCGAATTGGTTTAATAGTTTCGATTAACTAATTGTTATAATTATTATATATATTGTTATATATTATTATATTTTGTTATATAATGTTGTATTTTGTTATATTTTATTACATGTCATTATATATTATTACATATTATTATTATTATATTATTGTATATTTTTATATATTATAATACATTATAATTATTAAAGTTCATTCTTTTTAGCACATTTATCGCATAAAATACGCGTTGAAATACTTAAAATATACGTGTACAACTTTGTGAAATTTATTTCCTAAGGAAGAAAAGAATTTACAATTTAATTTATGATTGAGATCATAAAATTAAATTCACGCCAGTAAAGCCGAGTTCTGTAAATTTTGCTTTAATGTTTCGAGCATTGATCAAAATGTAATATTAACGTATTTGATTAACCGAGAAGGAAATTAGATCGCGAGATTTCGAGCTTCCGCATAAAATTGTTAAATATATTTAGTAGACTCTATCTCAGTTTCAATTAATCCTTTGAATTCGTCTCGAACCGTAACGAAGGATGAATAATTTTAATTCAGTTTCGTTTGAATTTTTCTATAAAACATCGATCCGCGAAGTGTCCTCCAGTCGATCCGAAAATAGAAAGTCTGGGATCCGCGGACGCGCCCAGCAAGAAGTAATTCAATCTGTCTATTTTCTTCCATTTAACATGCTTACATGCTTTACATTTATGATATTATTATTTAACATTGATCTTGTACCGAGATAAAATCAGTGATAACAAATATTTGAAATATTATTAACTATATTCTAAATTCAATATTAACACATATATATATATATAATATTTAATTATATGTAATATAATTATTATTAATTATATATAATATATAAACTATATTCTTCTGAAACGAGCATTCGAGTCCATTCGTAACGTCTCTCCAATTGACGCAGGTAATGTCTCCCTTACTGACGCTGGGATTCTGCAGAAAAATGGACAATTTGGAAACAGGGGATACGATTATACCGGCTTTGCACTATGTTTTTATAATCGTTGACAATCGGTAACTATAAAAATCGTACCTCCTCTTCCCAAATTGCCCATTTTCGCGGACAATCCGAGCGTCAATTAGGGAGACATTACTGTACCGCGAACGTTGGTCGCCGCAAAGCGGAGGAAACGAGTTGCACCGAGTGTTATCATCGATACGATCGGATTCCTGGGCGCATACCGTATATTCCGCTGACGATTACGCGCGCGTCCTGACATCTGTCCAGAATGGCACGCGAAACTTGTCCCTTCGCGGTGGCCATTTGCTCCGGCTACGACGTTCGTTGGCCGGCCGCCAAGAACGAATATCGCGCAGAGCGGCGGAACGTCGGGCCTCGAATCGTTGAATTACCGGCGAATGCTAACTACGGTGGGCATTAGCTGGTTTACGATTTAATCGTAAGCCCGGCATCTGATTCGGCCGGTGAACAAATAATGAAACGGCTCTCCTCTCGTCGTGGAGGACGCGTTAGCCCCCCGGATCATCTCGGCTTTCAAGAGACACCCTGTCCCCGCATTTTCTGCCGGATCAAAGACTCCTCAATTCTCTTTCGGCATTAATTTTTCACGATCCTGACGGCGGAACGAGTGTTCGAGGAATTTTCGAAATATCTTCGGCGAATTATGGGACCAGTTACGGAAGTTTCAATCCGTGAGGGAGAAGGAAGCGCGCGTCGGTCGAAAATTCACCCGGGGCCGAAATTTCGCGAGCACCAATTTTACGGGCCGTTTCCGAAGTTTTTAAATCCACTTACGAGCATTTATCATCCGCGGACGAGATTCCGGTAATATTCGCGCTCGCGAGCATCTCCGCGGAGAAACGTCGGCGATTCGTTCGTTCGACCAAGCTTCTATGCTGCTGTTAACCCTTTGCACTCGACGGGCGACTCCGACTCATCGCTGAAATTGTTGTACAACATTTCAAAATAATGTTAACGTTATCAAATTTGTTTGTATCTGATAAACTGCCGAAAGCGCAATCGTCGCGCGAGTTATAAAAGTGAATTTCAAATATATAAAATGCGCTCAAGTTGTACAAAATGTAGAAATACTGTGAATTAGGAGAAAACTATTTTCAATTCAGAGTACAAAGGGTTGACCCTTCCACGGAATTTTCAGTCCTGCGAATAAGTAAATTCGGGCGATATCGATTGATTCGGCGTCGCGCGCGGTAAATTCTCCGCGATTGTCCCGCAGCTTGTGACCAAAAGTGGACGATTCGGGAAGACTGGACACGATTGTTCGAGCCTCGCGGCTCGTGACTGCGAAAACGAGCCGCGAACAATCGCGTCTCCCGCTTCGAAATCGTCCATTTTGCCTTCCAAGCCGAGGCAAAAATTAGGAATAATTTCAATCGACACGATTTATTACATTTAATTACATCGAAGCAACGAACGTACCAAAAAGACGCCACTAAAAAGCTCGCCGCCAATCGAACAACCGGCGAACCGAACGCATCGGCGTGCAAACAAAAGTGTCGACGAATATATTTCCAGCGTCATTTGATTTAATTGAAAAACACCATCGCGTTCTAGCCGGCTCGATAAAAAGCTCGCTCGTAATGGATTTCGCGAATTATTTCGGCCGCGGCGTCGGCCCTTAGATTCGTCGAAAAAACGAGGCGTCGTGTTTGCCTTGGCGTCGGCGTTTACATTTTTAAAGCGTGCGCGGTCAGGGAAAATTAATTGTGAACGATGAGGGCGGGCGAATTTCCGGCGCCGATCGAACAAAGACCGCGGCGCGGCGGAAGGGGCAGGAAGGGGGAGGCAATGCAATCCATCAGTTTGAAATAACGAACAGGCCGCTCGGGAACTATCGGCCGATGATACTCGAAGCGATCAAAGGCGAGACCCCGCCCGGACCCGTGAAAACGCTGATAGCAATCTATACGTTTTCCCCGTATTTCGGACGATCGAAGACGCTCGGACGATCCGAAGAGGCTTCGTTCGGCAACGAGCAGGTAAAGAAGAAGAAGAAGAAGAAGAAGTCGGATTAAGATTGCGCGGCGAGAGGGAGGAGGAGGGCGACCGAAGAACAGTCGGACTGTGCTCCGAAGACACACCGATGGCCTCTCCACCTCGACCTATTCAATAGGTTCCGCCTCCGGGCACCCGAGGTCCGTTTCTTTTAGTGTATCGTTCCGACTTTCCCGTAGATAAAATCACGTTTACGTTTTAGCCGCCTCGATTTCCCGAGGACCGGCGCGACGGCGCGCGTCCTGTGTTTCCGAGGGAAACCGATTGCCGGCGACCACGATTCGAAGAGTCGTCGTCGCGTTTTCACTCAGTCTTTCTCGCCGCCTTTGGAAAACCCGACGGACCGCTGTGTGTCGGACCGAGGCGATTCGTTTCACGTCCGCGCGCGAGAACGGTTTAATCGCGCGGCTGTTCGCGCCCTATAGGTCAATACACGGGGCCGATGTTCAACGCTTTATCTACCGGATGCCTAATAACAGCCTTCCCGGTGGCGGCTGCGCTCCGCCGAAAGCCCGGTTAAACGTGCTCCCTGTCGGCAGCGTAAACATGCTCGCGACAGTCTACGATGTGCGGCGCGGATCGCGTTCCCAGCGGTTCGAAAATTTAGGAACGCCTGCGAATTAATTTCTTTCGATAGAACGTGGTTAACGGGGAACATGGAGCTTCGGGAAAAATCGATGGGTAACGGTCTAATTTTATGTTGGACGCTGTTGTGTTAATAAATTCAATGGAGAATATTTTATAGGATTGAAGTGATTATTAATATGTATAAATAAAATATTATATTATATATAATATATATATATATATAAATATATTACGTAATCAATTATATATATATATAAATATTATATTAAAAAATTGAATACATAATATAATAAATATATATAGTCTCTTATAATAATTATAAAATTAATATATATTAATATATGTAAATATAAAATCTTATATAATTAATAAAATATATTATTTATAAGTATTATATTATATATATATATATATATATATATATATATATATATATAAAAGATTAAGTATATAATATAATAAATATATATCGCCCCTTACAATAATAATAAAATTAATATATATCAATGCACATAATTAAAATATTAAATAATAACATACTATATTATCTATAACATATACATTTCAGGCTTGCAGTGTCGATTTTCATTGCCCATCGTGGAAAGTTCGCGTCGCAGCCGGCGACCCGGCGGATTCCCGAGGGAATCCGGGTCTATCGAGGGAGTATTTTGTCCCACTGGCACAGTAATTATTATGAATTACTCTGTGAACAGAGTAGACGGGAAAGAAATCCTGCGTCGGTGACCGGTCCGACGGTTCGTTAACCGTATTCGAGTCGCAAATTTCTCGTTAGCCGAAGCTCTCTCTTTCTCTCTTTCTCTCTCTCTCTCTCTCTATTTCCCTTTGTGGAAACGCTACACCGGATAAGCTTCTTTGCGTGGCTATGTACTTAAAAGCTTATCGATTAAGCTGTAGAAGTAACGAGGGTATCTCGTGACTGGTGCAAATAAAGAGGCTGAACATGCCACGCTTTGTAACGTTCGACGGGGCGAGAGAGAGCGGCGCGTGGATCGTCAACTTACGTATCGTTAATATCCATCCGGGAATCGAGGATCATCGGAACGAGTGAAATTTTGAAAGCGAAGAGAGACAGAACGCTTCCGAATCCTACCGAGCGGGGAGGATTTTACGAATAATCCGGGAACACGGTTTAAATAAATGCGGAAACTTACGAGCCCTTCCGCAGCGCCGTAACGCGAAAGATTTAACATCGTTCCCATCGATCCCGTTCGAACCGGCCGCATTAGCAATTACAATTTTAACCTGCTGGCCCGGATAGTTCTCGGCGCATATTGAATATCAGATTCTTTCGGAATCGATCGAGATGGATCATCGCGGTTTCAATATCAATACCGAACCTTCGCTTCGCTTCGCGCGGCTGAACGATTTGCCACTTTCGCTGCCGCGTTACTCGTATACACAGACACACACACTAGTAGATGCGTACAATTTAAAGGAATTTATGTTATTAATTAATATGATTTTTATTATTATATCCGTGTACAGTAATTTGACCCGGAAATGTTTGCGAGTCGGAAGCGAAACAGGCAGATCCGAGAATACTAAGTCGCGCAGATCCGAGAATACTAAGTCGCGCAGATCCGAGAATACTAAGTCGCGCAGATCCGAGAATACTAAGTCGCGCAGATCTGGGAATACTAAGTCAAGCAAATCTGGGAATACTAAGTCAAGTAGATCTGGGAATACTAAGTCGCGCAGATCCGAGAATACTAAGTCGCACAGATCCGAGAATACTAAGTCGCGCAGATCCGAGAATACTAAGTCGCGCGATTCTTCGAGCCACGCGCGGCTCGTTTTTTATAGAAAATGAAATAAATATTTGATAAAGATATAGAAAATGCATAAATAAAATAGCCTCCGACGATAGCATTTCAAATAGAACGCGCGCTCAAGATCGAGATACGTACATCGAACGTTAAATTATTTTGCCGATTGGACAAAATACCAGGTAGCAATAACTCCGATTACAAAACGTGATGAAATTTCAAGCCGTTAGCGAGCAATTCCGATATTCCGATAAATTGGCCGGTTCGGATCGTGCGCGAATTATACGCGGCGAACGTACGGGTCCAGAAATCGTTCGCGCGCGGGGACGCGCGCCCTCCTCAAAAAATGATGTAATTACAGGGGCATCGAGTGACGCGCGATGTACCCCGCCGGATGTACACAACTTGGAATAAAACGTGTGTAGCTTAATTGAATCGCGCGCGCATTACCATAATTCGGTGGCCGGGCGCGGACACCGCGTTATATTCCTTGTGCAGGGCCGTGATAAAATTTCATTAAATCGTTCCGTAATCGTGATGTAGAGGATGCTCAATCAATCCGTTCGAGTAAATTATCCGTGTAACGATTGACGGCGTGCGGTCATTAATATCGCAATTCATCGTTCTATTAGTCGGGTTTATTAACGCGCTTCGCACCCGCGCTCTCGTAGAACTTTTCGACCGTTTGGCCTTTTCGATTATCGAAGATTTAATATCGAAAGGGTTAAATCGGGGGGAAAACGTGCACGAGGAAACGAGGGACGAATGTGGGCAATTTGGGAAGAGGAGATACGAGATATTTATATATTTATCATTTATTATTACATATTATTTATTATTATATATTAAATTATATAATTATTATATTATACCAGATTATATTATATCACATTACATTATATCATATCATACTATATTATATTATATTATATCATATTATATTATATTACATCATATTATATTTTATTTTATTTATATATATTGATATATATTAACTTTATAATTATCATAAGACGATATATATTTAATTTTATAATATAACACAATATTTTATTATTTAATATTTTATCTATACATATTAATATGTGTATCTTGGTTTTATAATACATTATATATTTAATTTATTAATATAATAACGTCCAACTTAAAATAAGGACGTTATTTTTCACGAATATCCGTAATCTATATTATTATCATTATATATCATATATTTACAGTTGTTAACGATCTTTACCTATAAAAACGCGCCATAATTAGGGTGAAATTGCTATAGTTGCATGCTCGTAAACGGTGCAACAGTGTGCAGTGTAAATCAGCACAGCCCCAGCGCACTGACAAATTCAGGTCGAGCCGGTCGGAATATCTCGGAAAAACATAAAACTGGATACGCCAATGCTATTTCTTTATCAAAAGGTTTACGGGTGTGTCGCGGCACCATGGAAGTCCGCCGTGAAGTCGTAAACCATGGGCACGAATCGATTTCTGCGTCATTTGAAGTAACGGAGTGCAACACACAGTTCTTTCCAGCTATTGTGGGCGTGTGCGCGCGCGCGTGCGGCGAGCTCTTCCCTACGAACAAATCAACCTCGTCTCTCTCTCTTTATATTAGCCACAGTATATAGGGCATGCGACGAAAAAAATATATCGGAACGTTTCCGTTTTATTTCGGTGCACTAACAAGCGCGAGATGTTGTACAGTTTGTCATGCGTTAGCACGGTGGAAAACGGGATCGAATTTTTCCAATATACGGTGTGACCGATTTAAATCGACCCGGCCGAGAGTATCTTCGAAACCGTCGACGATATTGAAAAATATTTCGAACGATATTTAAATAGTTTTCGGGGGTCAACTTAATTTGATAGCGGTAAGATTTTTCTGGATGAACGCGTCGAGGACGTGTGAATTTATTCTTTCAAATGGAATCATGTATATTTTATTATACTAGTCGACTTTATACCATAATTATGTTAACGCCGGGAAAGGATGATGCCTGAGGCCATTTGAAGCAACTTTTTCCTTTACAAAAATCTTCTACGAGGCTTCGTTTACGAGTTATCAACGAAAAACAGTGACCAATGACATCGTCGCGTGTGCCCCGCCCTCGCGATCACTGTCGCTGCGTCAGACGGCCGGCGCGACGCGGTATTGGCCGCAGGGGCGGAGCACTGACCGCACTCGCTGTCCGATTGGTCAGCGTTTTTCGTTAATAACTCGTAAACGAAGCCTCGGATCGAATTTTCGCTAAGGAAAAAGTTGCTTTAAATGATCTCAGCAATCACCCCTTTCCAATTGTTACCATAAATACGGGACCCCCTGCATTATGAGCTGTATAATATAATATTATGAAATAGTGAAAGTAATCAAATTATTTCGTTCACCCAGCGCATATGCAAAACAATTACGATAAATCGGTACAAGTTGAACAACGTTGCGAAAGTCTCTTCGAACGTCGCCAACAGCAAATGTTTCCGGCGCTGAAAACGCCAAAAACGTGGGATCCGAGTAAAAAATGTAATATCCGCGGCCCCATTACGTTAATAAGAATGAGATTCGCTGTTTATTGCCGCAACAGCAAGCTCGTTTCTCTGGATATTTCAGCCGGTGTTTGCAAGCCAGACATAACCATGGGCTTATACGTCGCGGATGCTCGCGCGGGACATCCTTTTTCATTTTAATTCGCGTGCAGAGGTTCGTTACATTATACTAAACTCGAATGCAAGGATAATGGAGAATGTTCCAGACATTCTTCATGAAACTGCTCTTACCATTTCATTAACATTTTCCGTTCTCCACTTTTTCCCGATGCAATATGAACGACGGTCGACGTTACGTGGATGCCCACGCCGGTCAGCTATTTCGATGGGAAAAATGTTGTAATTTAATATTGTACAATTTAATATTGTGTACGCCATGGATTTACGGGGGGAGCCCCGCGACGCCACGTGATCCGGCAGCGAAGTTTTTTATTGAAAGCTGTTGGTAATCGGTGCATGCCGTTAATAATAGTAATAACCGAGGAATTTATTGGATTTTTTAGCACAGATGACTGTGCCACCGGCGTACATATAACGTCCCCTTTCTCGTCGTATTACCATACGAGCGCATATGAATGAAGCACGTGCATACAAGCGTCGTGAGGCGGGACTAATGTCAAAAATATTGCTTTCAATAATGGGGGAGAGGAATGGATATCGATCCCGCGGATCAGAAGGACTTCCAATAAACAGGCCGATCCATTATGTAAGCTCGCGGCGAACGAAATTCGGAAAATCATTTCTTATCGCTTAACCCTTCTGCACTGCGAAGCTTTTTCTCTCATATTCCCAACAATATACGTTTTAGTATAGTATATTTATTTTATTGCGACATACCAAAAGTTGAACTGACATAAAAATCGTTATACTTACCTTATCTTACTTATATTATTATTACTTAACCCTTTTGCACTGCGAAGCTTTTTCTCTCATATTCTCAACAATATACATTCTAATATAGTATATTTATTTTATTGCGACATACCAAAAGTTGAACTGAAATAAAAATCGTTATACTTACCTTATCTTACTTATATCATTATCACTTAACCCTTTTGCACTGCGAAGCTTTTTCCCTCATATTCCCAACAATATGCATTCTAATATAGTATATTTATTTTATTGTGACATACCAAAAGTTGAACTGAAATAAAAATCATTATACTGCTAAGGAATTTTATGAGAATTAATAAACAAAAGATTTTATCGGAGCGCAAAATGTTAACATTGCTGAGATCCTTGCAAGATCCTGGGATCATTGCTGTAATGTTCCTATTTCGTTTCATCTGATTCGAAGTCGACTAGCAGGAGATCGATACATCCGCGCCGGCCACAACGTTGCATAATTTTGAGGTCCGAGCGAATACGGTGGAAAAGAGGAAAACCAAAACAAGAAGTGATTGAGGCAAGTCGAGCGGACTAGATACCAGGGGATCGTTTGACCGGGTTAGATCCCGATTTATTAAATTCCTTGGCGAGCTTCAGAGGATGCGGCAGGTCATACATCGCCGCAAGCATGAGATCACAGAAGCTGCTTGTAACTGTAACGTTTAGGGTCGTCGCGTCACCCATATGACACTATGAATCTCCGGACAGCGAATTATGGGCACAATTATGCAATTCACGATGTTTATGAAGGAATCGCAGTTCGATCGATCAATTTTTTTCGAGATTTGCGCTCATTTTCGACGAGATTTGGTAGATTTTCTCTGGAATGAGACGTCTTAAACACGTCCATTTTAGGGCGTACGACGTTCAGGCTCAAAATGGAATGTTGAATTCTTTAATAATGTTTTTGAGACGTGCAGTGCTTATTGGGAAAATTAAATAATGATTTTGAAATAAGATAAAT
Organism: Megalopta genalis; assembly: GCF_051020955.1. NCBI lineage: Eukaryota > Metazoa > Arthropoda > Insecta > Hymenoptera > Halictidae > Megalopta > Megalopta genalis. The sequence continues at coordinate 4,245,308 of NC_135025.1, forward strand.
TGGAATTGAGTTAAAAGGACACTGAATAAATTAATATTAAGTTCAAAAAGCAAACTACATAAATTAATATTAAGTTCAAAAAGAACACTAAATAAATTAATATTAAGTTCAAAAAGAACACTAAATAAATTAATATTAAGTTCAAAAAGAACACTAAATAAATTAATATTAAGTTCAAAAAGAGAACTAAGTAAATTAATATTAAGTTCACACACAAGAAAAGCAAACTAAGTAAATTAATATTAAGTTCCAAAAGTAAACTAATTAAATTAATATTAAGTTCCAAAAGAGTAAACTACATAAATTAAAATTAAAATTAGAAAGTTAAACAAGAAAACTAAGTAAATTAAAATTAAGTTAAACAAGAAAACGAAACAAATCAAAATGAAGTAAAAAAAGAAGAAAAATCTTTCTATTCAGCCTCTAGCTTTCGCAATCGACGCGGACGATTTTTCGTTCATTAAACGCCGATCAGCCCCGTGTTTCTCCATCCAGCCAACTTGTCAACCTGGCACTGTTCGCGGGACGTGACCCGTTTAGCCGTTGCAAAAGGAATGGCCGCTTATTCGCATCCATAAGACAGAAAACACGCAAGCTGCTGACGGAATGGAAATTCGGCTGACGGGAGTAAAGTCGGTGGTGGCCGCAGTGGTCGACGAGTAAGAGGTCGCACAGCAACATGCAGTGCTGTCCACCGTTTATCCGGAAAGTCTTGCCGGGAAGCAGACGCGTCAGAGAAATCGAGAACTCGTGCATGGGCGACGGGACGCCGCCAATGGGAATACTTGACCGAAACCGCGGCTGCGGAGACGAATTGTGAACCGAATTGTGAGCCGAGTAGTTGTGAACGCCGCGAGTTGTGCGGCGGCGTTTTAGGCTAAGACAAGCCACCCATAGGGACGCCACTTCGTTCGGTCGCCCTGCCGAAGGAGACCCGGAAGAAATCCGAGTACAAGGGCCGGAATTATGGCAGAATCGCCTGTACAAGCAGCTTCGGATCCCCCGAGAAAGGATTCGCGTTGTTCGCGCTGAATCGAATGGATTCTATGGAGTAGAGTTGGTGAACGGTGAGCGAACCTTCGACACTAGAATTGAAACGGTTCTTTAACAGCTGATAGAGATGGTGAAAGTACGTGTCCGATGAGTTTAATTATGTTTATCCAAAATATCTTTGCGATTTGGGACAATGTTCGTTAATCTTGTCGATGGAAATTGTACGATTTGTGAGAATAGTATATGGGCTGTCCCATTTAACCTAAAATTATGGAATCTCCGAGAAATGATGGGTTCCTGAGATCATTTGGAGTAACTTTTTCCTTAGCGAAAATGTTCTACGAGGCTTCGTTTACGAGTTATTAACGAAAAACGGCGACCAATCGGAGAGCGAGCACAACCGACGCTCCGCCCTCGCGACCAATAGCTCGTCGCGCCGGCCGTTTGACGCAAAACGATGACCAATGAGAGGCGAGCTGACTGGAAATGTCACAGCTAACTGGTTAAACACTGTCCAAGTTATCTGGTTATAATTAATCGAGTTAATCCAAACAAAATGTCTAATTTTTTTTTATTATACCTAATTTCGTACAATTTCGTCACGACTAATTGAATGCAATTGTTTTATTGCGACAAGTGCAATGAAGAATCGAATTGAGACAATGAAATGAGTATAACCATAATTGCATGGTAAAAGTCACTTCAGCGCATGCTTGCATAATTCTTTGTGTGCACTTTTTACATTTTACAAATGTAGATCGTCCGTTCACGATCATTTTCTCGATTAATTTCGCGCAGCCGATGGATACCCGCGATTTCAATTAAAAATAATTAGATCACGCAAATCTCTGAAAATAAAGTATCCGTAGCGCGTTATCCTTTTTCACTTTTCCCGAAAGTAATTAGAAAATGCAAATGTAACACGGGATTACTGCACTTCTCAAACTAATTAGAAGATGCAAATGCATTAACGCGGATCTTTTCGAAGCGCGGTATGTTTTCTTTTTTCGTAAAAACACTTGTTGTTATTACAGGAACGTTTTGCAGGGTCGAGTATCGTCGGGAATATGAATTAAATTGAGAATCCGAATAAATATATATATATATATATATATATATATATATATATATATTTTCCGGCGGATTTAAATTTCTTTCATTGCGGAATTATTCCATACTTCCCTATGGAATTATTCCATTAGCACGAGCAGCGGAATTACATTTCAATGGTGCATAGGATTGTATGAAATTTTTTATGCGCCGCTTCGGTTTCAGAAAACTTAATTTTAAAAACTCGTCGAGCACGTACTTAGCGAACTATTAATCCAACGCCGGCTCCATGAGTTAATTAAAGCCGGATTCGAGTTGAAATTTTTGTTGTTCTTTCCGCGGCGTTGTCTCGCCGCCGTGTATCTTCTTCAAGCTCGGTCAGACATGTCGTCGACTAGCCAAATACAGTAATGTCTCCCTGAATTGTCCATCTTGGTGCACAATTTGAGCGTCAGTTAGGGAGACATTACTGTACACTGCTCGAGAAGATTACAACGTAGAGACATTTTTGACAAAAAGATCGGCCAACTTCGACCGACGATAACTCCGTCGAAAATCATCGTAGGACGATAATTCTTTTTCTAAATTGAAGCTTGAAACCTTCACTTTAAGACACTTTTACTGGATTCTAAATTCGACACTCCCTCGCCGTTGCAACCCTTCAAATGCGAACTCATGTTCGTCACAGTGAAAATCTTGATTTTGCCAAGTTTGACGAAATGCACGAGCTTTGTACAATTTTTTCCAGAGATGCCATTTACCGTGGAACGAAGTTCGATCCTTCTCCTTTCATTTGAAAAAAGAGAGGCTTGGCTGCGATTTTTTTTCGCAAAGTTACAGAACATTAAAGTAACCCTTGCAGTCTACGATGATTCCTCGCGGAGTTTATCTTTATAATATAGTAATGTCTCCCTAACTGACGCTCGGATTCTGCACAAAAATGGACAATTTGGGAAGAGGAGATACGATTATTCGAGCCTTGCGGCCCCCGTTTTTAGTATTGTTGAAAATTCGTAACTATAGAAACGAACAGCAAGGCTCGAATAATCGTATCTCCTCTCCCTAAATTGTCCATTTTTGTGGACGATCCGAGCGTCAATTAGAGAGACATTATTGTACATAACGCGATTCTTAGTCCGACCTTAATTTTATGTACATCGACTTGACGGTATGTACGGCTCTTTTTGCGAAGCTAATGCCTCGAGAGTTAACATAATCCCGGAATCCATAACTTTTTAATAGTATGCTGTTTAAGCACGCCGGCGGAACAGCCAGCGGAGAATGCTTTTTTGCGGGGAAAGTTTAACTTCGAAAGTTAAATAGTGAAATATCGCGTATAGAGCTGACGCGGCGGCCACTGTTCGCAAAGTTCGATGAAATTGAAAAGAATATTTATCATGGCCAATTTAGGTTCTCGCGCGTTACCGCGCTCTAATAGAAGGATTCTCGTTGCCAAGGACCGACAGTCGGTAATTTATGGGAAAATTAAGCAGCTGAAATTTCAATCGATCCACAGATTCGAACAATTCAGAATAAAACAAGGTGTTATCTTTAATCTGTTATAATTATAGCAGAAAAATTAAACTTGCTATTTAGTTTATATTTCGTGGGAACGGTGCAGACTATTATTATTATTTTGCATAAAAATCCACTCTACGTTTCCATTAATCTCTGACCAAAATAAGTTTCGGTGGCCACGTGACACGATTCGGAGGCAATTTGGAGGCCAATTGTTACATGGACGTAGAACTGGCACAGGGAAATTCGTAGCAACCCGAAAATTGGCATTTTCAGGAGGATTACAAAGGCATAAGGCTAGCACAGGGAAATTCGTAGCAACCCGAAATTTGGCATTTCCGGGAGAATTACATAGACGTAGGGCTAGCTCAGAGAAATTCATAGCAACCCGAAATATGGCATTTCCGGGAGAATTACATAAGCGTAGGACTAGCTCATAGAAATTCACAGCTACCCGAAATTTGGCATTTCCGAGAAAAATGTCTGCGTTCAGATAATTCTAAACAAGGTTTCGGTACCCGAATCGATTCGATTACGCTCCGAGGTTCGTCGAAGAAAAGAAAATTCGCGAATCGGCGACGTCCATCGCGGTTCCCTCGTATCACAAGTTCACGCATCGCGCGAAAAAGCTTCGCTATTCCAGCGAATCTCGAAACCCGACGGATCTCCTCTCTATTTCCCGGGCTGCGTATCCTTCGGAACACTCGGATCCGAGGTCTCAGCGGTGATACCAAGAATTACGGTCCTCCCCGTAGGTAGGATATAAGAGTGGCCGCTTTCTTTCGTCGCGTAATTGAATCCTTCGAAATCCTTCGTTCCGTGGCGCGTTTCTTTTTAAACTTCTCGCCTTTCTGTCACCGTCGCTCCCCCTCCCCCCACCGCCCTCGCCCGGTATACTTTTAATTACGGTAAAATGCTCGTATTTATCGGGTATTCCCTTTGTCGTAAGAAATTGAAAAAGTTCGACGGAGCTCTCTCTCTCTCCTATTCAACTAACACCGGGCCGGCGAGGGGGGCTCGGCCGCCGGCGTGCACCGTGGAAGGGACCCGGCGCGATTACTTAAAAAAAAAAACCCCCACCTTATTTGCAGCCACCGATACTCGGTTATATCAGGCCGCTCGCCACCGACGAGCAAAGTTTCCCGTAAATTGAGTCTGGTGGGGCGAGGCGATCGCGCCTTGATTCACGTCGAAACAGAAATGCAATTAGAATCGGAACCGAAAGAGCGGCGCGCGAGCCGCCTCCGCCGCCGCGCTGTCTCGGGATCGTAACCTACATCGGGCGCCGTCTTTTTCTTCTCCCCCCCTCCCCCCGAGCCCTCCCTATGGCCGTGCTTTCACGGCTGATTCGTTGTTCGTCAAAATTGTTCGTTCGATGTAATCGAGTTCCTTCGCTTCGGATCGGTCCTCTCCTCCCTCTCCCCCTCCCTCTCCCCCCGGCCATCGCGTTAATGCCTGTATTTAAAGCTCGGTGAATCGACTCCGGTGTTCGTTCTTTCCTCAATGGATCGCGTAACTGTGTTCTCCATCGGATCCTTTAAGTGCACGGGATACTCTTTTTCTCTCCTTCCTGGTCTCTCCTACAGTGTGTATCGACGGCTACCTGTCCGCCATTACCGGCGAATAGAAAAAGGGGGGAAAACGATTCGATGCTAAATATATGGAACAAGTGGTGAAGTTTAAAGCGATCGTCGGTCGGTCGTGTAAAGCGCGATATTACGTGCCGAGCTTTGTTCGATGCCCATCGGAGAGGGATTGGGGCGGGGGTGGGGGGTGGAGACTAATGCAATCCTTTTAGCTGGTTGACATAGTTGGTGAATAGCTAGAAATGAATGCTTAATAGGCGAAACGAAGCGAAGTTTGCTCTATAACTAGTTTGCGGGATCCTGTTCGCATTAGTTTCCTTGCGCGATTTTATACGCGCAGGCAAATTGTATATTGTAATTAGCATACTGATATGTTGTAATTTGCTTTTTTAGTTATTTTGCGAAATTCATGCTTGTGATTATAAAATTGCGTTCATTAGTATACGGGATAATAGATGTAATAATATGTACATGATAATGTATGTAATAATGTACATAATAATATACGTAATAATATACAAAATTGATATTCACAGAAATAAAATATAATTCGACATATTAAAATATATAATCCCATATAAATTATAAAATTAAAATATAAATAAACCAAAATATAAATAAATCGAAATATAAATTGTTATTGGTAATAATAGACACAATAATGTACGTGTAATAATATACATAATAATACAAATAATTGATATTCGATCCCATATAAATGTATCCCATATAAATATATCCCAAATATATATAATCCCATATAAATCGTAAAATTAAAATGTAAATAAATCAAAATATAAATTGTTATTGGTAATAATAGACATAATAATGTACGTAATGATATACGTAATAATACACATAATTGATATTCACAGAGAAATAAAATAAAATTGCATATATTAAAATGTACAATCCCATATAAGTCATAAAATTAAAATATGAATAAATCAAGCTATAAATTGTTATTATGCTAAATGAAAAAAAAACGAACGGATCGCCAAAGAATTGTGGTTGCAGCAGTGGTTGAATACGCATTAGCAAATTTGTTTCCGCGGCGAACGAGAATGGCAAGCCGAACGCGAATAACTTCGCTGCTGACGTAGCAGTTTACCGTCCCATATTTAGACGCTCGTGGGAATTTGCGTGGCTCCTTTACAGATTGAATCTGGGACAGCTGGTTTATTTTTTCCGGAATGAAAAAGGTGGTTGTACTTTTTTTCCTTCGTCAAACTTTATCGTTTCACGCCGACGTCGCCGCGTAAATCTTTAAGAACTCCGCGGAGCTGTCTGTCAGCTCTCTCTTTCTCTCTCTTTCTCTCTTTCTCTCGTCCTCTCTTTCTCTCTCTCTCTCTCTCTCTCTCTCTCTCTTTCTCTCTTTCTCTCGTCCTCTCTTTCTCTCTCTCTCTCTCTCTCTCTCTCTCTCTCTCTCTCTCGCGTTGACACCGCGTTCCAGGACGCGATCTTTGAATGCATGCTACCTGTACGAAGCTGACAAACCATTTTGGCAGCATGAAATATCGTTTCGCGGATATCGTTTCGGTCTCCGGGCAACGAAAACTCCTGTAAAAAGAGCTCGCTGCGATATTAACCGCGCGCGCGGTCTGAATTTGTTGACAGACTCCTGCCGAGCTCGATTTCGTTCGCATAAACAGCTGCCGGCATAGATTGTGCACCGCAGACTTGTTCGAACGGCAAGGAGAATTGCGAATTTTATTGTGCTCGCTATTTCGTATTTTGTCTATTATTATTTCGTGTTTTTGTTGGAAAAGCATAGAATCCGCGGTCTAGTGGCAACAATGATTCCATACAGCGAATTGTAAATATTTGTCGGAATCGTTCATTTCATGGAAATAGATATTATTAGAATATTTATATGTCTAGTGAAAAGGTTGTTTCCACATAAATGTAATATTTTTAAGATTTGTTTTATGTACTCATGAAAGAATAATAAATTTTAATGTATTTATTAAAGTATCCTTTTAAAAATACTGTCAAAGAGTACTGTAAATTGCTAAATATTTAATTCAGCTGTTTTAATCGCGTCTCTTCCCACTCATAAAAAAATAATAAATTTTAATGTATTTATTAAAGTATCCTTTTAAAAATACTGTCAAAGAGTACTGTAAATCGCCAAATATTTAATTCAGCTCTTTTAATTATCTCTCTCTTTCCACTCATATTAAAATAATAAATTTTAACGTATTTATTAAATCATCCTTCCTTGTAAAAGTACCGTCAAAGTATTGTACATTAATAAATATTTAATTCGGCCGTTTTAATCGCGCCTCTTTCCGCTCATAAAAAGATAATAAATTTCACTGTATTTATTAAAGTATCCTATTAAAAAGTACCGTCAAAGAGTACCGTACATCGGTAAATATTTAATTCGGCTGTTTTAATCGCGACTCTTTCTGCTTCCGTGGGAGAACAGTAGATTTTAATATATTTATTAAAGTATCCTTTTAAAAGTACTGTCAACTTAAACGACAAAATGCCTGGCAGCGGTACACGGTGTATTTTTCGGTGTAACGTAACATTTCGTTATTACATTCGACCGTAATTACACTCCGTAACTTTTAATTCCGAAACAGACCTGTTACTCGCGACGTAATTACGCCCAGAAAAGAGAGTTCCACGGGCATGATTTCGAATTGCGAAATAATTCAATTAGAAAAATTACGAAGCACGTGGCGACCCCGCTGCGAGAATTATTTTCGAAATGTTTCGCGTTGCGGGTGGAACGAGTGAACATTGATTAAGTCGCTAGAAACATCGATCAACAAAACACACACGAACACGCAAAGTTTAGGTTTATAATTAACGCTAGCTGCAGTAATATTAATATTCGGACGCTTTACAAAACGCGATGACTTTTTTTCAAAACTGGAATTCTTTTTAAATGACAGAGGTTATATAATAATAATTATATATGTAATGCTATACTATCGTAATGCATAGAAATTGCATATATAATTTGCAATTCGATCGCATAGAATGACAAAAGAAAATGAAAAGCTCGCAATCTGGAATTCTTTTTAAATGACAGAGGTTATATAATAATTATTATTATATATGTAACGTCACACTACCGTAATGCATAGAAATTGCATATATAATCTGCAATTCGATCGCATAGAATGACAAAAGAAAATGAAAAGCTCGCAATCTGGAATTCTTTTTAAATGACAGAGGTGATATAATAATTATTATTATATATGTAACGCCACACTACCGTAATGCATAGAAATTGCATATATAATCTGCAATTCGATCGCAGAGAATGACAAAAGAAAACGAAAAGCTCTCATTTTTCAGCTTTCATGTCCGAATAAATTTCGCGGAAATCGCAGCTCCAATTTTTAACACTTTCGCGACAAGTCCGAGAAATCTGCAGCTTTTTAAGCCATTTAACGCTCGCAACTCGTCTTCGCGTTAATCGAGTTCGATGGACCACAGAAAAAAAAGGAATACTACAGAATCGACGAGGCGGTTTCCGATTTCGACGATCCGTCGAAATTGATCCGCGGCGAAGTGAATGCATCGGGAATCGGCGAATTGGTCGCGAGAGCTTTATTTACAAGCTCTAACTTTGTTCACAAGCACTCCGATCGAACGGTTCTCCAATCTAAAAACAGCAGCTCCCCACCGATCGAGAAGTTCCCGAAAGCCAACAATTTTCCGGCCATCTTTTTCAATATTTCGCGTTCGATACCGCGGCGACGACGATCTCGAATACACGAAGGAGTTGCAAATGAGCAAGTAGATCCGACGGCGTTCGAAATAGGACGCCGGAGGAGAGAAAGAAAGAGAGGGCTAGAGAGAGAGAGGGGTTGCAGAAATGTTTCATGCCCAAACAAACTTCCGAGCCCTCGAAACGTTCGAACCGAATGAGACGTTCGGAATTCTCGAGCCTCCGAGGCTCGAATACGAGCGCTATCGACGTTCTCTCCTTCCACGGCGGTCCTAAACACCGCGGGCAACCCGGGGCCACGGGAAAAAGGCGAGCACAGAGAGCGAATCACGCGCCAATGAAAATTTAAACTTTTGTTCTTGCCGCTCCGCGTGCGCGGAACAGGACACCGACGGGGACCGGTCGACGAAAAATAAGTCGCGACACGCCATTTTTACGGAGCACGCTTAGAGTCCTCCGCGGTCCACGATGTTATCGTGTTATGTTCTTCGATTTCAGAATTTGCTATAAGAACATGTACAGTGGCCCGCAAAAGTGTTCGCATACCTGGCGAAAAGGCGTGAATTATTTTAAACAAGGAACTGAATTACTTGAAATCTTTTTTAGAGGGGGACTAATTTACTAGACGATGACTCAAATGCTTTGTTTTGCTTCTAATATTGCTATTACTTGGAATGACAGAACAATAAAAAATATTAAAAAATGCGCTTCGTAGAACTCGGCACTCTACTCGTTTAGTCTACTGGACGATGACTCAAAAATTCGTTTATAGGTTCCGAGAAAAAAAGTTTAAGAACGAGAGATTTTTATTGTTTTGTCGTTCCAAGTAATAGCAAAATTTAAAAAGAAAAAAGAAAAAGCATTTCGTCCGTTTTCAAAAAATTTATTCTGTTTTTTTCAGATATCCGAATATTAACACTTTATTGTCGGAGCCATTTTGACTCGAAATCCAAAATAGTTTTCCTTACCTATAGTGTTTCCATTTTATGTGAAGTAGAATTTTGTAACTCGTGCAACAATTACATTAAGAGCTAACATAACAGTTATTATAATAGATATTAATATATAAAAATATAAAATAATAACGTTGTCAAATCTTGTTTATTTTTTTGAGAAACTCTTAATAGTGTAATAACTATTATATAAACTATTATGATAACTATTATGTTTATTAATATATATATTAATAGACATAATAGTTATTACTATATAATAGTTATTACTATCTATTAATATATATATATATATATATATATTAATAAACATAATAGTTTATATAATAGTTATTACACTATTAAGAGTTTCTCAAAAAAATAAACAAGATTTGACAACGTTATTATTTTCAAACGTGACATAACAATTTTTAATGGTGCCTTAGAGCTGCCACTCGGCTGAAAAGGGTTAATTCGCGTCACTGTACGAATATAACGTTCTACAGAATAATATTGTACAATGTATTTACATGTACAATGTTTCAATATACCGAAATAGCGAGCGCATAATATTATAAGTGAAAATCCATCGTCACGGAAACGCCCGTTGTTTTTTTTTTCCTGATTACATATACGGCGGTGCAATTGAAAGGTAGCCCCGTTGGCTCGAATATGCCAATACTGGGCAGAGAGATAGTCGTTTAGTTACAAACAAACGAAATGAAAAATCGATAGCTAATGGAGAACCGCGGATTTCAGTCTTATTGGAGCCGTAACAAGAAGAGGGTGGTTTTGTTTGGCTGATTGATTACCTCGTTAATTGCACGAACCTTGATACTTGCAAGCATTTCAGACCGCGTTTCATGCGATCGTTCGGATTTCATTGGAGATACTCGCAACGGTGCATCGGCAACGTTGCCTCGACGAAAAATGTAAAAAACGACTCCGAGGCATTCGGAATCGGTGTCCAACGTTTTCTGTCGATAAAAAGATACACTAATAATAATACATTACTCAGTGAAATGCAGAAAACAAAATAGTTTCAATTTTTCTCAATATTGAAGAATATTTGATGGTTTGTTTTATATAAAATATAAAACATTTATATAAAAAGTATCGTTTTCCATTGCGTGTTCTAATTAATTTCGAAGTTGCATGCATAATAAAGTTATCAGAACTAAATATGTTATTTTATATTAACACTTAACAAGTGAATTATGTAAAAATAATGAGAATATAATAATTAATATTGTATAATAATATAAATGTATTATGGAATAAATAATAATACATAATAATGTATAATAATATATAAGTATGTAATATAATACTAATATATTATTATATATAAGTATATAATATAATAATAATATATTATAATATATAAGTATAGTAATAATATATTATAATATATAAGTATAGTAATAATATATTATAAGATAATTGAATAATAATTATATACAAAATAATGAGTTACTTTATTATTAGCACTTGTTAAAAATCGCTAACATTTCTTCTTTCTCAATGAGTACACTTCGATCGTTCGCACATTGAGAAATGAAATCAGCGTGGCCAATTATCTGGCCAATGATTGAATAATATTAGCAAAAAGCAGATTATAAATGTTGCAACAACGAGATGATCCTTCCTCTCGCGATGTAAAGCACTTTACACATTGCTCGCGGTTTAGCAACCGTGGGAACAGATGAGATAAGCACGAACTCCCCCTCCCCCCTCCTCGTCCCCTCGTACGCCTTTGCATCGACAAACACAAGAGGACCGAAGCATAATATTTAACCACTTTCTCGTGCTATTCTTAAAAACACAGTTCCGAAGTGTGGGCATGTTGTGAAAGTTGATGTTCGCAAATCAAGCGTGATCGTTCGAGGTTCCCGCAGAAAACAATGGCCCTTCTCCCCCGGACGGGGAAAAGTGTTCGGAAGAGTGCTCGATCGCTTTTTAGTATTATCTGTCACGAAAAGCCCGCGCGAGGAAGCTTCCCCCCGGTGTAGCTCGCGTTCCGTGACCTCCTTTTTATACGTGTGTATATTAAGGCCACTTTCCGTCGTCCCGTTAATTCCGACGTAATAGTAAAGCCTCCATTAAGAAAATATTATATTCGTTCAATCTTTTTCCAAGTTCCGGTTCGAGCATTCTCGACGAACGGCCATGGAATCCGCCATTCACGCTTCTTATATTTGTTAGAAAAAAATGAATTCTAAACGTGAAATGCAACTCGTTTCCCCTTGCTTCGGCGTATTAAATCGAAGAGAGATTGAATGAGTGCACTTTGAGTGCTTTATTATTTCAATACGGTATTTATTCCGCGGTGTTTTATTCATCGTTTCTTTCGGCTCGTCTTCGACAACCATTTAATCTGTTCGATGCACGAATATTTACAGTTTTATGTGAAAAGTGATGTTTATCGAATCGTTCAAAAAATGAGAACTTGAACAGTGGTTTTATTGTATAGTATTATTATTTTATATTTATTATTGTATGTATTTTATTTTATATTTAGCATTCGATTTATTTTATTTGATATTTATTATTCCATTTATTTTATTTTATATTTATATTTATATTTATATTTATATTTATATTTTCTTATACTTTATTTTATATTATTTATATTATTATTGTTACCATTATTACATATTATATGTAATCAATATTCTCCTTAAAAATATGTGTCAACGAAGATAAAATACAATGGCATTCCTTCCGTGGAATCCGGTGCATAATCACAGTGTGATTGATGAATATGGAATATTAAATAATAATTTCCAAAAATATACACGTAACGAGAGATTGTTGATATTTGCATTTTAATTGCTTCATTACTTTCCTGGTACATTCCTGTTCAAGTATTAAGTAAAAAGTAAAATGAAAGAATTAAATGAAAAGTGAAGCAAAGCTATCAATTAAAAAGCCGAATAAAAATATTACACGAAATATAAAATAAAATCGAATTAAACTTACCGATTGTGAACAACTGTAAAGAAAAAGCCTAATCGAGATACGAGAATAATTTGTATCTCCGATTAGAGAAGCCTTCCACGCGATTGCACCCCGAATAACTCATGCTACGCGCACGCATAATGAAAATAGACATTGTCGGTTCCAGGCGACGACACAGCAACAATGCCCGCTGCAAAGAGTTTAAATAATAGGCGATGATTATAATCGGTACTCGCAAGCGGAATCACTTGCGGTTACTGCAACTAGGCTCTACGTAATCAATGCGGATAGTAAACTCGACAACGTGCAACCGAGGCGAATTGGAGTTTAAGAGCTGGCCACGTTGCTATCTTCTCGTTGGCGAATTTACTATGTAGCCATTAGCGCTCGTAGAGCCGATTGTCTGCCAACAACACGGACAGTCGATATCGGATCAATTGTAAGCTGCATTATCATTTTTTCTTGCGTTCGACAATACCGGTGCACGAACGGAGCTATTTCTTTTAATAATAATATTTTAGTCATCTAGTATGTATACGTATATAAGCGTGGTAATTGTCTCTAAGTCATTATAAAATTAATAATGAATATTTTGAAGATATACAGGTGTGCGTAAATTGTCTATAAAATTATTAAATATTGTTGATGATGTGCAGTCCCATAAAGTGAAGGTGAAAGAATTTTTATTTAGTTTTATTTGTATTATTATATTATTATATTATTATATTATTATATTACTATATTATTATATTACTATATTACTATATTACTATATTACTATATTACTATATTACTATATTACTATATTACTATATTACTATATTACTATATTACTATATTACTATATTACTATATTACTATATTACTATATTACTATATTACTATATTACTATATTATTATATTACTATATTATTATATTATTATATTATTATATTATTATATTATTATATTATTATATTATTATATTATTATATTATTATATTATTATATTATTATATTATTATATTACTATATTACTATATTACTATATTAGTATATTATTATACTATTATACTATTATACTATTATACTATTATACTATTATATCATTATATTATTATATATATATATATATATATATATATATGATAATATAATAATAAAATAAAATAAAATAAATATAAAAATAAATATTATTATATATATAATAATAAAATGATATAATGCGATAGACGCGGCACACATCGTGTCGCAATAACGATAATTATCAATTATTTATACCCATCGCCGGTATCATCGCAGAATTACGAAAACTTGTAATTCAAATCGCGTGTTGCACTTGAGAATTCCGACTGCGATAATTTACCCTCTATTCAGAACATTTCTTTCTCAAGTGAAAATGGTACGTAACGCGCAAACACCACGTTCACGGCCCTCTACGTACAAGAACGAACGCCGCACACGGCCGGCATTTAAATTTCATTCTCTCTAAAATGGAACTTTCTTTTTTCCTCTTTCTTTTTATTTTTGAGAAAATGTGTGCCATGCATTTACATTAATGAAAACTCGCAACTATGCTTTACGCGGCGCGCCGGAAACAATTCGCCTTTATATCTTCGCAGCAAAGTTTATTCAATTTAGGTTTTACTTCAGAGGTTAACGTGATTACGAGACACATACATACATACATACATACAGTCGCCGTGACCATTCAGAGTAAGGTCCCGCTGACATTTCTTGGTAGGAATCATGAATTCGAAAGTAGCGCTAAACGTGAATATTCATGCCGCCCACGCTTCTCATTAGCGTAATGAAGTGATATCCATGGAACAACAGAAGCAACAAAATAAATATTAATAGTGTCGCCTTTATACTTTATTATGCGCACGTTTCGTCCGCATCGAAGAATAATAGAACACAGAAGGAAACTTTTCAAAATACAACAACGCGTCCAAACGAGATCAAGCCGAGAGAAATCAAGAAATCTCTAATACTTGTAAGAAAAAAAGCGTGCAAATAGCAAGCACGGCAGAATTACGAACATTTCCCGGATCGTCGCAGTTCTCGAACGTGACAAAATTCCATCGCCAACAATAAGCGAAGCTTGTCGGATCGAATTTATTACAACGACCGGCACATGATTTTGTTCCGCGACTTTACGACGCGCTCACGAAACGTGATTCGCAGCAGCCAGATAAATGAATTACGAATCGGGCGGAGTGGGGGGAAGAAGAAGAAGAAGAGGAACAGGGAAAGGGAATAAAATAAAGAGGGAAAAAGAAAAAAATAAGCGGGAACGTGTGTGCTCGTAATGCATCGGAGGCGGCGTCTTCTGATACGCGGGCAGTATTTCTTGGGCTTTCCGCGGGTGTTTCGCCGGGGAATTGGAGAGACGAGTCGAGAGGTCGAGCACATAAGCTACTTGGATTCCAGAAAAAGTTTTCGCATTAGGCGGGAGCAGTTGTCTCAGGTACGGAGGCTGATTCCGATTTAACGACGTCGCGGAAACACGAACTCCGTATTTTTGTTGGGGAGCTTCTGCTTCGAGCGGTTAATGTCCTCCTCCTCCTCCTTCTCCTCGCTCGAATGCTGTGCACCCTTCGCTTTAATTCAACTTCGTTCGTTCGGCTGCTAATTTTCAATTTGTCATGCATCGGTTCGCGGCGACTGTGCACACAACCGCGCGCTGCTGCTTGCCGCAGGTAGCCTCGCCACTCGAAATCTTCCGATTCTCGATAAACTGTTGATACTCGAACAAATCGCGGCACGGTAAATAGAAACGGGGGGGGCGAAACGTTTTCAACGAGCGACGATTTTAACGAGATTTTAGCGGAATGTAGCTTTTCGCTGACAAATATTTCGCACGTTTGTTTTTACGATCGAAATGATTCATAGAGGGTGCGGGAGAATTGATTTTCCTTTTAAACGCGCGGTTTCGATCGGCGTCGATTTAAATCATTTTCGAGAAGGTTGTTCGTTCGAGCAATGTTTAAACAATAATATTTCTTCTCTTGAATTCGTTTATCCATTGTTTATCCATTTTTATGTAAAATCGCGTGCGTGATCTATGGATCGAAACGGGGTACGTGCTTTTGGAACTTTTTTTGTTTCACTCTTTGACGATATTTATTTGGGTTGGCGAGATATTTATTTGGGTTGGCGATATTTATTTGGGTTGACGGTATTTATTTGGGTTGACGATATCTATTTAGGTTGAAGATATTTATTTAAGTTGACAATATTTATTTAGGCTGACTATATTTATTTAAGCTGACCATATTTATTTAGGCTGACTATATTTATTTAGGCTGACGATATTTATTTAGGCTGACAATATTTATTTAGGTTGGCAATACTTATTTAGGTTAACAATATCTATTTAGGTTGACGATATTTATTTAGGCTGACGGTATTTATTTAGGCTGACGATATTTATTTAGGTTAACAATACTTATTTAGGTTAACAATATCTATTTAGGTTAACAATATTCACGTTAATAATATTTATTCACGTTAACAACGTTCATTTACATCAACAATCTACTGTATCGACCGGAGAGCATTGCTCGATAACGCAGCAAATCAAAGCGGCCCTAAAAATATCGTAAATTCTATTTGAAGATCGAAGTTTCCTCTTCGCGAAAAGCCCTCAAAACTTGGCGCAGCATTTTTAGCAGTCGTTTCGCGGAACAGAAACGTGGAACAGGTTCGTTCGTGGATTACATCGATCCGGACACGGCGCGAGAGTCAGTGGCAAACTAATTTAATGATCTCGCCGTTGAAACGCATTTCGTCGGATTCATCGTTCGTACCAATTAAATGTTCCGACAAATAGCAAAATGAATCGAGTAATTCCGAAGGAAACTTTTCTAAATATTGTTCTCCGAAAAATACGGTTCCCTTTGGTTGCGTCTGTTCAATCTCAATGAAAATATATAACAATAAATTATAATATGATATAATATAATATAATATGATATAATATAATATAATATGATATAATATAATATAATATAATATAATATAATATAATATAATATAATATAATATAATATAATATAATATAATATAATATAATATAATATAATATAATATAATATAATATAATATAATATAATATAATATAATATATAATATATAATATATAATATATAATATATAATTATAATATAATATAATATATAATATATAATTATAATATAATATAATGTATAATATATAATTATAATATAATATAATATATAAATATATAATAAACGTTTTGTTATCGATTCATCGACGATTTAATGGGACGCCGGACGCGTTAAAAAATGTAATTGTTCCTCGTGTCGATAGTCGATAGTCGATTCGGTTTGAGCAGCGCTTAGAAGAAAATATTCTCGCTGTCCGTGACTCGAGCTAACTTCTCTATATTTCGGTCGCATGAACCAGCTATAATAGACGGAGCAATTGAGGCCATGGATGTAATAAGGGCGTGGGTGCAAAAAACAGATTATGTGAAAACAGCTTTCGAAGTATGCACGTCGTGTGCAACGTTCATAAGCCGGCGTTATTTAAATGTATGAGAACTGTTTACGACAGTTTTTGCGACAGGATAAAAGAACGTAATTCCAATTTTTAATTTCGCTCGGGGAAATATCGACGACGATGTAATAATCATTTTTGGCGTGTTATTCATTATATTAGCATATTTAGCATGTTTGGCATATTTAACGTGTTATTATACGAGCATAATAATTTATGCTAAAACGTTTGCAAATTTGGAGATTACTATTCCCCTTTCGACAACTTTGATCTTGATAAAATAATATTATTTATCTATTTTTAGGAAAGCTAGTTGCAGCTTTTAATTGAATTTTAATTTTATAGGAATTCTTTTATCGACGATGCTTCACATTTTCGTGGAATCATGGCAGTCTAAATAAAGAAAATGGTTCCTTCTCAACAAAAAAATTACGATCCTGATAAAAATATCAGGATAAACATATATAATTGAAGTATAAAAGTAATAATTGAAATTCCCTAAAATTGACTGAATGTTGTTAGCGTTTCCCTACGACGGTTCGGCTGAATTTGTAATGAAAAACTAATAATCATCGCGCGTATAATATGACACGCGAAACCTATTCATTTGTTCATCCATTAACATGTTTACGCCATTATAATTCGCGCATGCAGAGTTTCATCGTAATTTGTCCGTGTACAGCGCTGCGATTTGTTTGGCTGCTGCTAATATTAATTTATTATCCGGGTAATGATACTTTACAGCAAAATAACTGATCGTGATTTAATGCATTAACATGGTTGAATATTAATCGAACCAGGTAGATACGTAGCTATCAAATTCCGTGTACAATGCTTTTAATTATTATAATACCGTAAAATTGCTCTCGAAATTCTGTCTCGAAAGAATGAACTCGTGTCTGCCGTTTTTAGCAAAAATTTTCTTGTAATCCTTGCTATTTAACATTTTTATAGTTCTCGACGCATTTTTCAACCGAATTTTCTCGAAAACGTGGCCTCGAATGGGCAAATTTTATTCTTTTCTCTTTTGACTTATTTTTTGACGTGGAATCGGCCTGTTCTGTCCATCATTTACGCGACACCCTGTATATCGATGCCTTTCAAAAATAACATTCGATTTTCTACGCCATCGTTTCAGTTCATTATTTATGAATATTATTGTTACTCTTAATATTTATTATTTTGTATAACCTTTTTTTAATCCTCGATGCATTTTTCAACCGAATTTTCTCGAAAACGGGGCCTTGAATAAACAAATATTATTCTTTTCACTTTTGACTTATTTTTTGACGTGGAATCGGCCCGTTCTGGCCATCATTTACGCGACACCCTGTATATCGATGCCTTTCAAAAATAACATTCGATTTTCTACGCCATCGTTTCAGTTCATTATTTATGAATATTATTGTTACTCTTAATATTTATTATTTTCTATAACCTTTTTTTAATCCTCGATGCATTTTTCAACCGAATTTTCTCGAAAACGGGGCCTTGAATAAACAAATATTATTCTTTTCACTTTTGACTTATTTTTTGACGTGGAATCGGCCCGTTCTGGCCATCATTTACGCGACACCCTGTATATCGATGCCTTTCAAAAATAACATTCGATTTTCTACGCCATCTCTCGTTTCAGTTCATTATTTATGAATATTATTACTCTTAATATTTATTAGAAACGCCGCATGGCATTTGTTTAATCGAATCGGGGACAAAGGATCGACGAAACAGGATATACTCGTTGTATTCCATACGAAGCCGAAAATCCATTGCATATTTTTCTTTGAGCGGAACTTCCGTAAGACAGCGTCGGCGGATATCGATGCCATAATCCACTTGGATTTGGAAAGGACGTGCAATAAAATCAGGTACGTTTGAGGCATACGTAATGCAGGTTACGTGTGTCGAAAACTACGGAAATATTGGCAACTCAAAGGAATCCTTAACGAGCACAACTTTTATATAATCGAATACTTCTTCTTCGTTATTGCGCGTAGCGCAGCGGACCCGGTTACTGAGGAGGCTCGCTGGGCCAATCGTTGTGTTTGTTGCTCTGTTTCCGCGAATAATTAACTTTACGTTCATCGAGCGAGACGCGTTCGATTCTCTTTTATTAAAAAATAAACAGAATGAAAGAACGAAGAAATTTGCCAAGTATTATTCGGTAAATAGGAAGCCAGTAACCGAGCCGAAGGCACGGTAATTGGTCACCGCACAGTAACCTACTACCCTAACGCATTTCTTTTTATTTCGCTGAAATAAACACAAATATATTATATCTATTTTAATTACAACACTACGTTATTTCAATTTATTTGCGATACGGAGCTATCACAATTTGTTTACGCTGTTAGGTAGGTTAGCATTGTTTATTTATGGCGTTAAATTAATACAGTAAATACTGTACCGCGTAGCTACAGTTTATTTGGAGCATAACATTATTCCAGTTTATTTGGGGTACCATATTATTATGGTTCATTTATATTACTGCGGATGATCAAATAGTTAACAATGGTACGATCGACTTCCGTTTACTGCAATCGAGGTAGACAATTTTCAGTTCGCTTAAAAATGTGCTGTCTAACGATTAAAATAATTACGATTTCAAAGTAAATATTTCTGAATAAATAAATCAAATTTCTGCTCGGCTTTTATTTGCTGCAATCGTCGCAGAAAATCATTATTTTGCATAAAGTTCCACAGTATAATTATAAACTAAACGACGACGACAATTTAACATCAAAAGCGACAAAACTTGTCACTTGTGCCTCATCTTATCTTGTTTATTATCTCACTTACAAGTTCCACGAGAAATCACGTTCCAGCGAAATTCAAGTTCCAGCGAAATTCTCCCTAATTGACCCACAGCTCGGAAACGAAAATCGACCATTCGGGAATAAATCAAATTGTCCTCGCAAATTGTCCGCTCTTGTTTCGATCGAGAGAAGAATCTTCCCGTATTTCTCCGCACGCCGAACGGAAACGCGGGGACGGGGAAAAAGCAGTGTTTTACAGGCGGCATGTTTAATATGAATTACGGTGGCCGGGTCTGAAACGGACGAGCAGTAAAACGTCTGCTCCTTCCGTCCTCATCCTTTGTATTATATTTTCTCGGAGGAAAAGGAAAACAATTAAAATTCTCCGGCCGCGTTCTACGCTCTCTCGCGAGCCGCGAAAAGTGAGGTAATGAAACTGCGCCATTTTACGCGGTTACGCTTGCATAAAACAAGATGGAGCAGGAATATTTCATGGGTATGGGATCCCTTTGTGCGGCGTACGGCACTCTATACGATTTACGGAGCACACTCCGCCCGAAGAAAGCCAAGTTCGTTTGAATAAACACGCTCGTTAATCGCGGCAACTTCTATTTCCCTGAAGCGGAAAGATTGAACGGGCGAGCGCGCACGCGCGCACACATGCACACAGAGAGAGAGAGTTGCTCTTTCAGAAGTTGCAACTTTTTCATGAACACGGGGCCACGGAAACTCTTCGTCGCTGCGGGGCCGTGTTTAGCCAGACAACACCTTAACTTCTGATTTAAGGTTAATGGAAACTTACGTTGCTTACTGTGCCAACATGTACACGCGAACGTTATAGATTCCGAACGTTTTCGATTACACGCGCGTCTATTTCGTCGGCAGCGAAACGATTTTCTTCTCGTTTTTTTGTCTCTTGAATAATTCAGAATTTATCGATCGAACGTAACGATAAATTCTTGGATGTGTTCGTGGTGGGCTAAATATTGTGCAGGCGATTTTAACATTGACAAAGTGTCTACAGGTTTCTAAGAAATATTTCTGAATTTTCGTTCGCATTCTCGAATTTTTATCGTCGATTGGATTAACTAAATATATTACGTTTTCGGTGGAAATTATCGTTTGAACAGTGATCGACGTGTTCGAGATGGAAATGTTAAAACGTCAGCGAATTTTCTACGTGGTACATGTGAAAATTAGGATAATTTATAGTTAGTGCACCGCTGTGTCTTTAAACCCCTCACGAATACAGGTTATAATTATATATTAATTAATACCTGGAAAGGGATGATTGCTGAGGTGATTTGAAGCAACTTTTTCCTTAGCGAAAATGTTCTACGAGGCTTCGTTTACGAGTTATTAACGAAAAACAGTGACCAATGAGAGGCAAGCTGGCTGGCGCGAGGCGGGTCAGCTAGGCTAGCGATAGACGGCCGAGCCAACGAGCGCACGGAGCCTAGTTCCCCTCACTGGCCCGGCCGTCTCGCGTCAAATGACCTCGCCTCTGATTGGTCACTGTTTTTCATTCATAACTCGTAAACGAAGCTTCGTAGAACATTTTCGCTAAGGAAAAAGTTGCTTCAAATGATCTCAGGAACCTCCCGTTTCCGGATTGCGAGACATTTTCGGGACATCCTGTATATACAGTAGTGTCTCTCTAATTGACGCTCAGATTGTCCACGAAAATGGACAATTTGGGAAGAGGAGACAATCGATCACCATAAAGAACGAGTCACAAGGCTCGAACAATCGTATATCCTCTTCCAAAATTGTCCATTTTCGTGGACAATCTGAGGGACGATTGCAGAGAATTTATTGTATATATATTATGCGAGCAATTTTTATTCATCGCGAACGCCCCCACGGTATCTTTAGATAAGCAATCGAGTCGTTTGTTAGAGCACCTGGACATTAATGTCCAGCTTCTATCACGATGGCAGGGCGCGCGATTCATCATACCTTCAAGATTGATACTTAGATCCGGGCGGGAGTCCAGGAAAATTAAAGCTCCTCGCGGATCGAAGACTTTACTTTCCTGGCTCGGGCGGACGATTTCCCTCTTGGGCATTTTTTAGACTAAATGGGTTACGTGAACCCATCGGCGCGACTTCAAGCTCGCATTCAACGCGGTCATCACGGAATACGAATGCAGGACTTTTGAATACGCGTCTCTACTCGATAATTTTTCCACGATTCACGTTCCCGGCGAACTTTTCTCTTCGAAATGCGAGTCACTCCCGGCATTACTTTCGTACCTAGCCCTAAATAGGCTACTAAGCTTCGGCGCTAAGCAATCGCTTTCTCGTCCGTTCGGAGGTTTTAATCGTTCGCAGAGCTCTCGCGGAAATATTCAACAGCTGGTCCTCTCGAATACGAATTGTTTCGGATAAATGTTCTTCTGTATTCGAGCGTTTACTATAACAGAAACGATGCGAAGTTTAGGCGAATCAATTTTACACAGCGATATACGTTAATCGTGTTTAAGGCTCGGTAGTTTTAATGTTAATTACGATAATTGTTCGAACGAGTTCCTTTCAGTCGAACATTTCACTGGAATAACGATTTTTACTTAATTCGTATTTATTCGAATCGATTACTCGCATAATTCTTTGCTCGAACAAGTCATTGCAATTAAGATTGTAAAATAAAAGTCGAATATTTTATTCGAATAACGATTGGTACTTAATTCGTATTTATTCGAATCGATTGCTCGCATAATTCTTTATTCGACTGAATCATTGCAATAAAGATTGTAACGAAAATTACGCAAGAAATTAGGAGAGATTGTTAATTGTTCTCGCGTTAGACAACTTTGCCTTGAAATTCGTGCGAAAGTTTAAGTCTCGTTATTGCAATTATGATTGTAAAATAAAAGTCGAACATTTCACTCGAATAACGATTTTTACTTAGTTCGTATTTATTCGAATCGATGGCTCGCCTAATTCTTTATTCGACCGAATCATTGCAATAAAGATTGTAACGAAAATTATGAAAGAAATTAGAAGAGATTGTTAATTGTTCTCGCGTTAGACAACTTCGCCTCGAAATTCGTGCGAAGGTTTAAGTCTCGTTTCAGCGGACGCTTCGAGTGTCGCGGTGTGTTCTCGTCGTAACGATTTTCCAAGCAATAATTAAATAGCAGCAATCCGAATTAAGTTTCGGCGGGCTAATTAACGGATCGATTCGCCGCGTTGCGTAATATCGCGGAAGAATCGTTGATAGAGCGAGCGCGAGCGAAAGAGGTCTGAAAACATCGTCGGAGTATCATCTCCTTGCGCCGTTGGTAAGTGAGAACGAAACGCGAAACCTCTTGCTGAAATCCAAGTGGTTCGTGTCCTCGACATCTCGGCTTGTTCGCTCCGAAAGTTAGCACATACTAAAAGTGGCGCGCACTCCACGTTTTCTTCGACATCCTTCTTTCGCCGTTCGCGAGCGCGCGCCGCGTCCACGACACTAATATTATTTATCGAGGATCTGGACCGTCTAATTTCATGCTTCTTCGGAATCGATTTATGAATCGAAGGATCCGAACGAAGATCCGAATTCCGGAACTCGCAGTGAGAGAAGTGACACTGAGATGATTTGGCCGAGTAAAGAACGGCCAATCCGACGGATACCGATTTGCGAGATCATCTCAAATGACAACGCTTATTAAACGCTTATTAAAACAATGTCCGGTCTATCGACGTTCAATTGAGAATCACTTCGCGAAGTCGCAGATTCAATACTAAATTTACAGAACCCGACAAAATGGCGGGTCACTGATTATTTCATTCACGATCATTCGTATCATAATTGATACGAATCTATGAGTTATTTATTCGATTTATGTGTCACTTATGGCAAATGTTGAAAAGCGTTTCATCGTATTCTCGTCGTTTTACGTCAACAAAATTCTCTCACAATTTATTCAGATAAATTAAGTGAGACGAAAATTGCGATTAAAAGATCACCGTCGACGCCTCTTATCATTAACGACTCGCACATTTCTCTTCGAAAAAGTGTTGAATCGAGGCCGGAAGATCAACAGCACAATGTAGAGAATCGTATTCCAAAATCTCCTTCGATTTCGTTGAAAGGAGCATCAAACGTGCGCCCAGAAACATCGTGCATGAAACGATGAATCCGCCTTACAGCGTGCATGTGTAAGCGAACTGTTTGGAAACGTGTGTGTGTGCGTGTGTGTGAGTGTGTGTGCCCGTTGTAAAATCGATTTCACGAATCTCTCTTAACAATAATAGAGGCCTCTGGCGATTGATCAATGTAGGTCGATGTTGATTAAGAACGAAAACGGATCCAATTCTTTGATAAAACGAACTGGGTTACATTGTTTATATCTGGATACATCTGGCACACGCGATCCTTAACGGAGGAGCAAATTGATCTCGCCGTTCCGCGGACTGCTGGCCACGGCCGCAGTCTACGAATTTCCGTGGCTCTCGAACTTCTTCCGTTATTCTATCAGCATCCGCGTGTTACGTTCATTATGGAAGTGAAATATTCAGATTGAAATGAGAGACGCGCAGGGGATGGTTATATTCGTCGTCATTTCTTAATTTTTCTTTCATCTAGTTGCAATTTTTGAAAATCATTTTTCCGATCTTTTTGCAATCTTAGCTTGAACAGGACACCATGTATACGTGTTACAATTATGTTAACACCTGGAAAGGGGTCCTCGGGTCATTTGGAGTAACTTTTTCCTTAGCGAAAATGTTCTACGAGGCTTCGTTTACGAGTTATCAAACTCTGACCGATGAGAGGCGTGGTCAGCTGACGCTAGACGGCCGAGCCAATCAGCGGAACCGGGCTCCGCGCGCTCGTTGGCTGGGCCGCCGCGCGCCAGCCGAGCTCGCCTCTTATTGGTCAGTGTTTTTCGTTGATAACTCGTAAACGAAGCGTCGTAGAAAATTTTCGCAAAGGAAAAAGTTGCTTCAAATGACCTCGGGAACCTCCCATTTTTACGGAATCGGTGTGCTCGACGTTTCGCACGCTTTAGCGACGCGCATCGGCAATTAATGCGTCCTCCGAAGGCTTCCGGCTAAGACGTTAATTTCAATGGCGGCGAATTTAACCTACGACCAGGAAAATTGAAACGCGGTAACGCGGGTGACACGCGCTCCCTCGCGCGTGCACGAAACGCGGAGGGACGAAATAAAGAGCCCCGAGTCCGTTCGAAGTTTCGGTAGTTTGAACAGCCGAATTCGTTAACCTCGTTTGTTCTAGCCCGACGCTAAACGTGGAGTGGTTAGCAAAAAAGGCTCGGCTTGGAAAATTATACGTTTGTTAACTGTTAAAATTCGGCCATTAGCCGGTAAGCGTCGTTTGTTGGAGCGCCAAATTCCGTCCGACCGCTCGCTGGGTTCCAACCGACCGAGGATGCAGTTTCGCGTTAACGAACGCACACCCGCGAACGGAACAAATATTTTTCGCCGTGCGTTCCTCCGGTTTTCGTGCCACGGCGCGGGCGTTCAACCGCGGACGGAAAATTCTGCGCAACGAATTTCAGAGATATTCCGATCTTTTGTACGAGCGACGTTCTCTCCTTTTTTTTATCGTTGTTTTCGACAATTAGATCGTCGCAGGAGATACGATTATGCGTATAATATACTATACGCATCGTACTATACACGATTATGTGCATAGTATAACATAGTATAATGTAAGTATAATAAATAAAAATAATAACCTTGACATAACCTTAATGGGATAAAATAATTTTAATAGAATAATAAAATAACCTTAATAGAGTAAAATAACTTTAGTAGAATAATAAAATAACCTCAATAGAATAATAAAATAACCTTAATAGAATAAAATAACTTTAATAGAATAATAGAATAACCGTAATAGAATAACCTCAATAGAATAATAAAATAACCTTAATAGAATAATAATTTCACCCTAATAGAATAATCTTAATAGAATAATAAAATAAGCTTAATAAAATAATCTTGACACAACCCTGAATCCGTAATTCCGAAAAAAGTACAAAAATTCTCTCGCACACAAAAATACCTACAATCTTCAAAAAACACCTCTCCAAACTCAACATCTCGATAAAATGCAGCTTCTTCGTTCCACTTTTATAGCCGTTACTCCGTCTTCAACCGTGTTCGATCACTTTCTGTAGCGACTGTGCGGTCGTTTCCGACGAATTTCGTCGTTTCCGTCGTTAGATTTCCAATGGTTCTTAATAGCCGTGGTCGTTAGCACGCAACGCGGCGGGACGCGGCCGCGACCGTGGCAAAAAAGGTCGATTTAACCGACGATTTCTTCCAACAGCGTCGGACAAACAAACAATAACTCCGGGTCAGCTCTGTCCGGATTAAACCGTTTACAACGAATCAACTTGTAAATCACGACGGTCGTAACGTCGTCGTCGTCGTCGGCTTCATGAAATCACCGCACTTCGCCGGGCCGTGTAAAGAATCCCGCGGAGGGTATTATATAAAAGCTTGCCCGCGATTCCGTCGGAAACATCATTAGACTGAAATAAAGTCGTCGGAGCGTCGGCGGCACGGCGACTTGAGAAGTCGGTCGGCGAAGGCAAGAAAAGTATCGCTGTTTGCTCCGTCGTGGCCGTTGAATATTTCCCTTTGTGCCCGCGACGCGGGGACGCGCCGCGTTCCTTTATACGCGTCCCGAAAGAAATGCCTAATGGTTCCGCTTAATTGCTTTGGACGCGCGCGCTCGTCCCGTGTCTCCGTTTCCTGACCGGCCGACGGCCCGCTCGCCGTCGAATTAACGGGAATAACATTGTTTATAACTTTTCGACGGCGGGGACGAGCGGCGAACAAAAGGCCCGACGGTAAAGAGCCATTGTCGAGACATCGCGGGCGGAAACTGCTCCAACTGAACTCTCTCGCTCTCTCTCTCTCTTTCTTTCGCTCTCTCTCTCTCTTTCTTTCGCTCTCTCTCTCTCTCTTCCGCGCTTTGACTCTCGCTCTCTCATTCTCTCGCTCTCTCTCTCTCTCTCTTCCGCGCTTTGACTCTCGTTCTCTCTCGCGCTCTCGCTCTCTCTCTCTCGCTCTGTCTCTCGAGCTTTCTCTCTCTCTAGCGCTTTGTCTCTCTCTCGCTCTGTCTCTCGCTCTGTCTCTCGCGCTTTCTCTCTCTCTCGCTCTGTCTCTCGCGCTTTCTCTCTCTCTAGCGCTTTGTCTCTCTCTAGCGCTTTGTCTCTCTCTCGCTCTCCCTCTCTCTCTCTCTCTCTCTCTCTCTCTCTCTCTCTCTCTCTCTCTCTGTCTCTCTCTCTCTCTAGCACTCTGTCTCCCTCGCTCTCTCTCTTTTCTCTCTTCGTTTTAATGACCGCTTTGAACCGGAACGTAAAGTCACGGGGCCGGCCCGTCGAGGGCCGCGGACAAGAAAACCGGACTTCTTCCTCCGAATCGCGGGGAGTGGGGGGAAGGTAGTAGTAGACCCGTTTCGCAACGGCGTGGGCGTCGCATTTCCTTCGAATTACTCATGAACAATCTCGGCGTAATCTTCGGCAGGGATGCATCACGGAGCTTGCAGGCCTCCGGCACTTTTCTAACGACTCCGCCATCAACCCTTCCCTCGCCCCCTCCCCAATCCCTCCCCGATCCCAGAGTCGGACGTATTCGTCGAGTGTCCCGAGGACTTTATTTTTCGGCGACAATTCTGTTCGCACCGGCAACTTGTGCTCAAAAGCTCCAGCCTCGTCGGAGAGTGGAAGAGAAACTCTCTCTCTCTCTCTCTCTCTCTCTCTCTCTCTCTCTCTCTCTCTCTCTCTCCCTTTTCCTCCCCTTCCCACGCCCCGGTTAGCTGTCAGTCAAAGAAATGATAAAATTCGAAAATCATTGCCTCTTCTACAGTTCAACAAATAACTAAAATTTGAAAATAGAATATTTATACATTTCTTTCATTTCTTTCATTTCTTTCATTTTCTTTAATCATAACCATTTTCATAAATGAAACAATAATCCGAACAATTTGCCAGAGATACCGTATTATTTATCAAAGCGTAAATTCACTCGAAAATCGAATTTCCTATTTAACAGCTGTTCTGTTCGAGATCGAATCAGAAAAATTTGTATCTAACACAGTCTAACGCGCAGTCTGACGACCACCATCTGTACGATCCGTTGCACTGTATAATAACGTACGGTTCTCTCGTAAACGTATTTTTGCCTAAGAGTGAACGCCATTGGTGCGAACAGGTTTTACGACGCCGGTGACAGGATACTGCTATCTTGAGATGTTATCGATAATAAACGGTACTTTCGGCTGTCGACAAATCATCATCGGGGCTAAACGTCCGCGCGAGTAATTTACCGCTGCGCATTTTTGGCAAACACTACTCCGCGCCGCGTCGTTCCAGCTGCGGAATCAATAGCGATTGACGTGCCATAAACATCGGGATACGACGCCTTCGGCGCGGGAAGGGTTCACTAAGCGGTTGGACGTTCACCAAATTAAACAGCGAAGCGAAGTCCGTGTCAGCGAAGCGAGTCGATTATTTTATAGCTGTAACTATCGCATATTTTTCCACGTTAAGAAACATCAACTTAACCGCTGTTAATTGGCGTGAATTATTCGAATTATTATGTAATAGTTATTCGATAATTGTGCTACTTCAAAGACGAGACACTCGATGTAACAGCGTCGTTTAGAATCTGCGAAGTTTTTCTGTAGTAACGAGGGGTGAGTGTGGGTATTACTGCGGACGCCCCGAATACTGCGATATTTTATAAAAGTACTACTAAATATATAATAATATATAATATATAACTACATAATAGTATAATAGCAATAAATATATCGAGTTTAGTATTGTATATTATATATTTATCACTATTATATCATTACTATATTAAAAAGAAAGTAGAAGAAAAAGAGGTAAATGCTCGAGTTAAAGAATAACCGGCGTGGCTCGAGTCGTCGATTTATCGGCGCGTAAGGTCTTATTTTCTCTGTCGAAGTACGCGTTCGTTGAGAAACCGCCGTAATACCAGCACTTACCCTATAGTTTGCGTCACGATTCCACTTTGCCGCGGAACCTCGATTGCTTTCCGGGCGAATCTATCAATCGATACACGATGAAACCGTCGTCGTCGTCTAGCGATTCCACGTGTCACATAATGTAGTGCTTTCGCAAAAAGCCAACTAGGAGAGCAACGGGACGAATAAAGTGAATGGCAGGTGCAAATCCCGGCCATTAGAAAGACCCTTGAACGCGAACACGCGATTCTGTCACTACAGCCGGCGTGTGCACACGATTATCCGTTCCGAGTTTTGGTCGTTAAGTAATCCGTGGAACAATCGCGCCCCGTGGCCCGTGTAATTTTACCGTGCGGGCCACAACAAACGCGATCAACATTTCTGCGAACAAGACATTTCGACTCGATCTTTTTCTTATTAGAATCGTAAATATCGTTAGGGCAGATTGCATTTTTCTAGGGTTAAATTGAGACATCGAGCACGAAAGCTTAACTTCGGACGCGAGAAAAGTCGAAGGATCTCATTGTTTATTGATCTTATTTCAATGAATATATTTAATCGTAATTAAATATCAATTTCGTAATACTTTTTTTAATTATTAAATTAAATATTATCATTCAGTTGCGATTAAAATGCAATGCGTTGCTCTTGTCTGAACGTTATGTGAGTAATTACGAGGCACGAAATTAACTGAAATTAATTATTAAGATAATTGAGAGTTGTCTTTGAATTGAGGATAGTTACTACAGAAGATAAATAAATATTTAAATACCTATATTTATTTAGCTTCGATAGGAATAATGAATTAAAATTAAAACGAGAAAATTCTGCACACAATTTCTAAAAATGTTAGGTTTGCTCTCGATCAATCGGTTGCGCGATTTATATATTTATCAGAAAAATAAATCCTGAAGATAAATATAATATAAATATATAATCGCGAATATTCGACAATAAATTGCGATTAAAATCGCAATAAATTACGATCTCGACTTCGAAGTCGAAAGACTCGACTCGTTAATAAAACAGCACGGATGTCGCAGACCGGCCGCCATACTTGAACATTCCGAAGCCTCTAAACATTGTGTCTGCAGACACCCTTTGCGCATGATATGTCCACAGAATTTTGCAAGATTTAAAAAGGCTCTATTCAATCCCCGTCCCTCTCATAAATCAGCCGTGAGCGAAATAGCGTCAGGCTATCATCTGTATTCAGCCGCTTCGAACGACGAACCCTCCGTTATACGAGTGAAGAGAACTCTCGCCGATGCACGCGGAACGTTCAAGGAAGCTAACATTTTATCTGTGGCTTCGGTCATGGGGCCAGCCTTTTCGTCGTTTAACAAAATTGTTGAATTGTTGTTTCGGTTTATAAATGTCTATGTTGGAACTGAAAAGAGAAAACGAACCTTCTGCTGAGAGAGAGAGGGAGAGAGAGAGAGGGAGAGAGAGAGAGGGAGAGAGGGAGAGAGAGAGAGAGAGAGAGAGAGAGAAGGAACGAGAGAGAGAGAGAGAGAGAGAAGGAACGAGAGAGAGGGAGAGAGAAGGAACGAGAGAGAGAGAGAGAGAGAAGGAACGAGAGAGAGAGAAGGAACGAGAGAGAGAGAGAAGGAACGAGAGAGAGAGAGAGAGAAGGAACGAGAGAGAGGGAGAGAGAAGGAACGAGAGAGAGAGAGAGAGAGAGAGAGAGAGAGAGAAGGAACGAGAGAGAGAGAAGGAACGAGAGAGAGAGAGAAGGAACGAGAGAGAGAGAAGGAACGAGAGAGAGGGAGGGA
Source organism: Megalopta genalis (assembly GCF_051020955.1). Taxonomy (NCBI): domain Eukaryota; kingdom Metazoa; phylum Arthropoda; class Insecta; order Hymenoptera; family Halictidae; genus Megalopta; species Megalopta genalis. The sequence continues at coordinate 4,276,029 of NC_135025.1, forward strand.
GAGAGAGAGAGAGAGAGAGAGAGAGAGAGAGAGAGAGAGAGGACATTCGGTACACCGTAAGATAACTGAAAACATTTTCCGCCAATAGAGAAATATGCCGGATAAATGTAGAAGATAAAGCTTCAAAGGAAAATTCTAATTGAACGGAACCGGGAAGCGCGCGCGAGGTTAATCGATAAGAACGTGGAAACATATCTAAAAGACTGCGCTCTCTCGACCGATGGTTATCTTTTAATTGAATCGAGATTACGAACTCCGCCGAATTTGTAGTCGCGAAACTTTATACTGTTTCATAGTCGCGAAAAATAGTAGGATGTATCCGTAACTTCGGACCATTCGGCATTCGAAGCGAAAACTTCTGCACGCCTAATGCAATCTAGGAGATAATTACCATCGTAATTGCTTCTTTTTAGTTATTCGTTTGGTCGTTGTTGACGACCGATGTTACGTTACATTATTTTACATTAAATCGCGTTGCATCGTGTTACGTTACATTATTTTATATTAAATTGCGTTGCGTTGCATCGCGTTGCATCGCGTTGCATTACATTGCCTTACATTGCGATCGATTACATTTCATTCCATTACATTGCACTGTATTAGCTTGCCTTGCGTTACATTACTCATATGAACAAGGGTGTTTCAATCATAATTATGATATATTATTCTATACAATTATTGTACTTAACTAAGATAATTATTATATACCAAAATATCTTAGTTAAGTACAATAATTATATACAATAATATATATAATAATTATAATTGAAACACCCTTGTTTATATAAGTGACATAATCAATTATTTGATTATTAAATACTAAAATAAATAATTGATTTTGTCGCAAGTTTACGAAATTCGAAAATTTCTTGTAATATTAATTGTTACACACAATTTGTCGCTATTCCGATGCTGCTAACATTACGTCAATAATGACAAGTCGAAATTAGAATAGAGAATGAATTAAGAATAATCATACAAATTCAATTTAATCAACTATTTCTTAAACGTCTATATGTTGAATATATTTGACCACAAATTGATCGAAAGAACTGATGGAAATTGCACTTGAAATACCTCATTTTCCCCATTTTCAACGTGTTATAAAAGATGTAGTAATTAAAACTACGAATACATCTCCGCCATAATACACACAGAATTAATTATTTTGCACGTTTCTGCAATAATACGGGTTGCACTGTAAAAGAGAAAAATATGAAATACGTGGCGCGCGTAACCCACGATATCCGAGCTTATCGAAATATTTAACTTGAAATCTTCGGGATCCGTGCCGCTGTTATTTTAATAAACGAATTGAAAATATTATTCGACTCGTTATAAAAACGGCAGACGTTTCTCCTTATTTGCCAAACAATATGCCAGTCACTCGCTCTCGTTGCGAAGCAAGCGCCGCGCACACGCTCGCATAATATCGAATCGCGGGCCGCTGTCCGATCGATTTTTCTGTAAACATTTGCGATTGCCAAGGCTATTGTCTACCCTCCGCGATTTTCCGCTGCTTCCCGCACGCGGTCGCTGATCTGTCAAAAATCTGACAATGGTGTTTGTCGGATGCGGACGGAAGCATCTGTCTGGAACTATAATGTTCGGTTGGAGCGCATGATAATGTTCGCCGCGTAACCGTTTCGCATCATTTTCTTCCGATTATATTTAATAAATTCAATCGCCGGAACCGTGTGCACGAAAAATCGAAATTCAGATGCAGTTTAGAATGCAGTGAAAAAGTTTCGAGAAGCTTCAAACAGTTTTTTCTACCGTATTCTTGGTCAAATTAAAAATGTTATATATCTAATAACCATGAACGAAGTTTTAATTGATTTGTGCTGCTGATGTTAAAGAGGAAAAGAGAAAATGACTTTTGATATTTATTGTTACTTAGAATCAGCGATATTCTAGTAACATTATGACGATGATTACAAGTCGAAATTAATTGAAATTAATTAAGATTATTGAGAGTTCTGTCTGAATTGAGAATAGTATCTAATAACCATGAACAAAGTTTTAATTGATTTGTGCTGCTGATGTTAAAGAGGAAAAGAAAATGTCTTTTGATATTAATTGTTACTTAGAATTGGCGATATTCTACTAACAGTATGACAATAATTAATTGAAATTAATTAAGATTATAGAGAGTTCTGTCCGAATTGAGAATAGTTGCAGAAATTCGCAATTTCCTCGACGAAATGTTGAAACAGAAATTAAATAAAATTTCATTACCATCAACAGCTAATAATAAATAAAAATCGCATAAAATTGAAATCGAAGAGTCAAAATTCTGGACAAAAATCCGACTGCTTCTAATACCCAAAGAAAATTCGTATCCGTGAAGAAAAACGTCGCACAGCTGTCACGAATGCAGGATTTACGCGTTTATCAGAGAAATAAGTCACGAAAACGAATTCGACGGGTCCGACGAAATAACACAATTTTACAAATAGTTCCAGTAGATTTTTCGCCGAAGTCGCGAGTTCACGAGCGAAACCAGGAGCAAAGCGACGGTCGTGCGTCTTTCCTAACGTTTCCGAATGTAAACGAAATCGACGACAATTCGCATGAAACCCGCGGGCCCATAAAACACCGCGTAATATCAATTTCATGGATTCCCGTTCAAGAAAGCTCTTTGTTATATCGGCGCCGCGAAGGAATATATTTTATTAAATCTGCATGTTTGAATGCAGAAAACGCAGCCGAAATGGTAATTCTGTATTGCATTTCTACGTCGTGTGCCGCCGTGTAATATCATCCCCCCACCCCTCTGGCGGATCGAAGCAACAATAAAACGGAGCACGTGCGGTTCAAATTAAAACAAAAGGCGGCGATACTCCATGAATTTTTTTGGCGTGCTCGTCCAGAGTCCATCGCCGTTGGTAATTTTAGAACGTGCGCGCGCGCGTTGCTCGCTGCGAAAGGTATTTCGAAACGCGAAACATCCGACCGTTTAAAAATGTCGATATTTGACCTATTGTAATTTCGCGAAAAGGTATCGCGCGACAATTAACATGGATCCATTTCGGTGCTCGAAGCTACGTTTTGCAACGCGTTATTCTTTCTTTTTTTTGGACGGCGCGTATATATATATATATATATATATATATATATATATATATATATAGCGGCGTCTTTTTTCTTTCTTCTTGAAAACTGCTACGGATGGGGAAAAAGACTCCGAAAATTAATATATCGGAATAATTTTGTGGCGCGAAACCCCATAAAAATTTTGTACGCGATCCCTTTTTTTTGTTCTCCGTTATGGTACCGAAACGATGAGTAAATTCCGCCGTGCGGAATGTTCTCATGGTGCACCGTATATATTGTCATAGAGTGGACAGTGGCCACATTTTTCATTTAAAAATGAAACAAGAAATAAAACAATGTCGAAGGACGTACATGAAATTTTATGGGGTTGTTGTACACGTCATTGCCGAATCTTCAAATATGATGGTAGATGCTCTGCACGAAATCATATTTTCTACATTTGCGGAGACGTTTTCTTCGTGTAAAAAATGAACAACGAATTGTCATTTTCAGAATCTTCAAATTTCACGACGAGTTTAACTCGATTTTTATACGATTTTTATACGATTTTTATAAGCTTTCTCTAAGACGCTTGTTCGCTGAATTTTACCGGCTGTGACATCGAGAATGTTCGGAAATTGGAAATATCCAATTACATTTTACAGTCTCGGTGCATCTGTTCGTTTGTTACACGGAGTAAATAATATTCGTCGATATTTTAAATTCGTTTCATTTTCCAAGAAATGAAATTGTTTCATTAATTATCGATGATGAAATTCTCGCTGCCTCTGATCCCGTGTTCTTTGTTCACCGATTAACCTTTCATAGTAATTACCCCGAAACGAGCATTCACCATTGTCATTATCTTCGTCGTTTCCATACAATCTCTGCATCTTCGTGCGAATCGACGATATTCTGTGTTAATTACAAGGAATCGAAGTTAAACAAAAGCTTGTTTATTCTCTCTCAACGGTCTCGGCGAATCGAGAACAATATGAGGCTGTCGTTAAATTTTTGTGCAATATTATTATATATTATATTTATTATATGTTATATTTATTTTATGTTATATTCACTATATACTATATTTATTATATGTTATACTTATTTTGTGTTATATTTATTTTATGTTATATTTAGTATATATTATATTTATTATATGTTATATTCATTATATACTATATTTATTATATATTATATTTATTACACATTATATTTATCATATTATTAGATAAGTAGAAAGTTAATCACGCCCAAAAATAAAGAAGAGGCACAGCAATTCGTGACTCCACGATTTCACAATTTCAACTGGATACAGTAGGGTAGTAGAACCAGTTACTGTGGGGTGACCAATCACTGTGCCTTCGTCTCGTTCTCGCGCATAATTAACCTCATATCCATCGAATAAGACGAATTAAATACCTCCATTCAAAAATAACAAGAATGAAAGACTAACAAAATGTAACATTTTCTATTTTCTAATATACTATTACTTAATACATATATCTATTCTCTTAATCTAAATTTCGAATTCGCCAAATACCAAGTTAACCACGCGCGAAAACAGGGAAAAGGCAATTCGTCGTTCCGCAATTTTACGAATACAATTCGATCGAACGAAAAACATACCCGCGAATTTTACGAATATTCCGACGCGTTCGCGAGGAGGGCACGGCCGTCAAAGCGACGGCGTGCACGGTCGGCACAGCCGCGTTTACGTTACGTGGCGCGCCGCGGGTAACACGCGTCTGAAATCGTCATGGGAATGCTTTATTTTTGCAGAATGCGCGGTGAAGAGCGGCGGAGCGGTGGTGGAGCACCATCAATCCTCCTACTGGGAGCAGCCCTTTAGCCAGCCGTACTTCGACAACACGACGAAGAGGGAGACGACGACGACCGTCGGGCAGACCGCGCACCTGCACTGCAGGGTGCGCAATCTGGGCGATCGTTCGGTGAGTTTCGCGTTCACCTCATATTGCCTTGACCCAGCCGCGCAATAAGAAGCGTGGAAGCGCGCGGAAACGCGGCGGAGACGTCGCCGTTTCACGGCCGAGCAGCCGTCTGATGAAACGGTCGTCTCGCCGTCGACGTCGACGTCGCCGTCGCCCGCGCCGCGCTTTTCGCTCTTGACTTTTCCCTTCGTTTTCATCGACCGAGGGATTTTCTAGCAATTTCTGCCGCGATTCCGGGCCCTGATTTGAACCACCACCACCACCAACCCACCCCTTCGCCCTCTCGACCCGATCCGCCGGCAGTAAAGAGAGAGGACGCCGCCCGGGAAACGCGCGGGGGTGGAAAAGTGAAAGCGGATAAAGCGGCGCTTAATTTTTGACACGTCGGACAAAGTGAATATCTTACGTCTCTCGCCCTCGTGATTTTTTAAGCGGCCCGGCTCTTTTTTCAGAAGAGGATCCTCTCGCTGAGAATTTCAAACGAAAATGAAGCCTCTCCTCCCTGTTCGGAGATTATGGCTGCGTTCGCGTAGCCCTGTCTTATCTCGCGACGTTTTCCCTTGACATTGTTATTATTCGTTGCGATAACTTCGTTGGTGTTTCTCGGAAGGGTAGAGGCACGGAATAGGTTATAAATTGCGTTGTTTAACACCGGAAATGGCAAACCGGTCGAAACGACTGGTTTTTCATTCTTTTTTACCGGCATTTATGATTGATTTGTACTTACAGTAATGTCTCCCTTACCGACGCTCAGATTTTACGCTAAATTGGATAATTTGGGACGACGAGATACGATTATTCGAGCCTCGTTTTTATAATTGTAGACAATTTATAACTATAAAAATAAACCGCGAGGCTCGAATAATCGTTTCTCCTCTTCCCATATTGTCCATTTTTGTGGTCAATCTGGGCGTCAATTATCTCTGAATAATAACGCGAGGTTAAAAAAATCGCGACTGAGCATTGTCATATCTACCGGTTTCAATTCCGATCTCCGAACAATTCCACGAGAAATTTACACCATTAATAATTTAACGATCTCTTGCTCGAACGAATCCTCGAGAAACGATGAAAACTTGAAGCAAATGTTGTCTATTATTACTGTACATCGAAGCAGTTTCAATGATTAATTATTGGGATTAATTATTATTACTATTATTATTATTATTATCGTTATTGTTGATTATTATTTATTAATTGTCACGTTAGGAATTTCTCTCTCTGTTCCTTTCTAATTTGAATTTCTTCCGTTCGATTTGTTCTTCGAAATCATCGATTACTTGAAATCGACCACCATTGGCATATATAATTCCGGCCATTATGCCCCATAAATTTTCCATGGAGTTCATATCGGGACTGCACGCGGGCCATTCCATTCCCTAAGGTACATTCCGGGATACGTCCCGTGACTTAAACCATTCGCGAGAATGTTCGGTAACGTGGACCGCCGCTGCATTGTCCTGTCGGAACACAAATTCCTGTTCCCTAAATTACGTTCTCCAAAAATCGGATTAAAACTGTATACAACGCGTGCCGACATTATTATTCTCAGAATTCGCTCTGTCGGCGATGAAAGCGGAGTTTCAATTTTCCGCGCGAGGAAAAACATTTCTAAATCGTTCTACCTTCTCCGTCGTGGACGTTTCTGTTCAATTTGGGCTTGTTATTTTTCAGAAAAATCGTGCCGATGCGAATTGTTCGTCTACCGGGGCGAAGCAAAAATAGTTGCATTTCTACGCCAATGAGAGCGATGGCTGTTATCGAATGCAAAAAGGGAGCCACGAATTGTTATTACAGCAATGTCTCTCTAATTGACGCCCAGACTGGCCACAAAAATGGACAATTTCGGAAGAGGAGATACGATTGTTCGAGCCTTGCGGTTTATTTTTATAGTTATAAATTGTCCACAATTAGAAAAACGAGGCTCGAATAATCGTATCTCCACTTCCCGAATTATCCATTTTAGTGGACAATCCGAGCGTCAGTATGGGAGACATCACTGTGGTCCCGTCGATCGGCGGAATCTTAACGGGGCGCGTATTTTTCGGAATAAGTACGGCCGGCCGTCGAATAGTGACATTACTCGTTATCGGCGTTAGTCATGCATCACCGCGCGACACACAGGAACCCGTTGGAATCCAATCACCGATCGTAATCGACGATAAATCAAATTTCTCTCCACCTCGTACCCGCTTCGGCCAGCGTTGGCCGCGTGCACCGGCGGCTTTCTCTCTCTCTCTCTCTCTCTCTCTCTCTCTCTCTCGCTCTCTCACTCTCGCTCTCTCTCTCTCGCTCTTTCTCTCTATCTGCGCCGGCCCAGGCGTTTATATTCGCGGTGTAAAATCAATGTGGCAACACTCGGTGCATTGTCGTTGCGTGCGACAGCTTCATGCCATTCGTTGTTTCGAGCGGCATTGAAATGAAAAGAAAAAAAAAGAAAACACGAACACACACACACACACACACACGCACACGCACACGCACACGGAGCTTCAAAGGTTCGTTCGTTTACTTTCCCATTCATTATACGTATAAATGCATTATTCAGCCGGCGAGCCCTAATTCACGGGATGTTGACCGTTTAAACGGCGAAGACTTTTTTATGGATTTTCGCGGTTTCATTTTGTTGGACCGCTTTCGTTACATCGCGCTGGTTTAATTCGGTGCGCCGCGGATATCGAAATCGAGGGAAAATGAGATTCCAAATGGACATCGGTGCAGTAATTTCTTCCTAATTGGGCGCTCGGATTGACCACAAAAATGCATCGTAAATAACTTAAATGATGATATTGTGAATAATAATTTACGATGAATTACGAATAAGCTATAGCAGTATAGAGTAAATAAATGAATAGTAAATAATAATTTGCAGTAGATCACGAATAAGTTATAGCAGTATAGAGTAAATAAATAAATAGTAAATAATAATTTGCAATAGATCACGAATAAGTTATAGCAGTATAGAATAAATAATATAATATTCGCAATGAATTACGAATAAGTTATAGCAGTATAGAATAAATAATATAACATTCGCAATAAATTACGAATAAGTTATAGCAGTATAGAATAAATAAATAAATATTATTAAGCAGTACAGAATAAATAAATAAACAACTATAATCGTCAAATTTAACCCTTGTGCTAGAAGCTGGTGCACGTGCACAGACAATGAAAAGCAATTTCGCGTTTAAGATTTAAAAAAATATCAAAAGTTTCGAAGCTGTTCGTCCGGTGCTTTAAAACGATCACCACTTTATTATAATAGACGCATTTTGCGTACCCGCCCTCTTGTGCTAACAGACTTATTTGATTATTCATGCGGGTATTATTCGTTGCATTGAAACGCGCGTGATGCATAGATCTCCGAGTCAGAACCGTTCTGACCTATATATGGCTGAACGGTCTGAGCACATTAATTATACGAGATGAACCCATTAATATGTATTCACCGGTGGATGCTTAAAGTAAAACTAGAAAATTGCGTGGGTCGTACCGGAAGAACCGTTTTAGATTCATTCGACCGAGTTCTTGTTAAAAGAATTCAGAGAGAGAGAGAGAGAGAGAGAGAGAGAGAGACACGCCTTTCCATGGAAATTTCATTGCCTGAGTTCTATGAAAATTTCACGAGATCAATCACTCAATGGTAATTTCTTAAAAGTATGTAACATATCCTTGAAAACTAAATCGCGAGGTCGTTAAATCGAACGAAAAGTATGCCTGTTTTACGGCGTTGACGCTAGATTCATGGACCCCGTCAAAATGGCGGGTCACTAATTCTTTAATCTACGATTAGTCATATCGTAAAGGCACATTTATTTTGTGTCCTGTTTATTCAATTTATATATTATTTACGGAAAATGTTACAACAACGCTTGTTCAAGATCCGAATAAATGCCTGATTGTTACTTTTATAAACTAATATAAAACAGATTTCTTTTGTGCTCCGTAAATCTAGTGTTAATAACCCCTTGACGCAAGTAAAAACTTAGTGTCAGTATCTTCATGGTTCAATGTTCATTGATTTTTATACGAGTCCACTGTTTTCACGAAATTTATATACGAAAATTAATCATTTGATTTTCCTTTTAAAAAGAGAAATCACGCTTTATAGGCGTTTTTTGTTCAGTCCGTTTTCGAGCAGAGTCAACGTATTGTTCGCGACAATTTCACGGTTGGAAATATGAACAGAATATAATTAGCTGATTAATAAGCCAGGACCCAGCCTGCACACACGCCTTCATTCTCCGTTAATTTACCGAAACTTCTATAAACCAGAAGTTTACTCGTCAAACTTATGCAAAGTTTATGTTTCAAAGTCACCGTACATCATGCTCTGTTCTATATAGTCAAATTTGTCTTGTTATAGAGACTAAAACAAGGTATGATACTGCGAGAAATTCGCAACTATTTTCACGTTTCGGGGGCGGTGATATCAGCTAACAAAGGAGACACGGCAACTTCTTGTTATCATCATTATAGAATACGGACCCTTTCATCGGACCCTAATCATTTTATTTTAGCAAATCCAATAATTACAGCTGAACGTATCGAATCTGAATGATACTTATTTTCTTACACAATTTCTTGCTTACACAATTTTACAACTTATGCAAATAAATTTGAAGGAATAGTTGCTTTATTTAGAACAATCTTAATATTAACGTTTATCCGATTAAGAAGTATCAATTTATCATGAAATAAATTGTATCGATTAAATCAACCCGCCTGTTGAATATTAATTAACATAATTCGGAAAGCAATTAACCCATTGCACTCGACTGGTGGCTCTGACGCACTATTTAAAATTGTTATAAAACGTTTAAAATTAATTTTAATAAACTGAGCTTGAATAACTGTTAAAAATGTAATTATGTTCTATAATTATGTTAACATCCGGTAATGGAAGGTACCTAAGATAATTTCAAGCAACTTTTTCCTTAGCGAAAATGTTCTACGAGGCTCCGTTTACGAGTTATTAGCGAAAAACATAGACCAATCGGAGAGCGAGGGCGATCGGTACTCCGCCCTCGCGGTCACTGCTGCTGCGACAGATGGTCAGCGCGACGCGGCATTGGCCGCGAGGGCGGAGCATTGGCCATACACGATCTCTCATTGGTCACTGTTTTTCGCTAATAATTCGTAAACGAAGCCTCGTAGAACATTTTCGCAAAGGAAAAAGTTGCTTCAAATCACCTCAGGAATCACCCGTTTCCAGTTGTTAACATTTCTGTAAAACCCTGTCTATATAAAATGCACTCAAGGGCCATATTCTAAGTGAAATATATCGTGCACAACGAACACTGAAAATATTGATGCCAAATACAACACAAAAATCGATAAGATTGTCAATGAAAATGAAATGCTACAATTATTCACTGCACCGTCCTTGTTCGAGAACGAACGGAACAACTACCGTCGAACTTATCTCCTCGCACAAAACACGCTATCACCGAGATATAAATAAAGCATAACGATGCACCGTCTCTATGTAAATTAATCGAGGTTTCACGTGATCGCCTATTGTGTAGTACGTGCAGGATTGATGGAGAGAGAGACATTTTACTACGAAGAGAGGGCGGGCGAAAGAAACGCGGCCGCGACGGCCCAGCCGTCACCGATATTGGACCTTTATTCGAGTTTAATACGCTGATTCGAAACGCGTGCTTTACATTTGAGACGACCGTGCGCGAGACACCGGTTAGGATACCGCCTCGCTCGTACATTTTTCTCGTAATTTTTATAGGTTCCGCCCTCGCGAGACCCCGCGCATTGTTAATGCAAATTCACGGAACGACGAACGGTTTAAGCTCTTTTCGCAGAACAATGAATTTCTTCGCGCGAACGTGTTTCGATGCGGAACGCGTTTCCGAGGGACATTCCACGGAAAGAACAAGGACTCCATTGTTGTTACCGAAACACGCGAATTTCTCTCGCTAATGGACGCGAAACGAAATTCTGCCGCGCGGTCAATTAACGTATTAAAATTCAATCGGTATGGTGTTTTTTACGCTTCGTTTCCTCGTCGAGCGTTGAATAATTGCTGACGGATTCTCGAGTTAACGTCGGAACTTCTCGACAAGAAGAAGTTCACGGCACCGACGGTTAATTGTAACGTAAAATAAGAAAAAAGAGAGAGAAACGAGAGACGTTAGAATCTTCGCCGGTGAACGGCGCGATGATGAAATTACGGTTACGGTGAACAGGGTTCATTTTTATGCCCCGAAGAACAGCACGGACCTGAGAAAAAAACAACACTCGCTCGTTTTAAAGACCACTCGCGTGCGTTTCTTTATGGCCCGGAACTTTTTCTGATAACTACTGTTTGCATTGCACAACTCCCGTTCAAGCTTCGCGCCAACTGGTTCACGAGGATGCACGAGGTGCCTTCTGTTGACTGCACGCTCGCGACGTTTCATTAAAATGAACTAACGCGTGAGCCGCGGGTATTTTCGTAGCTCGAAACGATTGCGATGGTAATAACGGTATAATAGTAGTAACAATAATAATAATTATTATTATTATATTATTTATTGGAAGGGCCTCGGGTATTATATTTCCAAAATACAGTAATTTCTCCCAGAAATGCCAAATTTCGGGTTGCCGTGAATTTCACTGCGCTAGTTCTACGTAATTTCTTGCTATTGTCGATGCTACGCCATGGCTGAATGCTACGACTGAATTTCAAGCCTATGTACAGTAACGTGTGTACAGTAATTTCTCCCGGAAATGCCAAATGTAGGGTTGCCGTGAATTTCACTGCGCTAGTTCTACGTAATTTCTTGCTATTGTCGATGCTACGCCATGACTGAATGCTACGACTGAATTTCAAGCCTATGTACAGCAATGTGTGTACAGTAATTTCTCCCGGAAATGCCAAATTCCGAGTTGCCTTCGAAAATTAGAAATAAAGAAGTCGCGTCGTCGTTTTTATTCCAGCATCGCCTATCTATTCATATTAACGTACGTCGGCAATGCTGATCGCCGCCTTTTTTCACCGACCGCGTCCCGATTTTCCGTAAAATCGAGCCGCGAGGCCCGAAAGATCGCGACACGGTATTCTCGTATCCGCCGGTTTCAATTCCGAGCGCCGTACATCTCTCCGCGAAATTACCGTATTTCCCGTCGGAATCAGCCGATCGCGAAATTGAAACCGGTCGCTATACAAGGGACAAGCCGATATCCGGTACAGTGTCCTTAATTGATACTTAGTAAACGAAAACTTCTTGCTACAATTAATTTGCCGCGCGAAGACGTTCCGCGCCATCGATTCTCCTGTTCGCGGCGTCGTTCGCCGCGGAGAATAAACGTTCCGCCGATAAGCCCATCCGTTTCCCAAGGTTCCCGCGTGGCCCTGTTCTAATTATATCTGACCGAAAGTTAAATTGAACCGTGAAGTTTTTTGCGGCGAAAAATTACAGGCTCAACATTCGGTGCCTGGATAATTGAGTTCGATAGCGGTCAGCGGCGGCGGCGGCGAGCGAAGATTATTGCGGATCAGTTAAATGTTTTCACGTCGAGGGCTTTGTCGAAAGTTTTTTTTCCCTCCTGCCCGCTCGCACCGCTGCCCCTTCGCACCGCCCTTCTTCTTTTCTGCCGCAGGAAATACGATTTTCCCGTGATACGACGTGTAATGCGAAATTCGGCGGACAAAACGCGAGGGTAGATTTTCTCGATAATTCCACGTTGAATTCTACCAAACCGTGGAACCATAAATTTTATCACTGTTACGCGGACGCTTTATCCAATAAATACTGAATTCTTTCTTCTTTTTTAATATATATATATATATATATAAATAAATAAATATATATAAATTTTATATATAGTAATATATATAATAATATAATAATAATATAATATGTAATAATATATAGTAATATATATAGTATATATAATAATATATATATAAATAAAATTATTCGAGCATAACGCCGTCAAGTTTTATAAGGATTTATTCTCGTTCGTATTTAGCTCGTGCACGCCTCCCTCCCTCGCACCCCCAACATCATCGCCCGGCTCATTACATTTTTCGTCCATTCTGTTTTTTCATTCCACAATGCCCCGTATCGACTTTCCGGCTGTTTTAATTCGACGGATTGACGAAACGAATTGCTTTCGGTATTAATCGAATCTCGATCTGCGTCGCGTACTACAGCTATAATTACTTTCAACGTTAACGCGAGGATGAATTGTCCAATTGAATCGTCCCTGGACATTGCAATTCACTGTTAATTGCAATTTGATTTTAGCCCTGTCTTATACATAATATTTCTATCGTAACATTTTCTATTGTATTGTTATATTATTTGGTATTTTATTATTATATTATTTTCTATTATATTGTCATATTATTTCCTATTTTATTATTATATTATATTATTTTTCTATTATTTTCTATTATACTATTTTTCTATTATATTATTATATTATTTCCTATTTTATTATCATAATATTTTCTATTATATTGTCATATTATTTGCTATTTTATTATTATAGTATTTTCTATTATATTGTCATATTATTTGCTATTTTATTATTATATTATATTATTTTTCTATTATTTTCTATTATATTATTATATTATCTCCTATGTGATTATCATATTATTTTATATTATACTGTTATATTATTTCCTATTTTATTATTACATTATTTTCTAGTGCATTGTTATACTATTTTTTATTTTACTATTTTAGCACTATATGTTACACATACGTCGAAACTGCTCGGAAAAATTCGTGTGGCGACAGTCAACGCGGAACACCGTGTACATTAAATTTGCTATTCTCGAATTCAAATTTAATTCGGCACCGCCGCGGAAATGAAATGAACAATTTATATTCACTCAAATTGGCAGTTAACTTTCTGCACGCTGTGAAACGCGGTTTAAACTCTATTCGATCAACTTTTCGCCTAATTTTACGTTTTAATTCGCAAACGCCCGTATATTCGATTATTTTAACATAATAATCCCTCTGATTATCGCGTAGAAATAAAGCGAAGCTCGTAAATTTAATGAAAAGTATCGATGACAGCGTTTCCATGTCGAACACGTAACAGCGTTTCATTGTACGATGACGTTATAGTTTCCGCCGAAATTTTAATTTCGACGAATGCCGGTGTAACGCGATTTGTGCTAAATCAGTACGCGCGATTCGCTGAATATTCGACGCGTCGCGACGCGAAACGAAGTCGGTGATCGAGCAATTGCAATTTGATTTCAGCGCTGTCTTATACATAATATTTCTATCGTAACATTTTCTATTATATTGTTATATTATTTGCTATTTTATTATTATATTATTTTCTATTGTGTTGTTATATATTATTTGCTATTTTATTGTTATAATATTTTCTATTATGTTGTCGTATTATTTGCTATTTTATTATTATAGTATTTTCTATTGTGTTGTTGTATTATTTCCTATGTGATTATTATATTATTTTATGTTATGTTATATATTATTTGCTATTTTATTATTGTAATATTTTCTATTATATTGTCATATTATTTGCTATTTTATTATTATATCATTTTCTATTATATTGTCATATTATTTGCTATTTTATTATTATATTATTTTCTATTGTGTTGTTATATATTATTTGCTATTTTATTGTTATAATATTTTCTATTATGTTGTCGTATTATTTGCTATTTTATTATTATAGTGTTTTCTATTGTGTTGTTGTATTATTTCCTATGTGATTATTATATTATTTTATATTATGTTATATATTATTTGCTATTTTATTATTATATCATTTTCTATTATATTGTCATATTATTTGCTATTTTATTATTATATCATTTTCTGTTATATTGTCATATTATTTGCTATTTTATTATTATATCATTTGCTATTATATTGTCATATTATTTGCTATTTTATTATTATATCATTTTCTATTATATTGTCATATTATTTCCTATTTTATTATTATACCATTTTCTATTATATTAGAACGGCGGATTCTCTTTTCTTCTCTTTGGCCGGCGTCGGTCGGTTTTTTTTATCGATCGAATCACGTTGAAGAGAGCCATCTGATTTGTTCGCAGGTCTCATGGATCAGGCAACGAGACTTGCACATCCTCACCGTAGGAATCCTAACGTACACAAATGACCAGCGTTTCACGTCGTTGCACAGCGATGGAACTGACGAATGGACCTTGAAGATTACTTCGCCGCAGGTCCGGGATAGCGGAATCTATGAGTGTCAAGTTTCAACCGAACCGAAAATTAGCCAGGCTTTTAACTTGAGCGTCGTAGGTCAGTAAACGCAGAAAAATTAACTTTATAGACTTTAACATTATTATTATTCTTATCTAATCAATCTGATTGACCACAGGTTTTATGCATTAATGACAACAATAAGTTGGAGAAGAATAATAGATTAATGATATTATTATTAATCGTTAATCTATTAAAATAGATTAACGTTATTCAATTAATTTTTAATTAAATAATAATCGTGGATTTCATAGGTGAATATTGATTAAATGTATGCTCTTTGTTTAAGATTACAAAAGACTGTAACAGATTAATGATATTATTATTAATCGTTAATCTATTAAAATGTATTAATGCTGTTTAATTGATTTTTAGTTATATTTTAATTAAATAATAATTATGGATTTCCTAGGTAACGATTCATTCGATGCATGCTCCCTGTTTAAGATTGCAAAAGGCTGTAATAGATTGATTATATTATTATTAATCGTTAATCTATTAAAATAGATTAATGTTATTTAATTTTTTGATAGAATAATAAGTACATAAAAATAATATTCGATTTTATATATTTTATAACATCTCTGAAAAAATCATCCTATTCGGTGGAATTTTGAAAAGAGTTATATTCCATTTTATGCGCGGCTATGACAAATTTATATCGTTCTTTAAATATCGAATTCCGTATTGTGCGATTGCGGTGTATTTTTGTATCGTTCGCTTTTGAAACTTCATTCCCCGGCGTCACCGACGCGTGCAGTTAAGCTGAATTTTTAATAACCATTAAATCGAACGGTTGGTTAGCCACTAAACCGTCGCGCAAAAAGGGGACAAAAGTCCAATATTTCCAGCATTTATGATTGATTTAAGCGCATTCGAATCAATCGAAGCAAGTCACGTATTTCTTAGAATCATTGATATAAAGACGATTTTCTAGAGAATTCTTTGTATTGTATTATTCGAAACGAAATTTGTTCCATTGGACCCAGACATTACACAATTCAGATTGATGAAATTAATTATTTCATTGATCCTTCTAGATCCTGAAATTCTAATGAAGGGGTTGCAGACTTCTTTTTGGAAAATGACAGCTGTATGCAATTAATTCTTGATTAATTGTAAGATAGAGGAGCTGCAACAGATATTTGTGTCGTTTTTTAACACTGGAACTAGCAAACCAGTCAAAATGGCTCTGACTATTTCTTTTGCAGAGTTCTTGATATATTATACAAGTATTTCCAGGAGAAATGTATTATAATACATATATTACAATTTCTTTTATTATTATAATAATCTCTCTTTATTGTCATAATAATTTTATTATAATAATTTCTCTTTACTATCATAATAATTTTATCATAATGATTTCTCTTTATTATCATAATAATTTTATCATAATGATTTCTCTTTATTATCATAATATAATTTTATTATAATAATTTCTCCTTATTATCACAATAATTTTATTATAATAATTTCTCTTTACTATCATAATAATTTTATCATAATGATTTCTCTTTATTATCATAATAATTTTATCATAATGATTTCTCTTTATTAACATAATAATTTTATTATAATAATTTCTCCTTATTATCACAATAATTTTATTATAATAATTTCTCTTTACTATCATAATAATTTTATCATAATGGTTTCTCTTTATTATCATAATAATTTTATCATAATGATTTCTCTTTATTATCATAATAATTTTATTATAACAATTTCTCTTTATTATCACAATAATTCTATTATAACAATTTCTCTTTATAGTCACAATAATTCTATTATTACAATTTTCTATATTTACTATTATTTATCATTATAATATAAATCATAGTAAGTCTAAATAAATCCAGCTTGGACATTGCTATAAAACAATACAAATAAATCGCATTTAGAACTCGGTGCTTTCAGTGTCAATAACTCGACGGAGTCGGAAAATAATGCAACAATGTTTCTAAATTCGTTAAACAATCTAATCACCGTTCTATATTCGATCCACCAATTTTCCCCCCGCGTCGTCGATACAAAAACCCGTATAATCCGGTGATAAACGCGCGAGACCAGCGCGTTTCCACCGATCATCTTGCGTGTGCCCGACGCTATCGATGCCGGTTCCATTATCGGGGCCGGGGCTTCTTTGTGAGCTGTCCGCCGACCGAGAGACCATCGATTCGTTTCACAGTCGGCGACTCATTAGATTTATTAACTCATTATATAGCATTACGGGCGACCGGGGGCCGCGCGCGCGCGCGGGCAATCCGTAGCATCTGCATTCATTCGGGAAATGTATTGATCTAACGCCGTGGTCCATTATGGTTGCAGTGTCGAAGGCAAAGATCAACGGCAATTCAGAGCTGTACATCAAAAGCGGAAGCGACATCAATCTAACCTGCGTCGTACTGCAGACACCTGAGCCGCCGTCCTTCATTTACTGGTAAGTTTAATTGGACTTTCCCGAATTCAATTTACGTTCAGACATAAATGCCGAATTCGCTCGCTCGCTCGCTTGCTCGCGCGCCCGCGCGCGCTTACAGGGCGCGACACGGCCGAACTTTGCCAATGAAGTTCTCCATGAATCATCGAGACGGTTCTCCATAGGTCTCGATTACAGGCCGAAGTGAGCGCGTAACACGATGCTGATAGGCGAACGGAAAATCGGAATTGCTTTTCTTTCTCTCTGTGCCGGGGCCCAGGCGCGCTAATTGAACGCCTCGATGATCAAACTGCAAATAGTTGGTAATTTCGTCGGGGCGGGGAGGGGGGTTCCGCGGGGTTAAAGGTGATTAAAACCGGTCGGGATATCGCCGCGAAGGAACTACGATCGTTTATACAGTATGCCTCGTTTTCGCCCTTTCTCGCCGTAAATCGGACGGAAAATCTGAGTTCGCGGAGATTTTGCTCGGACGACGGTTCGCGAGAGGCGAACGCTAACGAATCGAATTTTATGCGACGCTGTAGAATAAATATCCGATGGAATTGAGATCTATCCGAGATAATAAGATTTCGTGCGAGCGAGAATTTATTCGTACAGGAATTCGTACGGAGAATAATCGATTCGAATCAAATTGATGGAATGTGAAGGCTGTTCTTTTTTTTTTAAACAGTTGTAAAATTATTCGCATTATTATTCGAGTAATTTTGCAAACTCTATTTCAGTATTTAACATTGAAATATTTGTGAAGCTGTTTGTGCCTGGCAATCGATTGCTGATTTGCAAACTATAATTTATTTATAATACAATTTGTATTTATTTGTAATTTTTAATGTAAATAACATCCTCGTGGGGGTTACTCACGAAACCGGGCGGCTTGTAAATTGTTAACATAATATTAGTAAAAGAAAGGAAAGACGTGATTTCTGAGATCATTTGAAGAAACTTTTTCCTTAGCGAAAATGTTCTACGAGGCTTCGTTTACGAGTTATCAACGAAAAACACTGGCCAATGAGAGGTCAGCTCTGTTGGCGCGTGGCGGCCGAGCTAACGAGCGGTCGAAGGCCAGTTCCGCTGATTGGCTCGGCCGTCTAGCGCTAGGCAAGCTCTCGCCTCTCATTGGTCACTGTTTTTCGTTAATAACTCGTGAACGAAGCCTTCTAGAACATTTTCGCTAAGGAAAAAGTTGCTTCAAATGATCTCAAGAATCACTCCTTTCCAGGTGTGAACATAATTACGGAACAGACTGTATTAATAGATTATATTAAATGGTACAGATTGTATTAAATAGATTGTATAGTATATAGATCGTATTAAATGGTCCAATTTTGCATATTTACTAATGAAAATTGAATGACCATAATAAAAACGATGAAACATCGAGTCACGTGTTTTTAATCAGAAAATATTATACTTTTTCCATAATGAGCATAGCACTGTGAAAATATTTAATGTACAATCTGATATAATAAAGAATACCTAGAAAATATTCTAAGTGAACAAGTAAATTCGAACGGTTCGTGCTAACAAAGAGTGTTCGCTTTCAGGTACAAAGGTGATCACGTAATAAATTACAGTCAAAGAGGAGGGATCAGCGTGGTTACGGAAAAGCAAACGCGAACGTCACGCCTCTTGATCTCCAGAGCGTTACGTGCTGATTCTGGAAATTACACGTGTGCCCCGTCTTCGGCCGAGTCAGCTAGTGTCCTAGTCCACGTACTCAATGGTGGGTGAGTTAGAATAATAAAAGTTTGTAGAAGAAAACATTTCGCTGGGCGTGTCGCGATGATTGCGAGATAAGTTTCTTCGAAATATCCGCGTCCGCGGATCTATAGTGCAGAGATTTTGCAACGCTATAATTGGTTCGGAAATGTTGATCGATTCTCGTGGAGCATAATGTGATAATCATTTTGAAAAACGAAAAGATGTTAAAAGATTTTTAGTTTAGATTTTTAGTGCGTGGGATTCTCTGATTTTCGATTTTAAATACAATTTAAAGAAACTCTTTTGCATCGACGACGTTTTTAAATTAATTGTGCTAAATTGTGATTGTTTTCTTCTACAAATCGACGTGTGCGGAGCATGTTAACAAATAGCGTTAATAATAAATATATTAGGTTAGCGAATAGCCAATGACTGCATTGCTGTGTGCAAGAAGAGTTTAACTTTTCTCATTTTTTAATTAACAATGCTCAACAAGAAAGAAAATTCTCGTGTCTCAGTTACTGTGTCTTATAAAATCTAAATACATGTTCCTTAACGATGCAATATTAACTTCTCTTAATTAATTAAGCTTAATTCAGCTTACTGAAGCTACAGTAACACAAAATGTCCGAAAATTATGGAATTTCCGGGAAATGAGGGGTTCCTGAGATCATTTGAAACAACTTTTTCCTTAGCGAAAATGCAATCCGCGGCTTCGTTTACGAGTTATTAACGAAAAACGCTGACCAATGAGAGATCGCGTACGCTCCGCCCTCGCGACCACTGTCGCTGCGTCAGACGGCCGTCGCCACGTAGCATTGACCGCAGGACGGAGCGCTGACCGCCCTCGCTCTGCGATTGGTCACTGTTTTTCGTTAATAACTCCTAAACGAAGGCTCGTAGAACATTTTCGCTAAGGAAAAAGTTTCTCCAAATGATCTCAGGAACCCATCGTTTCCCATAAATTCCATAATTTCAGGACACCCTTTCCATTTACGCATAGAAAAATTGCATAGACAGTGGCAGGATTAAGAAAGCATAAATTGTCGCGTTAAAAATGAAAGTGTTGCTGGAAAAGCTTCGACGAGGAAGCTGCGAAACTCCGCGAGACTTTACGAACCCCGCAAATCCGGGGAATGACAAACGTGGTAGGTCGATGTGTAGATAAACTAAACGGCGGCGGTCGTAAAAGGGGAGCCGAATGCAGTCGTCGTCGTCGTCGTCGTCGTCGTCGTTGTCGGTGTCATCAGCTCCTGGCGTCGCGCGCGCTGCGTAGGAGGCAATAAACAGTGCGCCGTTGCCGCGTGTCCGCCGAAATGAGAAAGCTCGTAGAGAATAGCTGCTTCGTTATTTCTCTGGCGCGGCGTAGCATGCGTGGGAATATTTCAGTTTTTCGCGGAGGAAAAAAAATTTAAACGTTCCGCCGTAATGCACTGTGTCGTCGTCGTCTTGAGAACTGTTCGTGTTAAGCCCTTCTCCAACGCCATATTTTATTCGCAGCCGGATAAACGCGCGCAGTTCTCGTACAGCGAGAGCGCGCGACCCGTTCCACCGCTGCGAAAGAATCGCTTATTTTTATATTTGTTCGCGCGAACAGTCCACTTTAGGAGATTTGGGAATCGTTTCCCCTTTTTAAGGCGTACGTACGATTGCTTTGAAACTGGACCGACTGATGGGATTACAATTGTGATAGTTAATCGTTGTTCGTACGGTTTTAATGAGCAATTATTAAATTGCAAATTTTATGCATTCGCGACAAAAAGTTGTAAGTGTAATTTGACACAGCGTGGGGAGAGCGAAAGAATTTAAGTATGACGATGTAGTAAATTTATCATATTATTATTTAATTACTATTATTATTTATATGTACATTACTATAAATTATTATATTATATATAATATATAATAATATATAATATGTAATGATATATATAAATATATAATATCTTATTTTATTTCATTTTTTATTATATATATATATATATATATATATATATATATATATATATATATATATAATATATTGTTGTATTCTATTTCGTATTATATCATTATATTATTAGCTTTCAGTATTTAATATGTGTACGTATAATTTAGCATTTAATATTCCAAAGTTCATTACTTAAATCTCGAAATTTTATACATTTTAATTGACTAATATCATTTTAATAACATTCATCAAATATTCGCGGATGTTGTGGCATTAACAAATTAATAGCAATATCGTCGACAAAATTTACAGTATAAATTAATCACTTTAAACATACTGGCACGTTTAACATCACCAAATACAATACAAATGATCGAAGTTAATTACTTTCCATCGCGTTTACAATTATTCAATCGTATTTTTAAATCGACGCCTTCACACCAAATCGTGTAAAACGTTGCAATATTATTTAATCTGTGCTCGATTATGCAAGAATCGCATGCGATGATCGCGTCTTCTATTATAATAGTATAATTGTAACAGTTATAACAAATAATAGTCGTAAAAATAGCCATGAAAATAACGTTCGAACATCGCCGCGTAAAACGTCGTAAAACTACCTAGAATTAGATACGTTTCACGATGAAGAAAGTTTCACGATCGAATAGCATGGCAAAGTGCGATGGCTGAATAAGTTGAGATCACCTAATTCGATCGCGAGAAGTTTGTCACCGTAGCGTCTAAATAAATTCCTGAACGGCGCGAACGTAACGCGAAAGTGTGCGCGCCACATTTTTGCACGGCTGGGAAGAAAGCGGAGAAGTTGCGAAAAAGAACGAACAAATGCACTTTGGAATTTGCTTGCTTACACGGGGCATTCGATACACGTATTTCGAGTAAAAGTAGCTACGTGTACCGGTACGTGAAGTAAATTATAAAACGAGAGAGAGAGAGAGAGGGTTGCACGGGGGTTTTCAGCGCTCATTGTGATAGTTGGCTCCGTTAGAAAATTCATCGAGCACGTACACACGGATCGCTTAAAGCGTCGAATATTTGTTCGATACGTTTCACCCTAATTTAACACGTTTGCCGTCGAATTATCGATTAATTAATATCTCGCAACGCCGAACTTTTTGGCGAACAAAGAACCGGGTAATAAAGAATTCAAATTTCTCGATCTTGCAAATGTTGACAATATTTTGCACCGTAAGCGGTCGAAAGACGCATTCCGAAATTTTAATTTTAATAATAATTTATATAGCGATAGAGAATTCTTCTGCGAGCTTGATCGCTTTTCGTCGATTAACTTTTCAGTCTGCTTTATGGCGACGATAAAATTAATTTAGCAGGCCTTCACAAATATATAATATATAATATAAGATATAATAATACATAATATATCTGTTTTATGGCGACGATAAAATTTATTTAGCAGGGCTTCGCAAATATATAATACATAATATATAATATAATATATAGTGATATATATTATATATAATATAAGATATAATAATACATAACATATAGTGATCTATAATATATAATATAATATATAATAATACAGAATATATAGTGAGATATATAATATATAATATTATACGTTAATATTATATTATTAATATTATAATAATGCCACATGTGCATTCGTCGCAGACTGTACAAACACGTGGCTCTCAAATCCCATAAGAAATCTGCATTTCGCGAAGCTCTCAATTTTCTATGGTTGGAATTATTCGCCTAGAAATCGCGAGAACTTTCGAAAAATGCGCTTCGACAGCCACTGACACGTCGCATTTCTATCGAAATCCAAGCGTGCACTTAAATCGGCGAAATCGATCGAGGACCGTTGAACCGGGGACACACCGTATATAGCCAACCCTCTGATCACGGCAGAAGATTAAAATTTTGCAGAGAATGTTCTCTTTCCACGATCCATCGTCCACAGGGCAGTTTTCTACGTGCCACAGGTACAAGTTCACTGTGTCAGTGCGGTATCGTTGTTTGGTTTCCCACACCTGTGGCCAAGTATTGCACGCACTTCCGCTCGTTGATGCGAGCAGAAAGAAAATACGTAGAGAGAGAGAGAGAGAGAGAGAGAGAGAGAGAGAGAGAGCGAGAGAGAGAGAGAGAGAGAGCGCGCGAGAGAGATAGCGAAAGAGAGATAGCGCGCGCGAGAGAGAAAGCGCTTGATAGAGAGCGCGAGAAGGAGAGCGCTAGATAGAGAGCGCGAGAGAGCGAGAGATCGAGAGATCTAGAGAGCGAGAGAGAGATCGAGAGATCGAGAGATCTAGAGAGCGAGAGAGAGATCGAGAGATCTAGAGAGCGAGAGAGAGATCGAGAGATCTAGAGAGCGAGCGAGAGATCGAGCGAGAGAGAGGGAGAGAGAGAGGGGAGCGATGAAAATAAGTTCCCGGTCTGCATCTGTCTCGTTATTCGACCTGTCAAAAGCTGGAATATATCAGTCAAGAATATTACCTCATGCAAATTCCTCCGGGTGCTCTTGGAAGAGCCTATGGCTCCGAGTACACGTTATTTCTCGCAGCGGTGCGCCAACCCGAAGAATGAATACTGAAACACGCGAACGTATGAGATACGAGCATCAGCCACCGCCGTTCCGGAAGGATTGCGTGTGACAGTGGAAAGGTATAATATCTTTCCTTGCTTTTCAGTTTCGCTTTCGACCTCCTTACCGCCGCGCGGCGACACGATTAATGGCGTTAAATAGTGCGCAAATCACGCGTCTCCTCCTCGCCAACGGGTTATGTCATACGTACCCGGTGATCCGAGATTTATCGCAGAAAACCAACCATCGAAATTCACGACGAATAATAGTACTGGAAGTTTATTGGGAAATTTTCTACGCGCGATTTCTGACATTCGGCGGCTTATTTACATACAATAATTTACAATAATTTACAATAATTTACAGGATATTTGCAGGATATTTACAGTAGCTCATATTAGTTTCAGTTTAAGCTTTAATCGATTTATATTTTTAATGAATAGAATTTTTATAGATAAGAATAAATAAAATATTACGTATATAATATATATAATACAATTTATAATATAATTTATAGTATAGTTTATAATATAATTTATAATATAGTTTATAATATAATTTATAATATAATTTATAATATAATTTACAATATAATTTACAATATAATTTACAATATAATTAAATCTATAATTGAACTATATATAATTTTTATAATCGATTAATCAACATATAAATTAATTGGTCAATGTTATACGTCGATTCTGTGATCACATCGCAACTTCTAATCATTTTAATTGCTTCGCTAAAGTTTTCAGATCGAGTGTAATATGTACAATTTTTACAGAATTCTACATACGTTTTAATGTAATCGAGCGAATCAAATTTTACAACATGCATTTGTTAAGCAAGTCGATGTAACGTCAGCTCGTTTGAAACGCGAGAACCGAAAGATCGGGTTTCAGAAAATTAATTTTCAATAATTCATCGCGAAATTACCTTTAACAAGCAGTCTCTCGACAAACGGTAAATCCAATGTATCATTTAAGGACGTGTAATCGCAGTGGTCAGAGTAATAATTGCGGTAATAATACACGTTATTGAAAAAAAGGAAAGGTTTTTCAATTTAATTGCAAATTTTATAGACCCCGATAAATCCAGCTTCTTCCTACTGTGCCCAGGCGTAAATCAGAAAACAGTTAGGCTTGCTCGCGTGCTAATAATCAAGATTTTTGTGGGTCAATTACCTGCAATCTGAGATACGTCAACAAATCGTTCACGCTGCGATTTAATGCGAAACATATTAACGAAAGGGGAGAGTGTGCAGACTTCATCGCGATAACACACGGTGGAAAGAAACTTTCGCATTAGCGCACCGATACGGTATCATTATATCACGGGTAGCCTCGATTATCTGATCTTCGAGCGATTTAATACCGTTCTGAAAAAAGAGGCGCCATTGCTGACCGGTTAAAATCGATATTTTTGCGTTTTAATAATCGGCAGAGCGTTATTTCTTATTTCGACGCGTGTCCAAAAGTCGTCGTTTGCTCTCCAAAAGTATGGGACACCAGCGATAAATAAACGCTCGATAAACAAGATATAATTATCCAGTAATCGTCGCTCTATCATGACAATTATAGCACCAATGGCTAGCTGAGATTCTTGCGATCAAAATGAGCCCAAACACGACGTAAATCGGATTCACTCGAGCTACGTATTCCCGGATCAATCGCCGAGCGATCTACCGGGTGGGTCGCGTAACTCGCGCACTGAAATATCTTTCGAATTACGCTGTTATCCGAGAATTTGCTAATCGGATGGTTTCAAAAATGTTTCGAAGTTCCCGCAGGATGGTTTCCAAGTGTCCTGAGCTTGATTAGTTCAAAGTTAATCGAGGTGTACAAGTCGCGTGACCCACGCTGTATAAAAATTAGCACTTCGACGAACGCGGCGCGATTTCCGTCGTGTTTGGACTCATTCTAATCGGGAAAAACTCGGCGATCCATCGGTGCGACAATTACGAACGTAGGATGAATATTTGTGCAAATAAAATTCTCTTTCTAAATTGTTTATATAAAATCCAGTCACGGCTTTCGTTGCTCTATTCTTCGTCTACGAAGATAAAGCCACGTCGAGAACTCTGTGCCGCGAATGCGACGGAACTGGTACGCGTAAATTTACATGTACACGGATTTTGTGTAAATTTAACCGTGCGCCGCCGTATTATCAAGATATCGAAGACGCGAGCGTAGGATAACAGATACATCGGACGACGTCGCTTCCGTGTGGTACATCGTGTAGTATGTAACGGTCGCGAGCTAGATCGTGTAAATTACAGGAAACCCGGCTAGTAGGTAGAGCATGCAGCGGCAGACGAAGGCAGGAACGGCTGTAGGTACACAATGGCGTCCGCGTAAGAACGTAATATCTCTCTTTGCATTTCAACTTCGACTCTCTCTCTGGGAAGATTTCCTATCGGTATAATACCCGGGATAATGTCGGAGAGGGGATTAAAACGCACGATAGTGTGCAGACGGGGTACGATCACGGTAGCTCGCGAGTTGGAATTATAGTTATAAGTTTGCCGGCAGTCCCGGCCCGTGTGCGAGTGCGCGCGTAATCGGTTTGTACGCGGGCAATTCCATTACAAGTCTGTCGCGGCATTAATTGACAACTTAGATCTTCCGGATTCGGTACGCGGAACGGAGAAAAGTTTATTGTATTAATCGCGTCGAATAACTAATTGGATTCTCAATAATGTTGCGGGAGGGAACGTTGGTGATATCGCTTGGTTTCGATCGTCGAAGATATCACTGAGGAAGTTGCATTTCTAAAAAAGCTTTTCGCTTTGACACGTTAAGTGCAGAACATCGACTCGAAAAATTCGTACAATATCGAAGATGTTTCAATTAATGACATCGAAACTGGACAGCGAAAATTTAGCACAGGAAATATAGCAGGAAGCCATAGGAAATAAGTTATTTAACGTTTTATTATTCTGAAGAAAGTTTGATATTTCTATCGCTTTACAATATCGAAAAGAATTTAAAATTTGCAGCTATTAGCTCGGTATCATCCTCGACACAGAAATTCATTGTAAATAGCAAGATTTTCTGAACCGAGGATGATACCGATTGCCCGGGTCTCACCGCGAGGAGGTTGCTGCTTTAGAGACCCGAAAGGGAGTCAGAACGAAGCCGGAATTCGCTATGGCTCCCTTTCTAACAACGACGACTTATAAACTAACACGCTCGCTAGCTAGCTATCACACAGTCCCACACACTCATTCGTTCGCATATGTCAAGTACTATTGCGGACCAAGTGGATCAAAGAAGAAGTCTCCGATCCACGGGGACCAAAATGAATCATTGCAGAAGGCAGTGATTCTTTCAAAGTGAGAAACAACTGCGAGTCAGTGCAGAAGGCACTGTGTCGAGGGTGACGCGACGCGTACAATGCTCGCACAAGTTCGGTGCCTCGCAAATCGCGATGACCGGCGTGATCACATGAGGAGTGATGATCCGAAGTTGTATCCTCCCACATTGGGAGTGAGTGGCCATTTCTCGCCCTGCGACCTAAAACTAACTTAGGCCGCCTTACCCGTCTGAATCGGCACTAGGTGGGAGACTACACAGGTAAACCTGTGTGACCTTTTCTCACCCAACGCCCCGCCCCCAAAAGAGAGCTAAGGACGGATTACTGGCCGAACAGCGACCAGGAGAGAGCCCTCCCAGAAGGAGGATCCGCGTTCGAATCACCACGCCGCATGGTCACCCGTCGAACATCGAGATGTGTCCGGACTTACCCAAGAGTTTGCGCAAGCAAGGCCACCACAGCTTTCTGCTGTGGCGGAGTCAAAAACGAAACGCGAAAAAGTAAAAGTAAGGCAATAATACTGGACATATGCGAAGTTAGCGACTCGGGTATCTCGGGGACGCTACCCCCCGTGCCCCCCACGGGCGCTCCCGTGGGTCGAGGGCCCCTGAGCAATCTTAACCCCTTGCCGTACCATTCTCTTTAAATTTATGATTACTAGAAATTTCCCGATTGTAAGTATTTCTCAGAAGGAGAAGAAAATTTTATTTTATTGTGAGATTACACTTCCTTGAACGTGCAAAAAAGAATAAAAAGAGAGAATTAAATAATGTTCATTCTTAAGAAAAATCTTTATTCAAAGCTAGTCCCGTTAAAGTACGGCAAGAGGTTAAGAATCTTAAACTAAGCCACACACAAACACATATCAACTAACTCGCACGCACTTAATAACTAAGACGAATCCCTCGGCGGATGATAATCCCACGGCGGATGATAATCCCACGGCGGATGATAATATCTGTAATGAACCTGAAAAGATTGAATTCTAGTTAGTATGAATACAAAATAGGTGACAAGTCGAATTAGGAAACCTAAGACCAGCACACGAGTGCCAAGTTAACCCGCACACGAGTGCAATTTTTGGGAAAATGAAGGAAACTAAGTCGCATACCTCGGCGGATGATAATATCTGTAATGAACCTGAAATGATTGAATTCAAATTAGTCTGAATACAAGGCGAAATAGAAAACCTAAGACCAGCACACGAGTGCATATTTTGAGGAGGAAACGAAATTCAGCAAACTTAAATGAACAACCCTAGCAACCTACAAGCGCCTTGGGTACCTCGGGGACGCTACCCCCCGTACTCGCCCACAGGCCCCACCCGCAAGCGAGCCCCTGAGGGACCTCCGATCGGAGGAACACCAATTTCAACAATTTACGAACGAAACATTATTTCGAGCCCTAAGTATGAAGTATAAATCCACATACTTTTACAATACATACTTCGTTACAATACAAAGTTTGCAGCTATTTGCTCGGTATCATCCTCGATCCAGAAATTCATTGCAATTCTCAATATTTCCTGAACCGAGGATGATACCGATTGCCCGGGTCTCACCGCGAGGAGGTTGCTGCTTTAGAGACCCGAAAGGGAGTCAGAACGAAGCCGGAATTCGCTATGGCTCCCTTTCTAACAACGACGACTTATAAACTAACACACACGCTCGCCAGCTAGCTAGCACACACCCACACTCACACGTTCGCATATGTCAAGTACTATTGCGGACCAAGTGGATCAAAGAAGAAGTCTCTGATCCACGGGGACTAAAATGAATCAGAACAGACGGTTCTGATTTTTTGAAACTATGAAACAAGTGCGAGCCAGTGCAGAAGGTACTGACTCGATGGTGACGCGACGCGTACAATGCTCGCACAAGTTTGGAGCCTCACAGATCTCGATGCTCACCGTTTTCACATGAGGAATAATGATCCAAAGTTGGATCATCCCACAATGAGTCGGATCGCCCTGCGCCCCGCCCCCAAAAGAGAGCTAAGGACGTCTTACATTGCGAATACGCGAAGCGAGAGCCTCCCCAGCAGGAGGGTCCGCGTTCGAATCACCACGCCGCATGGTCACCCGTCGAACATCGAGATGTGTCCGGACTTACCCAAGAATTTGCGCAAGCAAGGCCACCACAGCTTTCTGCTGTGGCGGAGTCAAAAACGAAACGCGAAAAAGTAAAAGTAAGGCAATAATACTGGACATATGCGAAGTTAGCGACTCGGGTATCTTGGGGACGCTACCCCCCGTGCCCCCCACGGGCGCTCCCGTCGGTCGGAGGCCCCTGAGCAATCTTAACCCCTTGCCGTACCATTCTCTTTAAATTTATGATGACTAGAAATTTCTCGATTGTAATTATTTCTCAGAAGGAGAAGAAAATTTGAGTTTACTGTGAGACTACACTTCTTGAGCAATTAAATATTGTGGTGAAAAGAAGAGAAATTTAGATAAAGTTGTAAGAGCAAAATAATATTCATTCTAAAGAGAAATCTTTATTAAAAGCTGGACCCGTTACAGTACGGCAAGAGGTTAAGAATCTTAAACTAAATCACACACACTTATTAACTAACTCGCACGCACTTATTAACTAAGACGCATCCCTCGGCGGATGATAATCCCACGGCGGGTGAAAATCCCACGGCGGATGAAAATCCCACGGCGGATGATAATATCTGTAATAAACCTGAAACCATTGAATTCAAGTTAGTCAGAATATAAGTCAAAATAGGAAACCTAAGACCAGCACACGAGTGCCAAGCTAACCAGCACACGAGTGCCACACAAACCAGCACACGAGTGCATATTTTGAGAGAATGGAGGAAACGAAATTCAGCAAACTTAAATGAACAACCCTAACAACCTACAAGCGCCTCGGGTTCCTCGGGGACGCTACCCCCCGTACTCGCCCACGGGCCCCACCCGCAAGCGAGCCCCTGAGGGACCTCCGATCGGAGGAACACCAATTTCAACAATTTGCGAACGAAACATTATTTCGAGCCCTAACTTGAAGTATAAATCCACATACTTTTACAATGCACACTATTTTACAATATAAAATTTGCAGCTATTTGCTCGGTATCATCCTCGACACAGAAATACATTGCAATTCGCAAGAATTTTTGAACCGAGGATGATACCGATTGCCCGAGTCTCACCGCGAGGAGGTTGCTGCTTTAGAGACCCGAAAGGGAGTCAGAAAGAAGCCGGAATTCGCTATGGCTCCCTTTCTAACAACGACGACTTATAAACTAATACGCTCGCTAGCTAGCTATCACACATTCCCACACACTCACTCGTTCGCATATGTCAAGTACTATCGCGGACCAAAGTGGATCAAACAAGAAGTCTCCGATCCACGGGGACCAAAATGAATCAGTGCAGAAGGCAGTGATTCTTTCAAAGTAAGAAACAAATGCGAGTCGGGGCAGAAGGCACCGACACGAGGGTGACGCGACGCGTACAATGCTTGCACAAGACCGGAGCCTTACAAATCTCGAAGTCCGGCGCGATCACATGAGGAGTGATGATCCAAAGTTGTATCCTCCCACATTGGGAGTGAGTGGCCATTTCTCGCCCTGCGACCTAAAACTAACTTAGGCCGCCTTACCCGTCTGAATCGGCACTAGGTGGGAGACTACACAGGTAAACCTGTGTGACCCTTTCTCACCCAACGCCCCGCCCCCAAAAGAGAGCTAAGGACGGATTACTGGCCGAACAGCGACCAGGAGAGAGCCCTCCCAGAAGGAGGATCCGCGTTCGAATCACTACGCCGCATGGTCACTCGTCGAACATCGAGATGTGTCCGGACTTACCCAAGAATTTGTGCAAGCAAGGCCACCACAGCTTTCTGCTGTGGCGGAGTCAAAAACGAAACGCGAAAAAGTAAAAGTAAGGCAATAATACTGGACATATGCGAAGTTAGAGACTCGGGTATCTCGGGGACGCTACCCCCCGTGCCCCCCACGGGCGCTCCCGTGGGTCGGAGGCCCCTGAGCAATCTTAACCCCTTGCCGTACCATTCTCTTTAAATTTATGATGACTAGAAATTTCCCGGCTGTAATTATTGCTCAGAAGGAGAAGAAAATTTTATTTTATTGTGAGATTACACTTCCTTGAACGAGCAAAAAAGAATAAAAAGAGAGAATTAAATAATGTTTATTCTTAAGAAAAATCTTTATTCAAAGCTAGACCCGTTAAAGTACGGCAAGAGGTTAAGAATCTTAAACTAAGTCACACACACTTATTAACTAACTCGCACGCACTTATTAACTAAGACGAATCCCTCGGCGGATGATAATCCCACGGCGGATGATAATATCTGTAATGAACCTGAAAAGATTGAATTCTAGTTAGTATGAATACACAAAATAGGTGACAAGTCAAATTAGGAAACCTAAGACCAGCACACGAGTGCCAAGCTAACTCGCACAAGAGTGCCACACTGACCAGCACACGAGTGCCACACTAACCAGCACACGAGTGCCACACTACCAGCAAACGAGTGCCAAGCTAACCAGCACACGAGTGCCAAGCTAATCCGCACACGAGTGCATGTTTTGAGAGAATGAAGGAAACGAAATTCAGCAAACTTAAATTAAGAATCCTAACAACCTACAAGCGCCTCGGGTACCTCGGGGACGCTACCCCCCGTACTCGCCCACGGGCCCCACCCGCAAGCGAGCCCCTGAGGGACCTCCGATCGGAGGAACACCAATTTCAACAATTTACGAACGAATCATTATTTCGAGCCCTAACTTGAAGTATAAATCCACATACTTTTACAATGCACACTATTTTACAGTATAAAATTTGCAGCTATTTGCTCGGTATCATCCTCGACTCAGAAATTCATGGCAATTCGCAAGAATTTTTGAACCGAGGATGATACCGATTGCCCGAGTCTCACCACGAGGAGGTTGCTGCTTTAGAGACCCGAAAAGGAGTCAGAACGAAGCCGGAATTCGCTATGGCTCCCTTTCTAACAACGACGACTTATAAACTAGTACACACGCTCTCCAGCTAGCTAGCACACACCCACACTCACACGTTCGTATATGTCAAGTACTATTGCGGACCAAGTGGATCAAAGAAGAAGTCTCTGATCCACGGGGACCAAAATGAATCAGAGCAGAAGGTTCTGGTTCTTCGAAACTAAGAAACAAAGGCGTGTCAGTACAGAAGGCACTGACTCGAGGGTGACGCGACGCGTACAATGCTCGCACAAATCAGGAGCCTCGCAGATCTCGATGCTCGCCGTTTTCACATGAGGAATAATGATCCAAAGTTGGATCATCCTACAATGAGTCGGATCGCCCTGCGCCCCGCCCCCAATGAGAGCTAAGGACGTCTTACATTGCGAATACGCGAAGCGAGAGCCTCCCCAGCAGGAGGGTCCGCGTTCGAATCACCATGCCGCATGGTCACTCGTCGAACAACGAGACGTGTCCGGACTTACCCAAGAGTTTGCGCAAGCAAGGCCACCACAGCTTTCTGCTGTGGCGGAGTCAAAAACGAGACGCGAAAAAGTAATGCTAAGGCAATACTACTGGACATATGCGAAATTAGCCACTTGGGTACCTCGGGGACGCTACCCCCCGTGCCCCCCACGGGCGCTCCCGTGGGTCGGGGGCCCCTGAGGGAACTTAACCCCTTGCCATACCATTCTCTTTAAATTTATGATGACTAGAAATTTCTCAATTGTAATTATTTCTCAGAAGGAGAAGAAAATTTGAGTTTACTGTGAGACTACACTTCTTGAGCAATTAAATATTGTGGTGAAAAGAAGAGAAATTTAGATAAAGTTATAAGAGCAAAATAATATTCATTCTAAAGAGAAATCTTTATTAAAAGCTGGACCCGTTACAGTACGGCAAGAGGTTAAGAATCTTAAACTAACTCACATACACTTATTAACTAACTCGCACGCACTTAATAACTAAGTCGCACGCACTTATTAGTTAAGACGTATCCCACGACGGATGATAATCCCACGGCGGATGAAAATCCCACGGCGGATGAAAATCCCACGGCGGATGATAATCCCACGGCGGATGATAATATCTGTAATAAACCTGAAAAGATTGAATTAAAGTTAGTCTGAATTCAAGTCAAAATAGAAAACCTAAGACCAGCACAGGGGTGCCAAGCTAACCCGCACACGAGTGCAATTTTTGCGAAAATTATGGAAACTAAGACGCATCCCACGACGAATGATAATATCTGTAATGAACCTGAAATAAATGAATTCTAGTTAGTGTGAATACAAAATAGGTGACAAGTTGAATTAGGAAACCTAAGACCAGCACACCAAACCAAGCTAACCAGCACGCGAGTGTCAAGCTAACTAGCACGCGAGTGCCAAACTAACCAGCACACGAGTGCATTTTTTGAGAAAATGGACGCAACGAAATCTAAGAAACTTAAATTAAGAACCCTAACAACCTACAAGCGCCTCGGGTACCTCGGGGACGCTACGCCCCGTACTCACTTGCGGGCCCCACCCGCAAGCGAGCCCCTGAGGGACCTCCAATCGGAGGAATACCAATTTCAACAATTTTCGAACGAAACATTATTCAGAGCCCCGACTTATAGTATAATTTCACATACTTTTACAATAAATACTTTGTTACAATACAAAGTTTGCAGCTATTTGCTCGGTATCATCCTCGATCCAGAAATCCATTGCAATTCTCAATATTTCCTGAACCGAGGATGATACCGATTGCCCGGGTCTCACCGCGAGGAGGTTGCTGCTTTAGAGACCCGAAAGGGAGTCAGAACGAAACCGGAATTCGCTATGGCTCCCTTTCTAACAACGACGACTTATAAACTAATACGCTCGCTAGCTAGCTATCACACATTCCCACACACTCACTCGTTCGCATATGTCAAGTACTATCGCGGACCAAAGTGGATCAAAGAAGAAGTCTCCGATCCACGGGGACCAAAATGAATCAGTGCAGAAGGCAGTGATTCTTTCAAAGTAAGAAACAAGTACGAGTCAGTGCAGAAGGCACTGCTCGAGGGTGACGCGACGCGTACAATGCTCGCACAAGACTGGAGCCTCACAAATCTCGATGTCCGGCGCGATCACATGAGGAGTGACGATCCAAAGTTGGATCCTCCCACACAGTGGGATGCCATTTCTCGCCCTGCGACCTAAAACGATCTTAGGCCGCCTTACCCGTCTGAATCGGCACTAGGAGAGAGCCTACACAGGCAAACCTGTGTGACCATTTCTCTCCCAACACCCCGCCCCTCATAGGAGCTAAGGGCGGATTACTGGCCGAACAGCGACCAGGGAAGAGCATTCACGCCGCATGATCACTCGTCGAACATCGAGAAGTGTTCGTACCTACCCAAGAGATTGCGCAAGCAAGGCCGCCACAGCTTTCTGCTGTGGCGGAGTCAAAGACGAGACGCGAAAAAATAAAGCTAAGGCAATAATACTCGACATATGCGAAATTAGCGAATCGGGTACCTCGGGGACGCTACCCCCCGTGCCCCCCACGGGCGCTCCCGTGGGTCGGGGGCCCCTGAGGGAACTTAACCCCTTGCCGCACCATTTTCTTTAAATTAATAATGACTAGAAATATACCGATTATAATTATTTCTCAGAAGAAGAAGAAAATTTCTAATTATTGTGAGACTACATTTCATTGAACAAGTAAATATTGTAGTGAAAAGAAGAGAAATTTAGACGAAATTGGAAGAATAAAATAATGTTCATTCTTAAGAAAAATCTTTAGTAAAAGCTAGACCCGTTAAAGTAAGGCAAGAGGTTAAGAATCTCGCACGCACTTATTAACTACGCACTTATTAACTAAGACGCATCCCTCGGCGGATGATAATCCCACGGTGGATGATAATCTCTCTGTAATGAACCTGAAACCATTGAGTTCGAGTTAGTCTGAATATATAGCGAAATAGGAAACCTAAGACCAGCACAGGAGTGCCATGTTAACCCACAGACGAATGCAATTTGTGTGAAAATCATTGGAAACGAAATCTAACAAACTTACATTAAAAACACTGCTTGACTAAGACGCAGGCAATTATGAACTAAGACGCGCGCAATTATTAATTAAGTCTCATCTTTCGGCCGATGATCCTCCCTCGCGGATTTTAAATCGTCGGCGGATGATAATCTCGGCAGAAGGAGTTCGAAGACTTGGACATAAGTAACGTGTATCGCGATTTTACGCCAACTGCTACGACTTGTAAATTCTCGGATCGAAAAAATGAATTCCTACTGCACGCAGTGGTTTCGCGGGCATTTGCACCACGTGCTCGGTCCTGGCCTAAAAAAGTCCGAAGGTACGAATAAAATATTCTCGCTCCCTGTGATGACGATCGTCCAGTGCTTCGCAAGGATATTGTCTGCGAATATAAGAATTACAATTTAATTTTGGATGTCAGAGAGGAAATCAAAATGAAAGTGGCAAAGAAACGCGGACTCCTTTCTCGCGACGCTAATCCACGAGAATTAGAAGTGGATATTAATTCGTGCTAATTCGTCTAAATATTAAATCCGATGTTAATTCGTCAGATCCGGAAGCGAAAACACTCGCGAGCTTTGAATTGTTTTCACGCAACTCTAAAGGGAATCGTCGACGATTGCGAGACAATGCTGCGATCCTTGGAACGGCAACTCGCAGTGCGGCATTTATTTCGCGACTCTAACACAACGCGTTGGCAGTTCTCGCAATTCTGATACAACGCATTGGCAATTTTTCGCGACGCTAATACAACGCGTTGTTAATTTCGTCTCGCGACTCTAAGGAAAATCGCGAATGCCTGCACTGCGGAGCGTTGCAACTGCGGCATGGGCTCTGAAAGACGAACGAAGCTACTGCAACGCGATTATTCTCGCAACGCTAACTTCGAAACTAATTCGAAGACAAAACGCGATAATTCATTTCGCAACGCTAGGATGGAAAAATCGCGATGTGCCCAACCCAGCTGATCGTTGGGACCTCGGTCCATTGTTGCAACTGCGGAATGGGCGCCTGGAAAGACGAACGAAGCTACTGGCAACGCGATTATTTCGACGCTACGCTAATGCATCGAACAGAAATCCGAAAGATTTAACTTTACTTTCTGGAAAGAACGAGTCTGTAGACTTCGAGAAATCTGATAGAATTGCAAAGTTGAAACGCGATTAGTTCGCAACGCTATATTCAAAGCTATTGTGCTTGATTATACAAAGAAAAGTCGCGTCTATTTTATTCGCAACGCTATGATTTCTGTTCGAAATGAATTATAACAACGCGTGAATAATTCGCAACGCTATGGCAAGTCGCGGATGTGCCCATCCGAGCTGTTGTTGGGGCGGCGAGGCCCTTCGTTGCAGCTGCAGCATGGGCGCCTGAAAAGTCCGAAGGTAAACTATTGCAACGCGATTATGCCGTCGCGACGCTAATTCAATGAACAGAGATGCAAAAGCGAGTGGACTGAAATGATCTTCGAAATTTTCTCACTTGAAACGCGAGCGTATTTATTCGCAACGCTATCTTTGACGCTTTTTAAATGTCAAATCAAATGAAATCGCGATTATTTCATTCGCGACGCTATACTTTGAATAATTAATTTCATTGCTAATGATAATCGCGATGGTTATTCGCGACGCTAATTTTGATCTCTGTTGAAAATGAAGCGAAACAACGCGAGATTATTTCGCAACGCTATTGCAAGTCGCGGATGTGCCCATCTGTGCTGATCGTTGGGGCGGCAAAGCCTGCCCAAATACTACTACTACTACTATTACAAGAACTACTGTTACTATAGCAGCGAGTACAGTGACCAATTAACAATACATATACATAATAATAAACATGATAATATACACAATAATTTTTGTCTTACAATAGTATTAACCTGAAAAAAAAAGAATCTGAAAATAAAGAACCTGAAAATCCTAGCTAAAATGGGGTTATTAGTTTCGAATTATTCTTCCAAATTAATCTGTTTCGATGACTACGCGTGAATTTAATTGCTCGAGAAGTAACGGCAATAGCAATGGCACAAGGGTAATGAAAGTAACAATGACAGGCAGTATTAGCAAGGGCAACGGCAATTGAATGCAAACGGAAAACTCGAATTATTGACAAGAAAACATCCTAACTAGATATACAATAGAATTCGTAACAAGTATGTGGTCACTGTACTCGAAAAATTGAGAAAACTACTGGTAAAACAAGAGCATGTGACTTACATTTCGATGCGCTGTTGGTTCTGGAATTTGTAGTAGGAAGAAGTAAACGGAAGTAGCAGCGGAGTAGCAATAGCAGCAGCAAAAGAAGACAGCAGTAGGAGAGTGGAAGCAACACCAAGAAGTGCCCAAGTTCCATAACACACATTTAAGATTTGCATCGAAACATTTGGAATTTCGCCTTGAATCTCATCTTCTAAGAGCTTTCTTGAAACACGTCTGATTCCACCATTAGTCAAGTCCCGACTAATCGAGCTTCGACACTGAGCCGAGCGAGCACGAAGGGTACTCCGCACCCCCACACCCCCCCAATGACTTTGACGATCGACATTATTGGAAGAGCTGTCTTGAAACACGTCTGATTCCACCATTAGACAAGTCCCGACTAATCGAGCTTCGACACTGAGCCGAGCGAGCACGAAGGGTACTCCGCACCCCCACACCCCCCCAATGACTTTGACGATCGACATTATTGGAAGAGCTGTCTTGAAACACGTCTGATTCCACCATTAGTCAAGTCCCGACTGATTGAGCTTTGACATTCAGCCGAGCGAGCACGAAGGGTACACCCCCACCCCCCAATGACTTTGACGATCGACATTATTGGAAGAGCTGTCTTGAAACACGTCTGATTCCACCATTAGTCAAGTCCCGACTGATCGAGCTTTGACATTCAGCCGAGCGAGCACGAAGGGTACCCCCGCCCCCCCATCCCCCCCAATGACTTTGACGATCGACATTATTGGAAGAGCTGTCTTGAAACACGTCTGATTCCACCATTAGTCAAGTCCCGACTGATCGAGCTTTGACATTCAGCCGAGCGAGCACGAAGGGTACCCCCGCCCCCCCCCCATCCCCCCCAATGACTTTAACGATCGACATTATTGGAAGAGCTGTCTTGAAACACGTCTGATTCCACCATTAGTCAAGTCCCGACTGATCGAGCTTTGACATTCAGCCGAGCGAGCACGAAGGGTACCCCCGCCCCCCCATCCCCCCCCCAATGACTTTGACGATCGACATTATTGGAAGAGCTGTCTTGAAACACGTCTGATTCCACCATTAGTCAAGTCCCGACTGATCGAGCTTTGCCATTCAGCCGAGCGAGCACGAAGGGTACCCCCGCCCCCCCATCCCCCCCAATGACTTTAACGATCGACATTATTGGAAGAGCTGTCTTGAAACACGTCTGATTCCACCATTAGTCAAGTCCCGACTGATCGAGCTTTGACATTCAGCCGAGCGAGCACGAAGGGTACCCACGCCCCCCCATCCCCCCCAATGACTTTGACGATCGACATTATTGGAAGAGCTGTCTTGAAACACGTCTGATTCCACCATTAGTCAAGTCCCGACTGATCGAGCTTTGACATTCAGCCGAGCGAGCACGAAGGGTACCCACGCCCCCCCATCCCCCCCAATGACTTTGACGATCGACATTATTGGAAGAGCTGTCTTGAAACACGTCTGATTCCACCATTAGTCAAGTCCCGACTGATCGAGCTTTGACATTCAGCCGAGCGAGCACGAAGGGTACCCACGCCCCCCCATCCCCCCCAATGACTTTGACGATCGACATTATTGGAAGAGCTGTCTTGAAACACGTCTG
The DNA here is from genome assembly GCF_051020955.1 of Megalopta genalis. Taxonomy (NCBI): domain Eukaryota; kingdom Metazoa; phylum Arthropoda; class Insecta; order Hymenoptera; family Halictidae; genus Megalopta; species Megalopta genalis. Next base: position 4,315,027 of record NC_135025.1, read on the forward strand.
ATTCCACCATTAGTCAAGTCCCGACTGATCGAGCTTTGACATTCAGCCGAGCGAGCACGAAGGGTACCCCCGCCCCCCCATCCCCCCCAATGACTTTGACGATCGACATTATTGGAAGAGCTGTCTTGAAACACGTCTGATTCCACCATTAGTCAAGTCCCGACTGATCGAGCTTTGACATTCAGCCGAGCGAGCACGAAGGGTACCCCCGCCCCCCCATCCCCCCCAATGACTTTGACGATCGACATTATTGGAAGAGCTGTCTTGAAACACGTCTGATTCCACCATTAGTCAAGTCCCGACTGATCGAGCTTTGACATTCAGCCGAGCGAGCACGAAGGGTACCCCCGCCCCCCCATCCCCCCCCCCAATGACTTTGACGATCGACATTATTGGAAGAGCTGTCTTGAAACACGTCTGATTCCACCATTAGTCAAGTCCCGACTGATCGAGCTTTGACATTCAGCCGAGCGAGCACGAAGGGTACCCCCGCCCCCCCATCCCCCCCAATGACTTTAACGATCGACATTATTGGAAGAGCTGTCTTGAAACACGTCTGATTCCACCATTAGTCAAGTCCCGACTGATCGAGCTTTGACATTCAGCCGAGCGAGCACGAAGGGTACCCACGCCCCCCCATCCCCCCCAATGACTTTGACGATCGACATTATTGGAAGAGCTGTCTTGAAACACGTCTGATTCCACCATTAGTCAAGTCCCGACTGATCGAGCTTTGACATTCAGCCGAGCGAGCACGAAGGGTACCCCCGCCCCCCCATCCCCCCCAATGACTTTGACGATCGACATTATTGGAAGAGCTGTCTTGAAACACGTCTGATTCCACCATTAGTCAAGTCCCGACTGATCGAGCTTTGACATTCAGCCGAGCGAGCACGAAGGGTACCCCCGCCCCCCCATCCCCCCCAATGACTTTGACGATCGACATTATTGGAAGAGCTGTCTTGAAACACGTCTGATTCCACCATTAGTCAAGTCCCGACTGATCGAGCTTTGACATTCAGCCGAGCGAGCACGAAGGGTACCCCCGCCCCCCCATCCCCCCCCCCAATGACTTTGACGATCGACATTATTGGAAGAGCTGTCTTGAAACACGTCTGATTCCACCATTAGTCAAGTCCCGACTGATCGAGCTTTGACATTCAGCCGAGCGAGCACGAAGGGTACCCCCGCCCCCCCATCCCCCCCAATGACTTTAACGATCGACATTATTGGAAGAGCTGTCTTGAAACACGTCTGATTCCACCATTAGTCAAGTCCCGACTGATCGAGCTTTGACATTCAGCCGAGCGAGCACGAAGGGTACCCACGCCCCCCCATCCCCCCCAATGACTTTGACGATCGACATTATTGGAAGAGCTGTCTTGAAACACGTCTGATTCCACCATTAGTCAAGTCCCGACTGATCGAGCTTTGACATTCAGCCGAGCGAGCACGAAGGGTACCCCCGCCCCCCCCCATCCCCCCCCAATGACTTTGACGATCGACATTATTGGAAGAGCTGTCTTGAAACACGTCTGATTCCACCATTAGTCAAGTCCCGACTGATCGAGCTTTGACATTCAGCCGAGCGAGCACGAAGGGTACCCACGCCCCCCCATCCCCCCCAATGACTTTGACGATCGACATTATTGGAAGAGCTGTCTTGAAACACGTCTGATTCCACCATTAGTCAAGTCCCGACTGATCGAACTTTGCCATTCAGCCGAGCGAGCACGAAGGGTACCCCCGCCCCCCCATCCCCCCCAATGACTTTAACGATCGACATTATTGGAAGAGCTGTCTTGAAACACGTCTGATTCCACCATTAGTCAAGTCCCGACTGATCGAGCTTTGACATTCAGCCGAGCGAGCACGAAGGGTACCCCCGCCCCCCCCCATCCCCCCCAATGACTTTGACGATCGACATTATTGGAAGAGCTGTCTTGAAACACGTCTGATTCCACCATTAGTCAAGTCCCGACTAATTGAGCTTTGACTTTGAGCCGAGCGAGCAGGAAGGGTAGCCCCCCCGCCCCCCCAATGACATTAACGATCGACGATCGCGCGATCGACGGCGATCGATAATATCGATAACTGCGATTATTTCGAATTATTTAATATTCGCGATAATTTATTTTGCAATAATGCTATCCGATGCCTGATAAATTATTTCATCCCTTAAATTGTTTATGAAAAGTACCAACGGGGTTTAATTAACAAGAGACTCGCGTAAATCTATCGAATTGTTTAAGTTATTATATCGAATTGCTTTTGTTAATTAATTTACTATTTCTCGCTTGTTAATTAATAAAAATTGATTCATTTAAATATCTATTATAATTATATTAAGTTAATATATAATATTATGATTATATTATATTAATATATAGTATTATAATCATATTGAATCAATATATAGTATTATAATCATATTAAATCAATATATAATATTATAATCATATTAAATCAATATATAATATTATAATCATATTAAATCAATATATAATGTTACAATCATATTATATTAAATCAAAAATCTATTACAATTTAACATTTCTACGGACACTAGAATCACCGGTCCTTTCAACGGATACCGAATTTTGGCAAGTCACGATTGCGAGCCCACATTTGCGGAGAATTAATTCAACAATTTCGATTCCTCACGACAATACATATTCCAACAGAAATCTCTGGCAGTCCGAACAAGTGCATTTTCTCCTTATTTTCCGATCGATTTACATGAAACAGTTGCTTTCAGTGCTCCGAAAACCTAAGTAAACCTCCGGTGAACCCGTTTCCGTTGGGCGAAGTATTAAGAAGCAAGAAACTGGAAACGTTGAACCATCGCCCCGTTGGGTTGTGGTATGCATAAAGGATGCCCGAATTTCGGATCAACTGGCAGCAGCATGTTTGCTAAGGCCATTGCGTCCGCTGCAGCGTGAGTTTATAATACACGTGAATGGGTGCGCCGGACAGCCAGCTGAGCTGTGCTAGCAGGCACACGTGAACAGCAGGACTTTGATGGTCATAAACAAATTCGACTAATTAATTCTGCTCGCGGTGTCTTCCTCTCGTGCCGGGGGTAACAGTGCATCGTTCCGAGTACAATGCCATAAACTCGACCATGAAAGAAAATGCGGCGAACGTTTATCGTTCAATTTCTTGTACGTTAACGTTCTAATTCCATGGTTTAATAACATACATTTAAACACCGATGGTTTCACGATGTTTTTCGGTGACTTTGGAGGTTGCTTTTAATGGTGTCACTGGACATTAAATAAATAAAATAACATAATATAATAAAATGAAATTTATAATGTGTAATACGTATAATTTGTAATATATATAATATATTATATATATATAATATATAATGCATATAATTTATAATATATATAATATAAAATACATGTAATTTATAATATATATAATATATGATACATATAATTTATAATATATAATATATATATAATATAAAATACATATATAATTCATATAAAATATATATAATATATAATACATATAATTTATAATAAATATGTACAATATATATTACCGCGGATTTTATTATTATTTCATTATCATTAGAATACTATACAAGTGGAATACGAAACTGTAAAAACGTTGGACCAATTAAAGAATATCATCACGTTATCTCAAACATATAATAATTATTAGAAGTCGCGTGATACTTTAATTTAACATATTTATTAACTTTTCTAGCAATCCACTTGGACCAGCTCAATCGTTTATTAACTGTTCACGTTGCAATTGAACGTTGCATAATTGAAATGGTATTCTCGCCGTCGCATGCAATTTTTATTCACTTCGATCACGCGTGTACGATTCGCATTATTTATCTGTTTCAACGTATAACATATAAGAGAAGCAGAAAACCGTGCATTTCTGGTCGGCAAGAAAATGATTTCCACCAGGAAATATTCTCCGCGGAATGACGAAAAGAAAAACCTTCCAGGTCAACGGTATCGAAAGTATGTTAAAGAGAATAAAATCCATTTGCTTAACGAGGTGATATTATAGGTTTGCCGTCAGCTCGAAACCGTGGAAAATTGAATAATATCACTCGAAAAGTCGGCTTTCCGCAGGATGTGCAGAGTTGCATCGCGCGGTTTATTAGAACGGAAACACCGATGAAAAATAATAATTCTGTCCACGCGCGCGGAACAAGCATTATTATTATTATTATTATTATTATTATTATTATTATTATTATTATTATTATAATACGCGAGAACGGCGAAAATATTTGCTGTCAAGAGAGATATTAGTGTATCGCCGCGGTCCGCGACTCTTGTTTTCGATTTAATCAAACTTTTTCCATTATATGCGCAAGAATTATCGCATCGCGGTCTCTCGACCGGCCGCCGCCGTTTCGGCCAAGTGATAAATCAGTTGCGCGGCGGACGCGCGTATTTTGCGCTCGTTCGGGCAGCTCTCACGCAGAAAAATCATTTACTGTTTTACGATCTGTTAAATAGCGCCGTTTCAACGGACAGCCTCGCCCGTGAGAAACATGCGAGTTTCAGCTGGGAACACAGCTCGGCAAAACGCTGCCGAACGAGCAATTCCGCGTGTGCACGCGTGTATCCTCCTGGTATCCCGATTTTTGAGCCTTTCGAAGTGTGCTCGCGAACCGTAGAAATGTTTATTTATCGAAATAAAACCGAACGACTCGCTGGTTTTGCAATCTACCATTCGCCGGCTGCTGCTGTCGCTTAATTTGTATCGTCGGGAACGTTTAAGGAGGTTAAACTTTTGCTGAAAGTTGTAAAATATCTCGCTTTAACATTCAATCACAGCGATGCACTTATGATGATTTATTAATTACGATAGATTGTTGCTAGATTGTATTTTCATCGAGGAAATACATTTATTATTTGTAATATATTTATAGTGTATTATTTATAATATATTCATAATACATTTTTATTTATAATATTATCTGTAATATATTTTTACCTTATAATATTATATATAGTATATTTTAATTTATAATGTACTCGTAATGTATTTTTATTTATAATATTACTTGTAATATTATATATATGTAATATTATAACATTTCTATTTACAATATACTCATAATACATTTTTATTTATGATATCATTTACAATATATCTTTACTTACAATATGCTCACAACATATTTTTATCCATAATATTATTTATAACGTACTTTTATTCCTAATATATTTATAACATATTTTTATTTATAATATTATTTATAACACATTTCTATTTACAATATACTCACAATACACTTTTATTTATAATATCATTTACAATATATCTTTATTCGTAACATACTCGTAATATGTTTCTATCTATAATATTATCTATACCGAATTTTTATTCCCAATATATTTACAATATATTTTACATCATTCAAATGATTTCCTCGAACGAATCGATCGTCCGTCGTCGCAATAACTAATTTCCAACGCGCAAATGTATTTGTTAACCGCGATAGCGAATTTATCGGGCATTCGCAAGGGAAAGCGTTGTAAAAGAAAATTAGATCGCGCATGCAATTGTTACTTTCGGCGGAGGGTGCGCGGCCGCGGATATACGGAAAGTTCCTCGTTTTGCGAATGATAAAACGCGAGTACAATTTCGAAACGGGGCCAACCACCGCGAAGGAATATAACGATGATGAGCGTTGTTTAATTTTCCCGCGAATCGTATTTTATCGGGGCTGATCAAATCGGACAGAACCATCGGCGGAGTTGATGCAAGTAATCAGCGGCTATTAAATAACAATTCAGCCTCGACCGATTGAAACAATAATGATACACGCCGGGATGTGTGCTGTGTGTAATGTATCACCGGGAACAAGCTTTTTATTCTTTTTTATCCCAAGGATATCCCGAACGAAATGAACGGTCCGCGGGGGTGCACGGGAAACGACAATGGCATTGTCGTGTCGCGGAAATGAAATTTCGTTCGATGGTGGAAAAGGAATTATCGCGAAACGCGTACGAATGCCGTGCGATACCTCGAGCTTCGGCCGAAACGTGTTCTTTCCTTGAGAGATTAACGATTTAAATGTATTCGTTTGCGCGGAGTGCACTCGCGTTGCTCGTATCTCGTCCGTTCTATTGTGTTTATTCGAGGTTTTATCTCTGAAAGTAATCGCTTAACTCGCGCGTTGCGAATTGATCTCGAGATGTTTATAATATGATGCGAGCTCGCGGGATTTTTAGCATCGATACGGAACGATTTCTCGTCGTAGGATTAATCGTCGAGCTTTATCGTTACGGTCATAGAAAATGCTAGTTTGAAGATTTTGCAACTACAGAGATTAATAATAATAGTGAATCATTTTTAGAATGACAGCTGTTCTAAATCACCGTCGTTCAAAGTTTTCGAAATAGGGGATTACAAGGATATAAATGAATATAGTTAGGATCGTGAATAATTTCAATTATTAATATTTCATTTATCAATTTCCTCGAAATATTGTTTAAGATCTCTCCTATCGGATACGTTGGCTTTCCATGAGCCTTGATGCAACGTGTGAATATTTCTAATAAGTGTCAGAATCTGGATAGTCGAATAACAATATTAATACCTTGATAATGTATAATAATGCTGATATATAATAATAATGCATAAAGAAAGTATCAGTTTAAGTATGCTATTATTTTCGTTCTTGATTCAATTCAAAATAAGTGGCAATTTCCAAGTGATCGTATTAATTTCATCATCCACTGAAATTATAGTGTTAAAATCGTTCTAATATCTTGTTAAAAACATAATGATACGCTATATAATAAAAATAGGTATCAATTTAAGTGTACTATCATTTCCATTATTGATTCAATTCCAACTAAATAGCAATTTCCAAGCATTCTTATTAATTCGATCATCTATTACAAGTGCATTAAACTAAGTGCATTACAAGTGCACCGTAAGTGCATTAAAATCGCTGCAACATCTTCTTAAACGTACATCGACACATTTAATAATATTTCATAATACATCACTTAAATGTGCCATCAATTGCATTCTTGATCCAACTCGAAATAGATAATTCCAAAATCTTCACCTTAATTTGCCAAATCGTCGCATATGCGATGCAAAGAACGTTAAATTGAACATCAGCGAACAATACGTCAACGAAACGCGGCCGTTCGCCAGGAGAAAACGGATTCGACGATGCGAGGACGCACAGATTATTACACGAAGTCCGGATTTTTCCGGTCAGAGTTCGCGGAGTCGCAACCCTTCCGCCGCGCGTACAGTTATTGTATTGTATAAACACGCGGGCCGACGTGAAAATAATAATGCGCGATTTATCAGGAGGGAATCGCAGCCAGCCAGTAAATGTCGATACATCTGCGCGGGCTCGGTCAACTTTACAACGATTTGAAACGGTGCCAAATTTTTGCAGGGACCGCCGCCGCCGCGGCAGGGCGATCCGCTATAAATTACTCGCGTCTGCCGTTCCGCGTGGATATCAATTATCAGCTACGTGTCCTGAAACACGTTAAAAGTATTAACCGTTCGAGCCTATCTGCAGTATCAAGCACAAAAGCGCCGGGATTACCCGGGCCCGTAACGAGAAAATTTGTACATTCGTCATCTAGGACGTTGTTCGGTCTCTACGCTATCTGGACATTGGAATCCGACGGAACGCGGACGAAACCTGACGAAATGCTGTTTAACCCTTTGCACTCGAGCGATGACTCCGAAGCACCGCGAAAATTGTTACACCACGTTGCAAGAGCATTTTTCTAGTAACAAAGCTTACGTGTAAAGAATTATTAAAAGTCTAACAAGACGCAATTTCATGCGCGTGAAATGCACTTTGTCATTAAAATGGAGATACCATAAGTCGGGAAAGTTAATTTAAATTTACAGTTAATATGGCTTCGAGTGTAAAGGGTTAAATACACAATACAGTAATGTCCCCCTAACTGACGCTCGGATTGTCCACGAAAATGGACAATTCGGGAAGAGGAGACAATTTAGTATTTCTCATTTCTGAAATCTTATAATTTCTTGTAATATATAATATAATAACAAATAATAGAAACTATTAAAATTATAATAAATAAGATAATATAACAAGATTTTAATACAATAATATAATATTTCTAATATAATAACTGTTTCAATATAATATAATAAATAATAAATAACTCTGTCAATATAACTTTATTATATTAATGCGATATATCATACGTAATGTCCATTTTTCTGGTCAATCTAAATGTCAATTAGAGAGACATTACTGTATCTCTGAAAACGAGCCGCGAGGTTCAAAAAATTGTGACTCAATATTCTCATATCTGCAGCTTTCGATGCCAACCTCCGAACAATTCCACGATAAATTTACACTATTAACAACTTAACGATCTCTTACTCGAACGAATCCCCGAGAAACGATGGAAACGCGAAGCAAACGTTGTCTCAGGGCTGTCTATAACAGATTTATCCCCGCAACCACGGATAATTGAGACTCTGGCCGGCTGAATTAATTTCCACGGTCGCGGCGAAGCATGAATCAAGGTTTATCAGAGTCTCCCCCCCTCCTCCCCACCCACATAGAAAGCTCATAAACTAGAATTTTATACGCGCCGGAAATTGTGCTCCGCGAGTTCGAAGGCGTCCTCAGATAGGGAGGGAATATCGAAAATCCCGTATCGCGTCGTATCAGCGAACGTGACCTCTTAATACGCGAGCAGAAGAAAAAGTTCCGCGACTAACCGAGACGAGGCTAATACGGGGGCCATTATCAAAAGTTAACGGGCTTCCATGCAGTGGCTACACCGCCTTAGATTTATCGCGTTCCATCCTCGCCAGGAAACGAGGGGCTGGAAAACAGCGGAGGAGAGTTCACCCGTTCTCGAAGCTCGTTCTTCCTTTACCTGCAACCACTTCCAGCAAAATACCCACGGAAAAGATTACACTCGAGACCGGGCACGGCCGTTAAGAGAAACAGTAGTTTTTCGTTCGCGCGCGCTGTTATTATTAAAAACTTCACGGTATAAATTCTATCCGGTTCGAGTGTCTCCCTCGCCTCGCCTCGCCTCGTCGAGCCCCGTTGCAGCCAATGGCGCATTAAAGTCGAGCCCTGTATTATCGGGAATGCCGGCTCAATGAAAACAAAGCGTCCCGAAAATTATGCGCTGCTCGCCGTATTTACTAGGAAAGCTTTGATTTAAGCTTCTTTGTTGCCGGCGATCGTCGTTGAGAATGATTCGATGGTTTTTGGTTATTTATTTGCTTCGGCCTAGTTACGGGCCTAGAAAATTGACTTTCTGGGCCCAAATGGCTATTATTCTGTTTCTAATTGCGGTAATTGCTTCCTAATGATAGTTCGTGTATTTCTTTTTTAAGTAAATTGTTGCACCATGAGATAATATATATGTTGTAATAAATATATATTGTAATAGATATCTATTACAATAAATATATATTACAATAAATATATGTTACAATAAATATCTATTACAATAAATATATATTACAATAAATATATATTACAATAAATATCTATTACAATAAATATCTATTACAATAAATATCTATTTCAATAAATATCTATTACAATAAATATCTATTACAATAAATATCTATTACAATAAATATCTATTTCAATAAATATCTATTACAATAAATATCTATTACAATAAATATCTATTACAATAAATATATATTACAATGAATACCTATTACAATAAATATCTATTACAATAAATTGTTGCAGTTCGACGAGAAATTCGATCAGGCTAAAAGAATAATTTATCGCGGGAATATTGCAATAAAATAATGAGAAATAATAGGTGCGATCGACAACGAAACATCGCAGAAATGAGCAATAATAATCTTCCGCTGTCGGAAACGCATGCAAAACAGCTGGAACTTTTACTTGACCGTATCTCTATCTTCTGAGCATGAGACAACGATGTGGCCTGGTTAAACTTCTGAAAACTTCGTATATATACGAGTATAACTTATCTTTAATGCATATAAAATGGACGATACTCGCATTAAATTTAATGGATCAGTTAGGGTTCCCCATGGTTTTATCAATTATCACGTCTGTGATAGCTGCGAAATTAAAATCAATTTAGTATGATCAATTCACCTTTTAATTGGAAGGTTCAGGGGACGAAGATATTATTCAGTGGCTGCGGGGAAAATTAAATTAGCACAGTGTTACCTACGGAATAACTGAATTCGATTTGCATACGCGGTGCATACGCGAAACAGCGCCTTCTTAATATTAAATAATGTATATTAGTTAATATGTTAAGTAATATTTAATATATTATACAGTTATTTAAGATATTAAATTATATATATATATATATATATATATATATATATATATATATATATACATTAAATGATATTTAATATCGTGCAATTCTTCAATTCGAAAATGGCACAAGCAAAGAGTTTCACGTAGTAAACAATTAATTCTGGCAGATGTTTAAACGAATAGATCAGAGAGAAGCATTGTTTCCGAAATCTCTTTTATTCAATTGTTGAAAAGAGTAATATGTAATACTGTTTAAAATGCCCATGGAGAATGATTGCTAAATCGACTGCATTGCTTTTTGCCAAACACGTTTAATATTTTGAGTATAATCAACTTTGTAAAACACAATACTGACTCAGAAATTATTTAAACAACGAAGAAACAAAGCAACGAAATAACGAAGCAACGAAACGATGAAGCAACAAAGCAACGAAACAACGAAGCAACGAAACAACGAAGCAACGAAGCAACGAAATAACGAAGCAACAAAATAAGAAAGTAACGAAACACGAAGCAACGAAGTAACGAAGCAAAGAAGCAACGAAACAACGAAGCAAAGAAGCAAAAAAGCAACGAAGCAGCAAAGCAATAGAACAAAGAAGCAACAAAGCAACGAAATAACGAAGCCAGCACAAATCGTGAAGCATTCGCAAAATCCATCTGAAATGTTCGTTTCATGCGTTCGAAACGTTTCCAGAGAGGAGGAACTTTTCCATGAAATGTTTCCCAGCTAAATGGATTGACTGAATTCATCAGTGGGACTTGCGCGTTACCGGGTTGGCCCTGCCGCGCGAGCCCGTTTCAAAAGCCGCTTGACCTGAAAAACTACTGGCCCAAGTCTTACAGTTTGCGGCAGCGCGCGCGCGCCGCGCCGCCAGGAAAAACAAAGCCGCATGGCGAAGTAGCACGACGAAAAACCAAGCCGGTGTGAACACGGCTTAAGAATGCATGCAAAATTGGGGGAGTATTAAGCGTCGTGGGGTCGGCGGGAAAAGAGTGGTGGTTTGCGTGGCTGGCTGCGTGAGGCAATATAATGGGGTGCGGGCGAGAGAGGAGCCAGTCAGTCAAACGTCAAGTGCCCGGAGTGTGACGTGCAGGAAGAAAGTTTCGGGTGCATCGAATGCAACGGAAATATTGCAGTTTCTAATTTCCAGTGACTTGAATATCGGCTCGTCGGCGATTACATCGGGCAGGATAATTGTCCAGGAAGCTCTGGAAGCATGGAAAAGGTATTCGCGCGCTGTGTTTGAAATCGTGCACCGATTTTCAGGAAATTAAAATTATAATTTAACTTTGCAAAAATTGATGGGATTAAATTAATCGAAGAAATTATATTAAAAGGTTAGAAAGGTTAGAAACATTCGAAGAGCTGTTAGCTTTCGTACAATTTTGTGTTCGAGTGTTCGTTAGTTATTGCAATTGTTACAGGAATTGTAAAATCTGCATAGAAATAAGATATTAGACACAATTATGCTTTGCGTATTCTGTTCATCAACTCTGTCAATTTAATAACGAAAGAAAGTGGACATTGCATAATTTATAAGATCTTTTTAAACACTTCAAACAAAATTATACTGTAATTTTTTAAAATATTAAAGCAATTTAGATGTACTCGATCGAACGCGAGAAAATGTAATTTATAGTGTAATTTGCAATGTAATCTATAATAATAACAAGTAGACAACAGGTTTTCTAATCGATTCTCTTCTCATAAAATTATTGTCATATAAAATATAATAAAAGAAACATTTCTTTCGTCGACCAGAAGAATTCGTCAACACGACTAAAATAAAGCGATTATCCTAAATGCATTCAGATCAATAAAACGTAACGAAATAATCTTAATAGAAAGTAATTAAAATTGAAAAAAAATCTTGCTTTCACGAGCCACAACTATCCTCACTGCTGTACAAACAATTCAATTCTAGCTAATCATTATAATTGTATCCTTCGTTCGATGCAAAGAATATTCGATTTGTTAAAAACGATTATTATTTAATTCTCGTTATTTTCTTCGTTTACGATTCGTCTCTCTATTATGAACTCTCATTCTCTGATTCCCCAGCGAGAAGCAAAAACAGGGAGAATGTGAACACGTATAAAAAAGTGTACTTTAATTGCAGCACATTCTACATGTAAATAAAATTACACTGCTACACGACTGAGAAATTTTGCCCTTGAAACATTATGTATTCGGGTCGCTGCAAAAATGATGCTGCTGCTGCTGCGAAGAAGAAGAAGAAGCTTTGAAAGCAGAGACGCCGTGCAAAAATACGTTTTTATAATTGCGGACAATTTAGAACTATAAAAATGAACCACAAGGCTCGAACAATCGTGTCTCCTCTTCCCAAATTGTCCAATTTAGCGGACGATCCGAGCGTCAATTAGAGAGACATGGCTGTAATAACAATGGACCAACGCGAACGATATTCGTTGTTTAATAATTCGTGGCTCCCTTTTTGCATTCGATAACAGCCATCGCTCTCATTGGCGTAGAATTCATAGAATTCGGTGTTCGGTTATTCGGTAAGTTAAAACCGTAGCGTTGAGAAAACGTCGAGAAATCGTTTTCGAACAGAAATATAATTCGTCGGGAATAGAAACGCGAGATCCGTCCGCTTTATTCGAGCCTTGCGGCTCGTTTTTATAATTGCGGACAATTTAGAACTATAAAAATGAACCGCAAGGCTCGAACAATCGCATCTCCTCTTCCCAAATTGTCGAATTTAGCGGACGATCCGAGCGTCAATTAGAGAGACATTACTGTGTCTCGATCACTTAACTTTCGCTCCGAACAGATTACGCTGTCCACCATGTGACCGCGCCGTTCCAAATAATACGATTATAAAGTTCGGGTTAAGCCGGGCTTGTTATACGCTTATTAGGCCTCGATAAACGGTCGCGGTTAATCGGAAGGTGGTGTTATGGTATTCGTGGAGAATGGATTACGGATAATGGAGGTTAAAAACATCGTGCTCGATTAAAAATATGCTCGACAATTAAGCACGAATCACCGTGGAAATTGTTCTCGTTAAGGGCAGCCCCTTGCCACCGAAGAAAGGAAGGGGTTACATAGGACCGATACGAGGTAAACTGGAGTGGGAAAGCTCGCAGAAGTTTATCTCGAAGCCGAAAGATGAATGGAAGCGAAACTCGAATCGCGATATATAGGTTTCTTTGCTGGCCTATTATTCGGCCGTGATAAAGGAAACGCGTCCGAATAAAACGCAGCCGGTTGTTTCTGCGTAAGTGCCACGCGAACGCGCTCCCGACTTCTTTCACATTTTTCAGGTCCATTGTTCTGCGAACGGGGATATTTATTGAATCGCGAGGACCTGTTGCTTACTTAAGGCGTTTATTGGTTTAAGGAGCTACGTCGATCCGGACGGGCAATTCGACGGGCTGGTTCTCGAGGATTTTATTCTCCGTGAATGCGACCAATGAATTCTCCCTAATTGACGCTCTGGTTTGTGGATAAAAATGGACAATTTGGGATGAGGTGATACGATTATTATTTTTATATGTTCTATGATGTAATGATTATGTAATTTGTAATATAATAGTGATACATTTTATTATGTTATAATCATATATTTTATAATATAATAATCATGTAATTTATAATATAATAGTTATATATTTTATAATATAATAGTTATTTATTTTATAATGCAATACTTATGTATTTTATAATATAATACTTGTATATTTCATATTATAATGATTATATAATTTATAATATAATAATTACACATTTCATAATACAATAATTATATAATTTATAATATAATACTTATATATTTTATAATATAATGCTTATATATTTTATAATATAATACTTATATATTTTATAACATAATACTTACATATTTTATAACATAATACTTACATATTTTATAACATAATGCTTGTATAATTTATAGTATAATAATTATAATATCATAATTATAATATCATCATCACCGGAGTTCCGACGTACAATAAATTCTCCCTAATTGACCCTCAGCTTGGAAACGAAAATGGACCATTTAGGAAGAAGAGCCTTTCAGCCTTTCGGCTCATTTTTATAGTTGCCAATTGCCAACAATTCTAAAAACGAAGTCCTCGAATAAACTAGAAGCCCTAATAATCATATCCCCCCCCCCCTCCAAAAATTGTCAATTTTCATTTCCAAGCTGTAAATAAATTTGGGAGAATTTGCAGAGAATTTACGCCGATATTTCCGCCACGATTTCTTCCATTTCTTTTCCATTAACTTCGCAAAGAAGAAGAGAGCTGGCAGTTATTATGTTACAGAAAGGTAGAATTACACAGACACAAATATAATAGTAGTATCAATGTATACTTTGTACAACGTGAACTTGCAACATAATTTGTCCGCCTTTGTGTACGCGCGCACAGGCTCTAGTTCTTTATTCTATTTTCAAGCATTCTTGGAGATGAAAAGAACGGTAGAGCTCTCGCCCTTCCGTCTATCGCGATTGTAGAATTGTGCTGCATAATGACACCGACACTCCAGACGGATCAGATTCAACTGTCTATTCAAGACACCATTGAAGTCTTCTCTGCTACCTTATCTTTTAGCTTAACCGTGCGTTTCTCCTGCCAAAGCTGTCGGTAGTTGAGGAGAGATTGCGACACAAAAAAATCCTGTTCGGTCTTCGCGGAATACAGCAATGTCTCCCTTACTGACGCGCAGATTGTCCACTAAAATGGACAATTCGGGAAGAGGAGACAATTTAGTATTTTTCTCATTTTTGAAATCTTATAATTTCTTGTAATATATAATGAAATATAATAACAACTAATAGAAACTATTAAAATTATGATAAATAAGATAATATAATAAGATTTTAATATAATAATATAATAAATAATAATATAAATATATATAAATAAATAATATAATATATAATATAATATATATAATATACAATATAATATATATTATATATAATATAGATATATATAAATAATATAAATAAAAATATATAATAATATATAATAATATAATAAATAATAAATAACTCTATCAATATAACTTTATTATGTAATGTCCATTTTTCTGGTCAATCTAGGCATCAATTAGAGAGACATTACTGTAGAAAGAAGAGATACACGGCTGCGAAACGTATTACACAGTCTAGATATGGACTAAATAAAATTTCTGGACGTTGTCGGTTGTTCGCGGAACGGGATTCTAGCAGAAAATTAAACGGTAACTCGTGTTCGAACGAAAACGATAACGTGAACCGGCGATATTTGCGGCGATCCTACGCCGGTATTAGTTAATTTCATTAACGCGGGATTAACACGCGTTAAAGCATTTGCATCGGCAAGCAAACAAAGTTAAAACTCGCGGAAAATTGTGGAACAACGCGTCCGAGAGCCAGCGCACCGTGAAAAGTACTTGCGGATGAAATAATTCCATTGTTTGCTAGAATTTCGCGAAAAAATGAGCAATTTATAATTAGATAAAAATGTTGTATCGTTGCTCGTATTATTTCACCTCGATACGTATTTTCTTTTACAATTGTCAATTTGTATTTATGTGATATGTAGTATTTTTAATATTTATGACATTTATTATATTTTTAATATTTATGACATTTATTATATTTTTAATATTTGTGATATTTATTATATTTATAATATTTGTGATATATAGTTATTGTATTTATAATATTTATGATATTCATTATATTTATAATATTTATGATATTTATTATACGTATAATCTCCATTCGTCTCGCGTTCATCCGTCAGGATTGCCCTAAAACAATTCTAAACATCCTGAGAAATTCGACAGTACATTTTTCTTTTTCCCTAAACTTACAATTTTACAATTTTACAAAGCAACCTTTCGGCCAGTTTTCGTGGCGGAACGCGCTGCGGCGCGCGGCTTGCATCGCGTTGAATCGTCGATACCATAAATTGCAAGCCTCAGAAACATCGAGCACGCCTCCGGCAATTATTCTCTTAGCTATTCCCGGGTCCCTAATGCTGGAATAGTTAGGGAACAGCTACACCCTGTAATCAAGGAAACATTAGTTTACGTTGGATTCCTATTCAATTGACGCGATCCTCGGCGCACTTTTGTCGTGCTATCACCCCGGGTTCCCTCGGCAATTACTCGACTCTCCGTTTTGGGACACGAAAGGAGCGCGCGGACAACGAATTACGGCTAAGGTGGGGTCTATGCCCGATTTGCGTGAGAGATAATCGGCCCGAGAACAGGTTAGGTGATAGGGGAACGCGCGGAACCGGAATGAACGAGCGAAAAGATTGCAAGTATATTTACGATACGGGCTAACTGTAATTTAATAAAGGACGATACCCGGGGAACTAATGCGAGCGTACAATCTGTGCGCAGCAAAATTGAATCGGTATATTTGCTTTTTTATAAACAATGATGAAATTTACAATATTTGTTACGCCTATCGCCTCGGCAAACGAAAGAAACTAGCAGTAAACTTGCATCTCGTTTTTTACAGTTTCTTACAATCGCCAGATCAGCAGATTTGTTGACCACGTCTCTTAGACGTGATAATCATTTCTGGCCCGATTTCACGACCACGTCTCTCAGACGCGATAATCATTTCTCACCCGATTTTTTACATCTCTCGCACGTGAAAATCGACTCGATTTCACGGCCACGTCTCTCAGACGTGATACTAACTTCTGGCCCGATTTTTTACCACGTCTCTCAGACGCGATACTCATTTCTGACCCGATTTTTTACCACATCTCTCACACGTGAAAATCATTTTTAACCCGATTCCAATTACCACGTCTCTTAGACGTGATACTAACTTCTGGCCCGATATTTTACCACGTCTCTCAGACGCGATACTCATTTCTGACCCGATTTTTTACCACATCTCTCACACGTGAAAATCATTTGTGACCCGATTCCATTACCACGTCTCTTAGACGTGATACTAACTTCTGGCCCGATTTTTAACCACGTCTCTCAGACGTGATAATCACTTCTGGCCCGATTTTTAACCACGTCTCTCACCCATTTCTGGCCCGATTATCCGACCACGTCTCTCAGACGTGGTCGTGGGTCAAAAGGTCGGATACGTCCATGCCGATCGAAGGGAAATAGCCGTAATAACGAGCAACGTGTCCGGAAGAGTCGCTCGCACGCGGCAACTGGAGTCGTCTGAACGGGAAATCGAAGCGATCGCGGATACAATTAGAAAACTTTAACTGATTTAACGTGCTCGTCGAGCCGTTCGCCAGGTATTCTCAAAGGCCCTCCGGTTAGCTCCTCCGAGGCTGTTATCGCGACCTTTGATATCACCGGTTGGTTAATTGCATCACGGCCGATGCAATCGCGGCTTACAAACTGTAATCAGAAAAACGTTGATTGCATCCGTTGACGCAGTTAGGTTTGTCTCTCCCGCGCGTCTCGAGCATCGACAAGGCGGGTTTTCGTTTCTCAAGGAAACGGTGAATGACGTTCATTATCGGTGTTCGAACTGCTTCGTAGATCGCGCTCATTGATCGACTAATTGTCTATCAATCAAACCAATCGCGGGCTCCGGTAGAAGCCTGCTAAGAACTCGACGGTGATTTTCCGGCGTGGAGAACGTGAAGATCGCGTTCTCTCGTTGCAGAGGGAGGGGGGGAGGGGGAAGAAGTCGTACGAAATTTCATATACTCTCGACTCGCATTATGCAATATCATTATCTCTTGCCAGGGGAAACGGGAATCCTGCTAATAACTCTAATAACCGAATCTTCGTACCTGCTCGCATTTCTCTGTTTCCTTTCAGAAATTTAATATTGCTTCGAATGTTGCAATTTATGCTTTTAACGTGATGCTTTTAATAAATATGATATGATGCTTTTAAGAAATTTCAGTGAATTTAATATAATGCTTTTAATAAGCTTTAGTAATTTTAATATAATGCTTCTGATTAATTTCGATAAATTTAGTACAATGCTTTTAATCAATTTTAATAAATTTAGTATAATGCTTTTAATACATTTTGGTAAATTTAATACAATGCTTCTGATAAGTTTTAGTGAATTTAATACAATGCTTCTAATAAATTTTAATAAATTTCGTATAATGCTTTTAATAGATTTTAGTAAATTTAATATATATAATGCTTCTAATAAGTTTGAGTAAATTTAGTATAATGCTTCTAATAAATTTTAATAAATTTAGCCCGATATTTTTAGCACGTTTCTCAAACGTAATAATTCATATCTTGCTCGATTTCATAACCACGTCTTTCAGACGTGATAATCATTCCTATCCCGACTTTCGACCACGTCTCTCAGACGCGATAATCATTCCTAGCCTGTCTTTTGACCACGTCTCTCAGACGTGATAATAATTTCCAGCCCATCTTTTAACCTCGTCTCTCAGACGCGATAATCATTTCAGACCCGTCTTTCGACCACGTCTCTCAGACGTGACAATCATTTCAGGCCCGATTCGACAGCCTTCGATTCCGCTCGAATTCTCCAACGAGACGGGCCAATCGTCGGCCGACGAATGTTTCCCGGCCGAGAAGCCGGAGCCGAGCATAAATATTCTGCTCATCGCCTCCCATTCAAAGTTCGCCGAAGCAGTATTTCATGTAGCAACGGGACGGAAAGAGGGTCGGCCGAATGGGTTCTCTAGGACAACGGGTGCCTCGTCCGCCTCTGGTGGCCGCGAAAACAAAAGATGGGGCGCGGGAATTAACCGAAAGGGGCGGGCGGGACGCGGCGGGGCAACGAGCCGCGATAGCCACGAAATTTCACCTTTCCTCGAGATTAACAATCCTCCACCTCCTCCCCTCCCCCCGCCG